>NW_027150363.1:630628-945942 GCF_031143425.1 Pleurodeles waltl
ACAAACTTATGAGCACTGGGGTCCTGACTAGCAGAGTCCCAGTGACACATAACAAACATACTGAAAACATAGGGTTTTCACTATGAGCACCAGGCCATGGCTAGCAGGATCCTAGTGAGACAGTGAAAACACCCTGACATACACTCACAAACAGGCCAAAAGTGGGGGTAGCAAGGCTAGAAAGAGGCTACTTTCTCACACAACCCCCCCCCAAACGAAGGACAATAAGGCTAACCTTGGCCAGTTGAGATTTTATTGTCTAAGTGGTGATAAGTAGAGAGTAGCTCTGCAATAGACTGGTTACTCCCTTTATCATCCACTATATGGTTACTTCCCTGTGGGGATGTAAACCACCCTGTTAGAAGTTTTTTAACTAAGCAACAATGTGAAGATGTATTTTCAGAGTTTCTATCAGTAAGTTTTAGTTTAGAGCAGTGGAAATTGTCCACTGAACCTATTTGTAGTGATGGAAATGCCAGACAGGGATGCTGTCTCAGAAAAGCCATAGCTGGGCAAAAACTTTGTCCATATGGCTGGAAGAGAGAACAGGGATGCTGTTTCTCTTGGGTTGGAGCAGGGCAGGGATGCTGTCCTATGAGCTCCACACTAGGGCAGGGATGCTGTCCTAAGTGTTGTGAGGCAGTGCAGGGTTTCTGCACTAAAGTTTCTCTGGGAGGGTTGGAGGGATGCTCCATGTTAACAAAAATGGTGCTCTTTTTGTCACCAATGTTAGTTATCCCACAGAGAGGTACTTCTACCTCAGGGAGTCCAGCTTTGATAGCTGATGATTCCCTTGGAACAGGTGCCACCCCAGTAGAGGTTTCTCCCACCACAGGAATGGTATCCTGAATGGTAGGGTGGTTAGGGGATACTGTGATACCCTTTTTACCTGTTGATGGAGAGGGATCCTGAGTTTTCAGGCCTTCTCTCCTTTGCTTTTTCATTTCAGTAGAAATGAGAGGGAACAATTCCTCAGGGATGCCCAGCATGGCTGCATGGGCATAAAACTCTACATCAGCCCAACCTGAGGCCTCTAGGTCATTACCTAAGAGACAATCTACAGGTAAGCTAGGTGATACTACCACCTGCTTAGGGCCAGTAACTCCACCCCAACTAAACTGAATTATAGCTAAGGGAAGAAACTTAGTGGAGTTATGGACATCAATAATCTTATACTGTTGTCCAATGATGTGTTGATCAGGGTGCACTAGGTTTTCAGTCACCAAAGTGATACTGGCACCTGTGTCCCTGTAGGCCAAGGCCTCAACACCATTTATTGAAACTGTCTGCCTGTATTTATCCATTGTAAGGGGACAAGCAGCCAGTGTGGCAAGGCCAATGCCACTAGGTGTGACAGAAACTGTCTTGGGACTGACTACCCCAGTTTCTATTATGGACCCTTAAGTGAACCCAACTACACCCTTAACTTGACTGTTGCCAGCAGTCCCACCACTAGTACCACTACTGCTAGGGGCACTAGAGCTTGATGTATTAGTGGTGGAAGGCTCAGGGGGTTTACCTGGACAGGACTTATCCTCTGGCCTATTGCCTCTGTTTTTACACACAAAGCACCAAGGCTTTTTACATTGTGTAGGTTGAGAAGAAGAGGAAGAATTTGTTTTATCCCCACCCCCTGAAGAGTGTTTAAGATTTGAAGTGGGATCTTTGGTTTTACCCTTATCCCCCTGCTTAGCTTGAGATTTTTCACCATCTTTCTTCTTATTGCCATCTTTGTCACCCCCTGTATGAACTTTTCTGTTCACCCTTGTTCTGACCCATTTGTCTGCCTTCTTTCCCAATTCTTGGGGAGAGGTCAGATCAGAGTCTACCAGGTACTGGTGCAACAAATCAGACACACAATTATTAAGTATATGCTCTCTCAGGATTGTGTTATACAGGCTTTCATAATCAGTAACTTTACTGCCATGTAACCACCCCTCCAAGGCCTTCACTGAATGGTCAATGAAATCAACCCAGTCTTGTGAAGACTCCTTTTTGGTCTCTCTGAACTTTATCCTGTATTGTTCAGTGGTTAAGCCATAACCATCCAGGAGTGCATTCTTCAGAACTGTAAAATTATTGGCATCACTTTCTTTCACAGTAAGGAGCCTATCCCTACCTTTTCCACTAAATGATAGCCATAGGATAGCAGCCCACTGCCTTTGAGGGACATCCTGTACAACACAGGCCCTCTCAAGTGCAGCAAACCACTTGTTAATGTCATCCCCCTCCTTATAAGGGGGAACTATCTTATGCAGATTCCTGGAATCATGCTTGTTTGCAGGATGACTATGGGGAATAGTGCTGCTGCCACCATGGGTTTCAAAACCCAACTTCTGTCTTTCCTTCTCTAGTTCTAATGACTGTCTATCCAAATCCAGCTGTTGCTTTTTAAGCTTCAGTCTGGTTTGTTCCACCCTCAACTTATTGAGTTCCCTTTCTAACAATCTGTCATCAGGGTTGGTGGGAGGGACATTCCTAGACACAGAAGTATGATGAGAATGGACAGAAGGAGACCTGTCCCTTACAGAGGGCACCCTAACAGCTTGGCTGACAGTGTAATGTGAGAGCACATCATCTGTATGATGTGACTCCACCTCAGTACCAACTATGCTAGACTGTCTAGTAATGGGCAGGCTAAGAAGTTTCTTTCCTGAATCTTTTCCTGGGGGAGTCCCTGGATCAGATTGGGAACCATTAGCTACTTTTTCAATAGACGGGGCACTCTTAGCCTTATCTTGTTCTCTAAGCATGTTAAGTAACAATTCCAAGGAAGGATTCTTCCCTACACTCAAACCTCTTTCTACACAGAGACTCCTTCCTCCTTTCCAGCTAAGGTGGTCATATGCAAGTTTGTACAGATCAACATTTTGGCCTGTGCCAGACATTTTTAGAAAGAGTTAAAGTGATAGAAAAAGAGAAAAAAGTTTGTCAGAGCTTTTAGAAAGACAGAGAAAAAAAACTTTTAAAACTTTTTAGAACTTTTTGAAAGTTTAGAAGTACTTTTCAGCACTTTAGAAAAGAGTGAAAAGAGGAAATGCTAAACTTTTTAGTTATGTGTACACACACTGAACTTGTTTTGTATATTTTTCTCTTATGAAAAGTACAATGACAAGAGTGGTAAGTAGTCTCAAAGCACTTATCCCACCGCTGCACAACCAATGTAGGAGGCTGGACTGGCTTGTAGTGAGTACCAAGGGGTACTTGCACCTTGCACCAGGCCCAGTTATCCCTTATTAGTGTATAGGGTGTCTAGCAGCATAGGCTGATAGATAATGGTAGCTTAGCAGAGCAGCTTAGGCTGAACTAGGAGACGAGTGAAGCTCCTACAGTACCACAAGTGTCACTTTCACAATATCATAAGAAAACACAATACACAGTTATACTAAAAATAAAGGTACTTTATTTTTATGACAATATGCCAAAATATCTCAGAGAGTACCCTCAGTGAGAGGATAGCAAATATACACAAGTTATATGTACACAATACCAAAAATATGCAGTATAGTCTTAGAAAACAGTGCAAACAATGTATAGTTACAATAGGATGCAATGGAGACACATAGGGATAGGGGCAACACAAACCATATACTCCAAAAGTGGAATGCGAACCACCAATGGACCCCAAACCTATGTGACCTTGTAGAGGGTCGCTGGGACTATTAGAAAATAGTGAGGGTTAGAAAAATAGCCAACCCCAAGACCCTGAAAAGTGAGTGCAAAGTGCACTAAAGTTCCCCAAAGGACATAGAAGTCGTGATAGGGGAATTCTGCAGGAAAGACACAAACCAGCAATGCAACAACAATGGATTTCCAGTCGAGGGTACCTGTGGAACAAGGGGACCAAGTCCAAAAGTCACAAGCAAGTCGGAGATGGGCAGATGACCAGGAAATGCCAGCTGTGGGTGCAAAGAAGCTTCTACTGGACAGAAGAAGCTTAGGTTTCTGCAAGAACAACAAGGGATAGAAACTTCCCCTTTGGAGGACGGATCCTTCATGCCGTGGAGAGTCGTGCAGAAGTCCTTTCCCGCCGAAAGACCGCCAACAAGCCTTGCTAGCTGCAAATCGTGCGGTGAACGTTTTTGGATGCTGCTGTGGCCCAGGAGGGACCAGGATGTCGCAAATTGCATCAGGAGAGAGAAGGGACATCGAGCAAGACAAAGAGCCCTCTCACCAGCAGGTAGCTCCCGGAGAAGTGCCAGAAAAAGGCACTACGAGGATGCGTGAAACGGTGCTCACCCGAAGTTACACAAAGGAGTCCCACGTCGCCGGAGACCAACTTAGAAAGTCGTGCAATGCAGGTTAGAGTGCCGTGGACCCAGGCTTGGCTGTGCACAAAGGATTTCCACCGGAAGTGCACAGGGGCTGGAGTAGCTGCAAAAGTCGCGTTTCCCAGCAATGCAGTCTGGCGTGGGGAGGCAAGGACTTACCTCCACCAAACTTGGACTGAAGAGTCACTGGACTGTGGGGGTCACTTGGGCATGGTTGCTGGATTCGAGGGACCTCGCTCGTCGTGCTGAGAGGAGTCCCAAGGGACCGGTAATGTAGCTTTTTGGTGCCCGCGGTTGCAGGGGGAAGATTCCGTCGACCCACGAGAGATTTCTTTGGAGCTTATAGTGCAGAGAGGAGGCACACTACCCCCACAGCATGCACCACCAGGAAAACAGTCGAGAAGGCGGCAGGATCTGCGTTACAGAGCTGCAGTAGTCGTCTTAGCTACTTTGTTGCAGTTTTGCAGGCTTCCAGCGCGGTCAGCAGTCGATTCCTTGGCAGAAGGTGAAGAGAGAGATGCAGAGGAACTCTGATGAGCTCTTGCATTCGTTATCTAAAGTTTCCCCAGAGACAGAGACCCTAAATAGCCAGAAAAGAGGGTTTGGCTACCTAGGAGAGAGGATAGGCTAGCAACACCTGAAGGAGCCTATCAGAAGGAGTCTCTGACGTCACCTGGTGGCACTGGCCACTCAGAGCAGTCCAGTGTGCCAGAAGCACCTCTGTTTCCAAGATGGCAGAGGTGTGGAGCACACTGGAGGAGCTCTGGACACCTCCCAGGGGAGGTGCAGGTCAGGGGAGTGGTCACTCCCCTTTCCTTTGTCCAGTTTTGCACCAGAGCAGGGCTAAGGGGTCCCCTGAACCGGTGTAGACTGGCTTATTCAGAATTGGGCACATCTGTGCCCATGAAAGCATTTCCAGAGGCTGGGGGAGGCTACTCCTCCCCTGCCTTCACAACATTTTCCAAAGGGAGAGGGTGTAACACCCTCTCTCAGAGGAAGTCCTTTGTTCTGCCATCATGGGACAATCCTGGCTTGACCCCAGGAGGGCAGAAACCTGTCTGAGGGGTTGGCAGCAGCAGCAGCTGCAGTGAAACCCCAGGAAAGGCAGTTTGGCAGTACCAGGGTCTGTGCTACAGACCACTGGGATCATGGGATTGTGCCAACTATGCCAGGATGGCATAGAGGGGTCAATTCCATGATCATAGACATGTTACATGGCCATATTCGGAGTTACCATTGTGAAGCTACATATAGGTAGTGACCTATATGTAGTGCACGCGTGTAATGGTGTCCCCGCACTCACAAAGTCCAGGGAATTGGCTCTGAACAATGTGGGGGCACCTTGGCTAGTGCCAGGGTGCCCTCACACTAAGTAACTTTGCACCTAACCTTTACCAGGTAAAGGTTAGACATATAGGTGACTTATAAGTTACTTAAGTGCAGTGTAAAATGGCTGTGAAATAACGTGGACGTTATTTCACTCAGGCTGCAGTGGCAGGCCTGTGTAAGAATTGTCAGAGCTCCCTATAGGTGGCAAAAGAAAGGCTGCAGCCCATAGGGATCTCCTGGAACCCCAATACCCTGGGTACCTCAGTACCATATACTAGGGAATTATAAGGGTGTTCCAGTAGCCAATGTAAATTGGTAAAATTGGTCACTAGCCTGTTAGTGACAATTTGAAAGAAATGAGAGAGCATAACCACTGAGGGTCTGATTACCAGAGCCTCAGTGAGACAGTTAGGCACCACACAGGGAACACATACATATAGGCCACAAACTTATGAGCACTGGGGTCCTGACTAGCAGGGTCCCAGTGACACATAACAAACATACTGAAAACATAGGGTTTTCACTATGAGCACCAGGCCATGGCTAGCAGGATCCCAGTGAGACAGTGAAAACACCCTGACATCCACTCACAAACAGGCCAAAAGTGGGGGTAGCAAGGCTAGAAAGAGGCTACTTTCTCACAATAATCCACAATATCTTGCTTAGGAGCTTTTAAAGTTTGTTCCCAACCCTCCTTTACAAGTGTTAGTGGACCCCTAACAGGGTGTCCAAAAAGAAGTTCAAAGGGGCTAAAGCCCACTCCTTTCTGGGGTACCTCCCTGTAGGCAAAAAGGAGGCATGGTAACAGGATATCCCATCTCCTGCAGAGTTTTTCAGGGAGACCCATAATCATGGCTTTGAGAGTTTAATTAAATCTATCCACCAGTCTATTTGTTTGTGGATGATAGGGTGTGGTGAACTTGTAAGTTACACCACACTCCTTCTACATGGCCTTTAAGTATGCAGACATGAAATTGCTTCCTCTGTCTGATACTACTTCCTTTGGAAAGCCCACCCTGGAAAATATTCCCAGGAGGGCCTTTGCCACTGCAGGAGCTGTAGTGGTCCTTAAAGGAATAGCTTCAGGGTATCTTGTGGCATGGTCCACTACCACCAAGATAAATCTATTGCCTGAAGCAGTAGGAGGGTCAAGGGGGCCAACTATGTCAACCCCTACCCTTTCAAAGGGAACCCCAACCACAGGCAGTGGAATAAGGGGTGCCTTTGGGGTGCCACCTATCTTGCCACTGGCTTGACAGGTTTCACAGGACTTACAAAACTCTTTTGTTTCCTCAGACATTCTAGGCCAATGAAACAAGGGAACAAGCCTGTCCCAAGTTTTCATTTGTCCTAGATGCCCTGCTAGGGGAATGTCGTGGGCAAGAGCTAGGAGGAACTTTCTGTACTCCTGAGGAATCACTAATCTCCTGGCAGCTCCAGGTTTAGGATCCCTTGCCTCAGTGTACAAGAGGTTGTCCTCCCAGTAAACCCTGTGAGAGTCACTGACATCCCCATTAGCCTGTTTGACAGCTTGCTGTCTTAGACCCTCTAGTGTGGGACAGGTTTGCTGTGCCACACTCAGCTCCTCCCTGGCAGGCCCCCTTCACCCAAAAGCTCAGCAGTGTCTGCTTCCAGCTCCTCTGGTGTAGGTTCTGCACAGGGTGGAAATTCTTCTTCCTCAGAAGTTGAATCCACTGTAGAGGGAGGGATAGTAGGAAGTGGTTTACTTCTACTAGCCCTAGCTTTAGGGAGCACTTGATCCATTGTTCCAGGATCCAAGCTTCCCTGTCCTTTTTGCTTTTTGGCCTGAGCCCTGGTTAAAGCAAAAATATGCCCTGGGATGCCCAGCAGTGCTGCATGGGCCTCCAACTCCACATCTGACCAAGCTGATGTCTCCAAATCATTTCCTAGTAGACAGTCTACAGGTAAATCTGTGGCTACCACAACTTTCTTTGGACCAGTAACCCCCCCCCAGTTGAGATTTACAACAGCCATGGGGTGGCTAAGTGTGTTGTTGTGAGCATTGGTTACTTGGTACTGGTGACCAAGTAGGTGTTGTTCAGGGTGGACCAATTTCTCTATGACCATAGTCACACTGGCACCAGTGTCCCTGTAGGCCTGAACCTCAACACAATTTATTAGGGGTAGCTGCTAGTACTTATCCATATTAAGGGGACAAGCAACTAAGGTGGCTAAATCAATAGCCCCCTCAGAGACTAACACAGCCTCTGTGGTCTCCCTAACAAGACCAACCCCAACTAAGTTACCAAAAGTGAGCCCAGCTACTCCCTTGGATTGGCTATTAGTAGATTTGCTCCCACCACCGCTACTATTAGTAGGGACACTAGGTGTAGCAGTAGGGGTTGTAGTGGCAGGAGGCTTGGTGCTTTTCTTTGGACAACTGGGATCTGTTGTCCAATGGCCTTTTATTTTACATAAATAGCACCATGGTTTCTTTTCCTTGTTTTGATTAGAAGAGGATTTGGGCCCACCACCCCAACCAGAGTGTTTTTGTGGGCCTGATGAAGACTCATTTTTAGATTTGTCCCCACCCTTGTCAGAAGACTTACCATCCTTCTTCTTGCCATCTTTGTCACCCCCTGTGTGAACTTTTCTGTTCACCCTTGTTCTGACCCATTTGTCTGCCTTCTTTCCCAATTATTGGGGAGAGGTCAGATCAGAGTCCACCAAGTACTGGTGCAACAAATCAGACACACAATTATTAAGAATAAGCTCTCTCAGAATCAAGTTATACAGGCTGTCATAATCAGTAACTTTACTGCCATGTAACCGCCCCTCCAAGGCCTTCACTGAATGGTCAATGAAATCAACCCAGTCTTGTGAAGACTCCTTTTTGGTCTCTCTGAACTTTATCCTGTATTGTTCAGTGGTTAAGCCATAACCATCCAGGAGTGCATTCTTAAGAACTTTAAAATTATTGGCATCACTTTCTTTCACAGTAAGGAGCCTATCCCTACCTTTTCCACTAAATGATAGCCATAGGATAGCAGCCCACTGCCTTTGAGGGACATCCTGTACAGCACAGGCCCTCTCAAGTGCAGCAAACCACTTGTTAATGTCATCCCCCTCCTTATAAGGGGGAACTATCTTGTGCAGATTCCTGGAATCATGCTCTTTTGCAGGATGACTATGGGGAATACTGCTGCTGCCAGTATGGGTTTCTAAACCCAACTTCTGTCTTTCCTTCTCTAGTTCTAAAGACTGTCTATCCAAATCCAGCTGTTGCTTTTTAAGCTTCAGTCTGGTTTGTTCCACCCTCAACTTATTGAGTTCCATTTCTAACAATCTGTCATCAGGGTTGGTGGGAGGGACATTTTTAGACACAGAAGTATGATGAGAATGAACAGAAGGAGACCTGTCCCTTACAGAGGGCACCTTAACAGCTTGGCTAACAGTGTAATGTGAGAGCACACCATCTATATGATGTGACCCATTTTCTGTACCAACTATGCTAGACTGTCTAGTAAAGGGCAGGCTAAGAAGTTTCTTTCCTGAACCTTTACCTGGGGGAGTCCCTGGATCAGATTGGGAACCATTAGCTACTTTTTCAACTGATGGGGCACTTTTAGCCTTATCTTGTTCTCTAGGCATGTTAAGTAACAGTTCCAAGGAAGGATTCTTCCCTACACTCAAACCTCTCTCTATGCAGAGACTCCTTGCTCCTTTCTAGCTAATGTGATCATATGCAATTTTGGCCAGATCAACATTTTGGCCTGTGCCAGACATTTTTAGAGAGAGTGAAAGTGATAGAAAAAGAGAAAAAAGTTAGTCAGAGCTTTTAGAAAGACAGAGAAAAAAACTTTTAACACTTTTTAGAACTTTTTAGAAAGTTAGAAGTACTTTTCAGCACTTTAGAAAACAGTGAAAAGAGGAAATGCAAAACTTTTTAGCTATGTGTACATACACTGAACTTGTTTTGTATATTTTTCTCTTATGAAAAGTACAATGACAAGAGTGGTAAGTAGTCTCAAAGCAATTATCCCACCGCTGCACAACCAATGTAGGAGGCTGGACTGGCTTGTAGTGAGTACCAAGGGGTACTTACACCTTGCACCAGGCCCAGGTATCCCTTATTAGTGTATAGGGTGTCTAGCAGCTTAGGCTGATAGATAATGGTAGCTTAGCAGAGCAGCTTAGGCTGAACTAGGAGACGTGTGAAGCTACTACAGTACCACAAGTGTCACTTGCACAATATCATAAGAAAACACAATACACAGTTATACTAAAAATAAAGGTACTTTATTTTTATGACAATATGCCAAAGTATCTGAGAGTGTACCCTCAGTATGAGGATAGCAAATATACACAAGTTATATGTACACAATACCAAAAATATGCAGTATAGTCTTAGAAAACAGTGCAAACAATGTATAGTTACAATAGGATGCAATGGGGACACATAGGGATAGGGGCAACACAAACCATATACTCCAAAAGTGGAATGCGAACCACGAATGGACCCCAAACCTATGTGACATTGTAGAGGGTCACTGGGACTATTAGAAAATAGTGAGGGTTAGAAAAATAGCCCACCCCAAGACCCTGAAAAGTGAGTGCAAAGTGCACTAAAGTTCCCCAAAAGATAAAGAAGTCATGATAAGGGAATTCTGCAGGAAAGCCACAAACCAGCAATGCAACAACGATGGATTTCCAGTTGAGGGTACCTGTGGAACAAGGGGACCAAGTCCAAAAGTCACAAGCAAGTCGGAGATGGGCAGATGCCCAGGAAATGCCAGCTGTGGGTGCAAAGAAGCTGCTACTGGACAGTAGAAGCTGAGGATTCTGCAGGAACGACAATGGCTAGAGACTTCCCCTTTGGGGGATCTATCCCCCACGCCGTGGAGAGTTGTGCAGAAGTGATTTCCTGCCGAAAGACCGCCAACAAGCCTTGCTAGCTGCAAATCGTGCGGTTAGAGTTTTTGGATGCTGCTGTGGCCCAAGAGGGACCAGGATCTCGCCAATTGCGTCTTGGGACAGAGGGGACGTCGAGCAAGATAATGAGCCCTCTCAGAAGCAGGCAGCACCCACAGAAGTACCGGAACAGGCACTACAAAGAAGAGTGAAACGGTGCTCACCCGAAGTTGCACAAAGGAGTCCCACGTCGCCGAAGACCAACTTAGAAAGTCGTGCAATGCAGGTTAGAGTGCCGTGGACCCAGGCTTGGGTGTGCACAAAGGATTTCCGCCGGAAGTGCACAGGGGCCGGAGTAGCTGCAAAAGTCACGGTTCCCAGCAATGCAGTCTGGCGTAGGGAGGCAAGGACTTACCTCCACCAAACTTGGACTGAAGAGTCACTGGACTGTGAGAGTCACTTGGACACAGTTCCTGGATTCAAGGATCCTCGCTCGTCGTGCTGAGAGGAGACCCAGTGGACCAGTGATGCAGTTCTTTGGTGCCTGCGGTTGCAGGGGGAAGATTCCGTCGACCCACGGGAGATTTCCTCAGAGCTTCTAGTGCAGAGAGGAGGCAGACTACCCCCACAGCATGCACCACCAGGAAAGCAGTCGAGAAGGCGGCAGGATCAGCGTTACAGAGTTGCAGTAGTCGTCTTTGCTACTTTGTTGCAGTTTTGCAGGCTTCCAGCGCGGTCAGCAGTCGATTCCTTGGCAGAAGGTGAAGAGAGAGATGCAGAGGAACTCTGATGATCTCTTGCATTCGTTATCTAACGAAATCCCCAAAGCAGAGACCCTAAATAGCCAGAAAAGAGGGATTGGCTACTTAGGAGAGAGGATAGGCTAGCAACACCTGAAGGAGCCTATCAGAAGGAGTCTCTGACGTCACCTGGTGGCACTGACCACTCAGAGCAGTCCAGTGTGCCTGCAGCACCTCTGTTTCCAAAATGGCAGAGGTCTGGAGCACACTGGAGGAGCTCTGGACACCTCCCAGGGGAGGTGCTGGTCAGGGAAGTGGTCACTCCCCTTTCCTTTGTCCAGTTTCGCGCCAGAGCAGGGCTAAGGGGTCCCTGAACCGGTGTAGACTGGCTTATGCAGAAATGGGCACCAAAGGTGCCCAAGAAAGCATTTCCAGAGGCTGGGGGAGGCTACTCCTCCCCTGCCTTCACTCCATTTTCCAAAGGGAGAGGGTGTAACACCCTCTCTCAGAGGAAGCCCTTTGTTCTGCCATCATGGGACAAGCCTGGCTGGACCCCAGGAGGGAATTTGCCCTGAATAATGTGGGGGCACCTTGGATAGTGCCAGGGTGCCCTCACACTAAGTAACTTTGCACCTAACCTTTACCAGGTAAAGGTTAGACATATAGGTGACTTATAAGTTAATTAAGTGCAGTGGTAAATGGCTGTGAAATAACGTGGATGTTATTTCACTCAGGCTGCAGTGGCAGGCCTGTGTAAGAATTGTCAAAGCTCCCTATGGGTGGCAAAAGAAATGCTGCAGCCCATAGGGATCTCCTGGAACCCCAATACCCTGGGTACGTCAGTACCATATACTAGGGAATTATAAGGGTGTTCCAGTGAGCCAATGTAAATTGGTAAAATTGGTCAATAGCCTGTTAGTGACAATTTGAAAGAAATGAGAGAGCATAACCACTGAGGTTTTGATTAGCAGAGCCTCCGTGAGACAGTTAAGCACCACACAGGGAACACATACATATAGGCCACAAACTTATGAGCACTGGGGTCCTGGCTAGCAGGGTCCCAGGGACACATAACAAACATACTGAAAACATAGGGTTTTCACTATGAGCACTGGGCCCTGACTAGCAGGATCCCAGTGAGACAGTGAAAACACCCTGACATACACTCAGAAACAGGCCAAAAGTGGGAGTAGCAAGGCTAGAAAGAGGCTACTTTCTCACAATAATCCACAATATCTTGCTTAGGAGCTTTTAAAGGTTGTTCCCAACCCTCCTTTACAAGTGTTAGTGGACCCCTAACAGGGTGTCCAAAAAGAAGTTCAAAGGGGCTAAAGCCCACTCCTTTCTGGGGTACCTCCCTGTAGGCAAAAAGGAGGCATGGTAACAGGATATCCCATCTCCTGCGGAGTTTTTCAGGGAGACCCATAATCATGGCTTTGAGAGTTTAATTAAATCTATCCACCAGTCTATTTGTTTGTGGATGATAGGGTGTGGTGAACTTGTAAGTTACACCACACTCCTTCTACATGGCCTTTAAGTATGCAGACATGAAATTGCTTCCTCTGTCTGATACTACTTCCTTTGGAAAGCCCACCCTGGAAAATATTCCCAGGAGGGCCTTTGCCACTGCAGGAGCTGTAGTGGTCCTTAAAGGAATAGCTTCAGGGTATCTTGTGGCATGGTCCACTACCACCAAGATAAATCTATTGCCTGAAGCAGTAGGAGGGTCAAGGGGGCCAACTATGTCAACCCCTACCCTTTCAAAGGGAACCCCAACCACAGGCAGTGGAATAAGGGGTGCCTTTGGGGTGCCACCTATCTTGCCACTGGCTTGACAGGTTTCACAGGACTTACAAAACTCTTTTGTTTCCTCAGACATTCTAGGCCAATGAAACAAGGGAACAAGCCTGTCCCAAGTTTTCATTTGTCCTAGATGCCCTGCTAGGGGAATGTCGTGGGCAAGAGCTAGGAGGAACTTTCTGTACTCCTGAGGAATCACTAATCTCCTGGCAGCTCCAGGTTTAGGATCCCTTGCCTCAGTGTACAAGAGGTTGTCCTCCCAGTAAACCCTGTGAGAGTCACTGACATCCCCATTAGCCTGTTTGACAGCTTGCTGTCTTAGACCCTCTAGTGTGGGACAGGTTTGCTGTGCCACACTCAGCTCCTCCCTGGCAGGCCCCCTTCACCCAAAAGCTCAGCAGTGTCTGCTTCCAGCTCCTCTGGTGTAGGTTCTGCACAGGGTGGAAATTCTTCTTCCTCAGAAGTTGAATCCACTGTAGAGGGAGGGATAGTAGGAAGTGGGTTACTTCTACTAGCCCTAGCTTTAGGGAGCACTTGTTCCAGGATCCAAGCTTCCCTGTCCTTTTTGCTTTTTGGCCTGAGCCCTGGTTAAAGCAAAAATATGCCCTGGGATGCCCAGCAGTGCTGCATGGGCCTCCAACTCCATATCTGACCAAGCTGATGTCTCCAAATTATTTCCTAGTAGACAGTCTACAGGTAAATCTGTGGCTACCACAACTTTCTTTGGACCAGTAACCCCCCCCCAGTTGAGATTTACAACAGCCATGGGGTGGCTAAGTGTGTTGTTGTGAGCATCGGTTACTTGGTACTGGTGACCAAGTAGGTGTTGTTCAGGGTGGACCAATTTCTCTATGACCATAGTCACACTAGCACCAGTGTCCCTGTAGGCCTGAACCTCAACACAATTTATTAGGGGTAGCTGATTGTACTTATCCATATTAAGGGGACAAGCAACTAAGGTGGCTAAATCAATAGCCCCCTCAGAGACTAACACAGCCTCTGTGGTCTCCCTAACAAGACCAACCCCAACTAAGTTACCAAAAGTGAGCCCAGCTACTCCCTTGGATTGGCTATTAGTAGGTTTGCTCCCACCACCGCTACTATTAGTAGGGACACTAGGTGTAGCAGTAGGGGTTGTAGTGGCAGGAGGCTTGGTGCTTTTCTTTGGACAACTGGGATCTGTTGTCCAATGGCCTTTTATTTTACATAAATAGCACCATGGTTTCTTTTCCTTGTTTTGATTAGAAGAGGATTTGGGCCCACCACCCCAACCAGAGTGTTTTTGTGGGCCTGATGAAGACTCATTTTTAGATTTGTCCCCACCCTTGTCAGAAGACTTACCATCCTTCTTCTTGCCATCTTTGTCACCCCCTGTGTGAACTTTTCTGTTCACCCTTGTTCTGACCCATTTGTCTGCCTTCTTTCCCAATTCTTGGGGAGAGGTCAGATCAGAGTCCACCAAGTACTGGTGCAACAAATCAGACACACAATTATTAAGAATAAGCTCTCTCAGAATCAAGTTATACAGGCTGTCATAATCAGTAACTTTACTGCCATGTAACCGCCCCTCCAAGGCCTTCACTGAATGGTCAATGAAATCAACCCAGTCTTGTGAAGACTCCTTTTTGGTCTCTCTGAACTTTATCCTGTATTGTTCAGTGGTTAAGCCATAACCATCCAGGAGTGCATTCTTAAGAACTTTAAAATTATTGGCATCACTTTCTTCCACAGTAAGGAGCCTATCCCTACCTTTTCCACTAAATGATAGCCATAGGATAGCAGCCCACTGCCTTTGAGGGACATCCTGTACAGCACAGGCCCTCTCAAGTGCAGCAAACCACTTGTTAATGTTATCCCCCTCCTTATAAGGGAGAACTATCTTGTGCAGATTCCTGGAATCATGCTCTTTTGCAGGATGACTATGGGGAATACTGCTGCTGCCACTATGGGTTTCTAAACCCAACTTCTGTCTTTCCTTCTCTAGTTCTAAAGACTGTCTATCCAAATCCAGCTGTTGCTTTTTAAGCTTCAGTCTGGTTTGTTCCACCCTCAACATATTGAGTTCCCTTTCTAACAATCTGTCATCAGGGTTGGTGGGAGGGACATTTTTAGACACAGAAGTATGATGAGAATGAACAGAAGGAGACCTGTCCCTTACAGAGGGCACCTTAACAGCTTGGCTAACAGTGTAATGTGACAGCACACCATCTATATGATGTGACCCATTTTCTGTACCAACTATGCTAGACTGTCTAGTAAAGGGCAGGCTAAGAAGTTTCTTTCCTGAACCTTTACCTGGGGCAGTCCCTGGATCAGATTGGTAACCATTAGCTACTTTTTCAGCAGATGGGGCACTTTTAGCCTTATCTTGTTCTCTAGGCATGTTAAGTAACAGTTCCAAGGAAGGATTCTTCCCTACACTCAAACTTCTCTCTATGCAGAGAATCCTTGCTCCTTTCTAGCTAAGGTGATCATATGCAATTTTGGACAGATCAACATTTTGGCCTGTGCCAGACATTTTTAGAGAGAGTTAAAGTGATAGAAAAAGAGAAAAATGTTTGTCAGAGCTTTTAGAAAGACAGAGAAAAAAACTTTTTAAACTTTTTAGAACTTTTTAGAAAGTTAGAAGTACTTTTCAGCACTTTAGAAAACAGTGAAAAGAGGAAATGCAAAACTTTTTAGCTATGTGTACATACACTGAACTTGTTTTGTATATTTTTCTCTTATGAAAAGTACAATGACAAGAGTGGTAAGTAGTCTCAAAGCAATTATCCCACCGCTGCACAACCAATGTAGGAGGCTGGACTGGCTTGTAGTGAGCACCAAGGGGTACTTACACCTTGCACCAGGCCCAGGTATCCCTTATTAGTGTATAGGGTGTCTAGCAGCTTAGGCTGATAGATAATGGTAGCTTAGCAGAGCAGCTTAGGCTGAACTAGGAGACGTGTGAAGCTACTACAGTACCACCAGTGTCACTTGCACAATATCATAAGAAAACACAATACACAGTTATACTAAAAATAAGGGTAATTTATTTTTATGACAATATGCCAAAGTATCTCAGAGTGTACCCTCAGTATGAGGATAGCAAATATACACAAGTTGTATGTACACAATACCAAAAATATGCAGTATAGTCTTAGAAAACAGTGCAAACAATGTATAGTTACAATAGGATGCAATGGGGACACATAGGGATAGGGGCAACACAAACCATATACTCCAAAAGTGGAATGCGAACCACGAATGGACCCCAAACCTATGTGACCTTGTAAAGGGTCACTTGGACTATTAGAAAATAGTGAGGGTTAGAAAAATAGCCCACCCCAAGACCCTGAAAAGTGAGTGCAAAGTGCACTAAAGTTCCCCAAAAGATAAAGAAGTCATGATAAGGGAATTCTGCAGGAAAGACACAAACCAGCAATGCAACAACGATGGATTTCCAGTTGAGGGTACCTGTGGAACAAGGGGACCAAGTCCAAAAGTCACAAGCAAGTCGGAGATGGGCAGATGCCCAGGAAATGCCAGCTGTGGGTGCAAAGAAGCTGCTACTGGACAGTAGAAGCTGAGGATTCTGCAGGAACGACAATGGCTAAAGACTTCCCCTTTGGGGGATCAATCCCGCACGCCGTGGAGAGTTGTGCAGAAGTGTTTTCCCCGCCGAAAGACTGCCAACAAGCCTTGCTAGCTGCAAATCGTGCGGTTAGAGTTTTTGGATGCTGCTGTGGCCCAAGAGGGACCAGGATGTCGCCAATTGCGACTTGGGACAGAGGGGACGTCGAGCAAGGCAAGGAGCCCTCTCAGAAGCAGGCACCACCCACAGAAGTGCCGTAACAGGCACTACGAAGAAGAGTGAAACGGTGCTCACTCGAATTGCACAAAGGAGTCCCACGTCGCCGGAGACCAACTTAGAAAGTCGTGCAATGCAGGTTACAGTTATGTGGACCCAGGCTTGGCTGTGCACAAAGGATTTCCGCCGGAAGTGCACAGGGGCCGGAGTAGCTGCAAAAGTCACGGTTCCCAGCAATGCAATCTGGCGTAGGGAGGCAAGGACTTACCTCCACCAAACTTGGACTGAAGAGTCACTGGACTGTGAGAGTCACTTGGACACAGTTCCTGGATTCAAGGGACCTCGCTCGTCGTGCTGAGAGGAGACCCAGTGGACCAGTGATGCAGTTCTTTGGTGCCTGCGGTTGCAGGGGGAAGATTCCGTCGACCCACAGGAGATTTCTTCAGAGCCTCTAGTGCACAGAGGAGGCAGACTACCCCCACAGCATGCACCACCAGGAAAGCAGTCGAGAAGGCGGCAGGATCAGCGTTACAGAGTTGCAGTAGTCGTCTTTGCTACTTTGTTGCAGTTTTGCAGGCTTCCGGCGCTGTCAGCAGTCGATTCCTTGGCAGAAGGTGAAGAGAGAGATGCAGAGGAACTCTGATGATCTCTTGCATTCGTTATCTAACGAAATCCCCAAAGCAGAGACCCTAAATAGCCAGAAAAGAGGGTTTGGCTACTTAGGAGAGAGGATAGGCTAGCAACACCTGAAGGAGCCTATCAGAAGGAGTCTCTGACGTCACCTGGTGGCACTGACCACTCAGAGCAGTCCAGTGTGCCAGCAGCACCTCTGTTTCCAAAATGGCAGAGGTCTGGAGCACACTGGAGGAGCTCTGGACACCTCCCAGGGGAGGTGCTGGTCAGGGAAGTGGTCACTCCCCTTTCCTTTGTCCAGTTTCGCGCCAGAGCAGGGCTAAGGGGTCCCTGAACCGGTGTAGACTGGCTTATGCAGAAATGGGCACCAAATGTGCCCAAGAAAGCATTTCCAGAGGCTGGGGGAGGCTACTCCTCCCCTGCCTTCACACCATTTTCCAAGGGGAGAGGGTGTAACACCCTCTCTCAGAGGAAGCCCTTTGTTCTGCCATCATGGGACAAGCCTGGCTGGACCCCAGGAGGGCAGAAACCTGTCTGAGGGGTTGGCAGCAGCAGCAGCTGCAGTGAAACCCCTGAAAAGGCAGTTTGGCAGTACCAGGGTCTGTGCTACAGACCACTGGGATCATGGGATTGTGCCAACTATGCCAGGATGGCATAGAGGGGGCAATTCCATGATCATAGACATGTTACATGGCCATATTCGGAGGTACCATTGTGAAGCTACACATAGGTAGTGACCTATGTGTAGTGCACGCGTGTAATGGTGTCCCAGCACTCACAAAGTCCGGGGAATTTGCCCTGAAAAATGTGGGGGCACCTTGGATAGTGCCAGGGTGCCCTCACACTAAGTAACTTTGCACCTAACCTTTACCAGGTAAAGGTTAGACATATAGGTGACTTATAAGTTAATTAAGTGCAGTGGTAAATGGCTGTGAAATAACGTGGATGTTATTTCACTCAGGCTGCAGTGGCAGGCCTGTGTAAGAATTGTCAGAGCTCCCTATGGGTGGCAAAAGAAATGCTGCAGCCCATAGGGATCTCCTGGAACCCCAATACCCTGGGTACCTCAGTACCATATACTAGGGAATTATAAGGGTGTTCCAGTAAGCCAATGTAGATTGGTAAAATTGGTCACTAGCCTGTTAGTGACAATTTGGAAAGAAATGAGAGAGCATAACCACTGAGGTTCTGGTTAGCACAGCCTCAGTGAGACAGTTAGGCACCACACAGGGAACACATACATATAGGCCACAAACTTATGAGCACTGGGGTCCTGGCTAGCAGGGTCCCAGTGACACATAACAAACATACTGAAAACATAGGGTTTTCACTATGAGCACTGGGCCCTGACTAGCAGGATCCCAGTGAGACAGTGAAAACACCCTGACATACACTCACAAACAGGCCAAAAGTGGGGGTAACAAGGCTAGAAAGAGGCTACTTTCTCACAGTGAGTACCAAGGGGTACTTACACCTTGCACCTTGCACCAGGCCCAGGTATCCCTTATTAGTGTAGAGGGGTGCCTAGCAGCTTAGGCTGATAGAAAAGGTAGCTTAGCAGAGCAGCTTAGGCTGAACTAGGAGACGAGTGAAGCTCCTACAGTACCACTAGTGTCACTTGCACAATATCACAAGAAAACACAATACACAGATATACTAAAAATAAAGGTACTTTATTTTTACGACAATATGCCAAAGTATCTCAGTGAGTACCCTCAGTATGAGGATAGCAAATATACACAAGATATATGTACACAATACCAAAATATGCAGTAATAGCAATAGAAAACAGTGCAAGCAATGTATAGTCACAATAGGATGCAATAGGGGCACATAGGGATAGGGGCAACACAAACCATATACTCAAGAAGTGGAATGCGAACCACAAATGGACCCCAAACCTATGTGACCTTGTAGAGGGTCGCTGGGACTGTAAGAAAACAGTGAGGGTTAGAAAAATAGCCCACCCCAAGACCCTGAAAAGTGGGTGCAAAGTGCACCTAAGTTCCCCAAAGAGCACAGAAGTCATGATAGGGGGAATTCTGCAGGAAAGACCAACACCAGCAATGCAACAATGACGGATTTCCAGACGAGAGTACCTGTGGAACAAGGGGACCAAGTCCAAAAGTCACGATCAAGTTGGGAGTGGGCAGATGCCCAGGAAATGCCAGCTGTAGGTGCAAAGAAGCTGCAACCGGATGGTAGAAGCTGTGGATTCTGCAACAAGGACAAGGGCTTGAAACTTCCCCTTTGGAGGATGGATGTCCCACGTCATGAAGAGTCGTGCAGAGGTGTTTCCGTGCAGAAAGACCGCAAACAAGCCTTGCTAGCTGCAAGTATCGCGGTTAGGCTTTTTTTATGCTGCTGTGGCCCAGGAGGGACCAGGATGTCGCCAATTGCGTGAGGAGACAGAGGGGGCATATGTAGGAGGCTGGACTGGCTTGTAGTGAGTACCAAGGGGTTCTTACACCTTGCACCAGGCCCAAGTATCCCTTATTAGTGTATAGGGTGTCTAGCAGCTTAGGCTGAGTAGTAGGGGGAACCCAATCATTAATTGTTTGGATTTTCCCCTGAAGTGGTGCAATCTGTTCCCCACTAACCAGGTGTCCCAGATAAACCTCCTTCCCCTGCCCTAACTGGCACTTTGAAGCCTTGATAGTGAGGCCTGCCTTTTGCAGGGCCTCCAAAACTTTCCATAGGTGGACCAGGTGATCATGCCAGCTGGAGCTAAAGACAGCTATATCGTCCAAATATGCTGCACTGAAAGCTTCCAGCCCTTGCAGGACTGTGTTCACCAACCTTTGAAAAGTGTCAGGTGCATTTTTCAATCCAAAAGGCATTACTGTGAACTGGTAATGGCCTCCAATGGTTGAAACTGCAGTTTTAGCTTTAGCATCTTCTGATAATTTGATCTGCCAATACCCTGCAGTAAAATCAAAAGTGCTTGGATACTTGGCAGATGCCAGTGTATCTATGAGCTCATCTGCCCTGGGTATAGGGTGAACGTCAGTTTTGGTTACCTGGTTGAGACCTCTGTAGTCTACACAAAACCGCATTTCCTTCTTTCCATCTTTGGAATGGGGTTTTGGTACAAGTACCACAGGAGTAGCCCATGGACTTTCAGAGTGCTCAACCACTCCCAGTTCTAACATTTTCTGCACCGCTTGCTTTATGCAGTCTCTGACATGGTCAGGCTGCCTATAGATTTTACTTTTGACAGGCAAGCTGTCTCCAGTATCTATAGTGTGCTCACACCAAGAAGTGGTACCTGGCACAGTAGAGAAGAGTTCAGAAAACTGACCCAGGAGATTTATGCAGTGGTCTTTCTGCTCAGCAGTAAGACAATCTGCCAGTACAACACCTTCCACTAGAGCATCTTGTTCTGTGGAAGAGAAGAGATCAGGTAGACGATCACTGTCTTCTTCCTGTCCCTCATCAGTTGCCATGAGCAGGGTGAGATCAGCCCTGTCATAGTAGGGTTTCAGGCGGTTGACATGGAGCACCCTAAGGGGACTCCTGGCAGTGCCTAAGTCAACTAAATAGGTGACTTCACCCTTCTTTTCAACAATTGTGTGGGGTCCACTCCATTTGTCTTGGAGTGCTCTTGGGGCCACAGGCTCCAAGACCCACACTTTCTGCCATGGTTGGTACTGAACCTCAAAAACCTTCTGGTCATGCCATTGCTTCTGGAGCTCTTGGCTGGCCTAAAGGTTTTTACCGGCCTTTTTCATGTACTCAGCCATCCTTGATCTGAGGCCAAGTACATAATCCACAATATCTTGTTTTGGAGCTTTTAAAGGTTGTTCCCAACCCTCCTTGACAAGTGTTAGTGGGCCCCTAACAGGGTGTCCAAAGAGAAGTTCAAAGGGGCTGAAGCCCACTCCTTTCTGGGGTACCTCCCTGTAGGCAAAAAGGAGGCATGGTAAAAGGATATCCCATCTCCTGTGGAGTTTTTCAGGGAGTCCCATAATCATGCCTTTGAGAGTTTTGTTAAATCTCTCCACCAGTCCATTTGTTTGTGGATGATAGGGTGTGGTGAACTTGTATGTAACCCTACACTCCTTCCACATGGCCTTCAAGTAAGCAGACATGAAATTGCTTCCTCTGTCTGAAACTACCTCTTTTGGGAAGCCCACCATGGAAAAGATTCCCAGGAGGGCCTTTGCCACTACAGGAGCTGTAGTGGTCCTTAGAGGAATTGCTTCAGGATATCTGGTGGCATGGTCCACTACCACCAAGATAAACCTATTGCCTGAAGCAGTAGGAGGGTCAAGGGGGCCAACTATGTCAACCCCTACCCTTTCAAAGCGAACCCCAACCACAGGTAGTGGAATAAGGGGTGCCTTTGGAGTGCCACCTGTCTTGCCACTGGCTTGACAGGTTTCACAGGACTTACAAAAATCTTTTGTGTCCTCAGACATTCTAGGCCAATGAAACAAGGGAACAAGCCTGTCCCAAGTTTTCATTTGCCCCAAATGTCCAGCAAGGGGAATGTTGTGAGCAAGAGTTAGGAGGAACTTTCTGTAGTCCTGAGGAATCACCAATCTCCTGGCAGCTCCAGGTTTTGGATCCCTTGCTTCAGTGTACAAAAGGTTGTCCTCCCAGTAAACTCTGTAAGAGTCACTGACATCCCCATTTGCTTGTTTGTCAGCTTGCTGTCTTAGACCCTCTAGTGTGGGACAGGTCTGCTGTGCCACACTCAGCTCCTCCCTGGCAGGCCCCCCTTCACCCAAAAGCTCAGCAGTGTCTGCTTCCAGCTCCTCTGGTGTAGGTTCTGCACAGGGTGGAAATTCTTCTTCCTCAGAAGTAGAATCCACTGTAGAGGGAGGGATAGTAGGTAGTGCTTTACTTCTACTAGCCCTAGCTTTAGGGAGCACTTGGTCCATTGTTCCAGGATCCAAGTTTCCCTGTCCTTTTTGCTTTTTGGCCTGAGCCCTGGTTAAAGCCAAATAAGCCCTGGGATGCCCAGCATTGCTGCATGGGCATCCAACTCCACTTCTGCCCAAGCTGATGTCTCTAAATCATTTCCTGATAGACAGTATACAGGTAAATCTGAGGCAACCACAACTTTCTTTGGGCCAGTAACCCCCCCCCCCCCCAGTTGAGATTTACAACAGCCATGGGGTGGCTAAGGGTGTTGTTGTGAGCATCGGTTTCTTGGTACTGGTGACCAAGTAGGTGTTGTTCAGGGTGGACCAGTTTCTCTATCACCATTGTGACACTGGCACCTGTGTCCCTGTAGGACTGAACCTCAACACCATTTATTAGGGGTAGTTGCTTGTACTTATCCATGTTAAGGGGACAAGAAACCAAGGTGGCTAAATCAATAGCCCCCTCAGAGACTAACACAGCCTCTGTGGTCTCCCTAATCAGACCAACCCCAACTAAGTTACCAAAGGTGAGCCCAGCTACTCCCTTAGATTGGCTATTAGTAGGTTTGCTCCCACCACCACTGCTATTAGTAGGGACACTAGGTGTAGCAGTGGGGGTTGTAGTGGTAGGAGGCTTGGTGCTTTTCTTTGGACAACTGGGATCTGTTGTCCAATGGCCTTTTATTTTACATAAATAGCACCATGGTTTATTTTCTTTGTTTTGATTGGAAGAGGATTTGGGCCCACCACCCCCACCAGAGTGTTTTTGTGGGCCTGATGAAGACTCATTTTTATATTTTTCCCCACCCTTGTCAGAAGACTTACCATCCTTCTTCTTATTGCCATCTTTGTCACCCCATGTATGAACTTTTCTGTTCACCCTTGTTCTGACCCGTTTGTCTGCCTTCTTTCCCAATTCTTGGGGAGAGGTCAGATCAGAGTCCACCAAGTACTGGTGCAACAAATCAGACACACAATTATTAAGAATATGCTCTCTCAGGATCAAGTTATACAGGCTGTCATAATAAGTAACTTTACTGCCATGTAACCACCCCTCCAAGGCCTTCACTGAATGGTCAATGAAATCAACCCAGTCTTGTGAAGACTCCTTTTTGGTCTCTCTTAACTTTATCCTGTATTGTTCAGTGGTTAAGCCATAACCATCCAGGAGTGCATTCTTAAGAACTTTGTAATCATTGGCTTCATTTTCTTTCACAGAAAGGAGTCTATCCCTACCTTTGCCACTAAATGATAGCCATAGGATAGCAGCCCACTGCCTTTGAGGGACATCCTGTACAGCACAAGTCCAAAAGTCACAAGCAAGTCGGAGATGGGCAGATGCCCAGGAAATGCCAGCTGTGGGTTCAAAGAAGCTTCTACTGGACAGAAGAAGCTGAGGTTTCTGCAGGAACGAAAAGGGCTAGAGACTTCCCCTTTGGTGGACGGATCCCTCTCGCTGTGGAAAATCGTGCAGAAGTATTTTCCCGCCGAAACAACGCCAACAAGCCTTGCTAGCTGCAAATCATGCGGTTAGCGTTTTTGGATGCTGCTGTGGCCCAGGAGGGACCAGGAGGTTGCAAATTGGACCAGGAGGTAGAGGGGACGTCGAGCAAGACAAGGAGCTCTCTTAGCAGCAGGTAGCTCCCGGGGAAGTGCCAGAAACAGGCACTATGAGGATGCGTGAAACGGTGCTCACCCTTAGTTACACAAAGGAGTCCCACGTCGCCGGAGACCAACTTAGAAAGTCGTGCAATGCAGGTTAGAGTGCCGTGGACCCAGGCTTGGCTGTGCACAAAGGATTTCCGCCGGAAGTGCACAGGGGCCGGAGAAGTTGCAAAAGTCGCGGTTACCAACAATGCAGTCTGGCGTGGGGAGGCAAGGACTTACCTCCACCAAACTTGGACTGAAGAGTCACTGGACTGTGGGAGTCACTTGCACAGAGTTGCTGGATTCAAGGGACCTCGCTCGTTGTGCTGAGAGGAGACCCAAGGGACCGATAATGCAGCTTTTTGGTGCCTGCGGTTGCAGGGGGAAGATTCCGTCGACCCACGGGAGATTTCTTCGCAGCTTCTAGTGCAGAGAGGAGGCAGACTACCCCCACAGCATGCACCACCAGGAAAACAGTCGAGAAGGCGGCAGGATCAGCGTTACAGAGTTGCAGTAGTCGTCTTTGCTACTATGTTGCAGTTTTGCAGGCTTCCAGCGCAGTCAGCAGTCGATTCCTTGGCAGAAGGTGAAGAGTGAGATGCAGAGGAACTCTGATGAGCTCTTGCATTCGTTATCTAAAGTTTCCCCAGAGACAGAGACCCTAAATAGCCAGAAAAGAGGGTTTGGCTACCTAGGAGAGAGGATAGGCTACTAACACCTGAAGGAGCATATCAGAAGGAGTCTCTGACGTCTCCTGGTGGCACTGGCCACTCAGAGCAGTCCAGTGTGCCAGCAGCACCTCTGTTTCCAAGATGGCAGAGGTCTGGAGCACACTGGAGGAGCTCTGGATACCTCCCAGGGGAGGTGCAGGTCAGGGGAGTGGTCACTCCCCTTTCCTTTGTCCAGTTTCGCGCCAGAGCAGGGGCTAAGGGGTCCCTGAACCGGTGTAGACTGGCTTATGCAGAATTGGGCACATCTGTGCCCAAGAAAGCATTTCCAGAGGCTGGGGGAGGCTACTCCTCCCCTGCCTTCACACCATTTTCCAAAGGGAGAGGGTGTAACACCCTCTCTCAGAGGAAGTCCTTTGTTCTGCCATCCTGGGACAAGCCTGGCTTGACCCCAGGGGGGCAGAAACCTGTCTGAGGGGTTGGCAGCAGCAGCAGCTGCAGTGAAACCCCAGGAAAGGCAGTTTGGCAATACCAGGGTCTGTGATAAAGACCACTGGGATCATGGGATTGTGCCAACTATGCCAGGATGGCATAGAGGGGGCAATTCCATGATCATAGAGATGTTACATGGCCATATTCGGAGTTACCATTGTGAAGCTACATATAGGTAGTGACCTATATGTAGTGCACGCGTGTAATGGTGTCCCCGCACTCACAAAGTCCGGGGAATTGGCCCTGAACAATGTGGGGGCACCTTGGCTAGTGCCAGGGTGCCCTCACACTAAGTAACTTTGCACCTAACCTTTACCAGGTAAAGGTTAGAGATATAGGTGACTTATAAGTTACTTAAGTGCATTGTAAAATGGCTGTGAAATAACGTGGACGTTATTTCACTCAGGCTGCAGTGGCAGGCCTGTGTAAGAATTGTCAGAGCTCCCTATTGGTGGCAAAAGAAATGCTGCAGCCCATAGGGATCTCCTGGAACCCCAATACCCTGGGTACCTCAGTACCATATACTAGGGAATTATAAGGGTGTTCCAGTAAGCCAATATAAATTGGTAAAATTGGTCACTAGCCTGTTAGTGACAATTTGAAAGATATGAGAGAGCATAACCACTGAGGTTCTGGTTAGCAGAGCCTAAGTGAGACAGTTAGGCACCACACAGGGAACACATACCTATAGGCCACAAACTTATGAGCACTGGGGTCCTGACTAGCAGGGTCCCAGTGACACATAACAAACGTACTGAAAACATAGGGTTTTCACTATGAGCACTGGGCCCTGACTAGCAGGATCCCAGTGAGACAGTGAAAACACCCTGACATACACTCACAAACAGGCCAAAAGTGGGGGTAACAAGGCTAGAAAGAGGCTACTTTCTCACACCATTGTGAAGCTATATATAGGTAGTGACCTATATGTAGTGCACGCGTGTAATGGTGTCCCCGCACTCACAAAGTCCGGGGAATTGGCCCTGAACAATGTGGGGGCACCTTGGCTAGTGCCAAGGTGCCTTCACACTAAGTAACTTTGCACCTAACCTTTACCAGGTAAAGGTTAGACATATAGGTGACTTATAAGTTACTTAAGTGCAGTGTAAAATGGCTGTGAAATAACGTGGACGTTATTTCACTCAGGCTGCAGTGGCAGGCCTGTGTAAGAATTGTCAGAGCTCCCTATGGGTGGCAAAAGAAATGCTGCAGCCCATAGGGATCTCCTGGAACCCCAATACCCTGGGTACCTCAGTACCATATACTAGGGAATTATAAGGGTGTTCCAGTAAGCCAATGTAAATTGGTAAAATTGGTCACTAGCCTGTCAGTGACAATTTGAAAGAAATGAGAGAGCATAACCACTGAGGTTCTGATTAGCAGAGCCTCAGTGAGACAGTTAGTCACTACACAGGTAACACATTCAGGCACACTTATGAGCACTGGGACCCTGGAGAACAGGGTCCGAGTGACACATACAACTAAAATAACATATATACAGTGAAAAATGGGGGTAACATGCCAGGCAAGATGGTACTTTCCTACAGTAGTGCACGCGTGTAATGGTGTCCCCGCACTCACAAAGTTCAGTGAATTGGCTCTGAACAATGTGGGGGCACCTTGGCTAGTGCCAGGGTGCCCTCACACTAAGTAACTTTGCACCTAACCTTTACCAGGTAAAGGTTAGACATATAGGTGACTTATAAGTTACTTAAGTGCAGTGTAAAATGGCTGTGAAATAACGTGGACGTTATTTCACTCAGGCTGCAGTGGCAGGCCTGTGTAAGAATTGTCAGAGCTCCCTATGGGTGGCAAAAGAAATGCTGCAGCCCATAGGGATCTCCTGGAACCCCAATACCCTGGGTACCTCAGTACCATATACTAGGGAATTATAAGGGTGTTCCAGTAAGCCAATGTAAATTGGTAAAAATGGTCACTAGCCTGTTAGTGACAATTTGGAAAGAAATGAGAGAGCATAACCACTGAGGTTCTGATTAGCAGAGCCTCAGTGAGACAGTTAGGCACCACACAGGGAACATATACATGCACACCTATGAGCACTGGGGCCCTGTGTGACAGGGTCCCAGTGACACATACATATAGGCCACAAACCTATGAGCACTGGGGTCCTGACCAGCAGGATCCCAGTGACACATAACAACCATACTGAAAACATAGTGTTTTCACTATGAGCACTGAGGCCTGGCTATCAGGATCCCAGTGAGACAGTGAAAACAGTGACAAACACCCTGACATACACTCACAAACAGGCCAAAAGTGGGGGTAACAAGGCTAGAAAGAGGCTACCTTCTCACACAACACCCCCCCCCAAACGAAGGACAATAAGGCTAACCTTGGCCAGTTGAGACTTTATTGTCTAAGTGGTGATAAGTAGAGAGTAGTTCTGCAATAGACTGGTTACTCCCTTTATCATCCACTATATGGTTACTTCCCTGTGGGGATGTAAACCACCCTGTTTGAAGTTTTTTTAGCTAAGCAACAATGTGAAGATGTATTTTCAGAGTTTCTATCAGTAAGTTTTAGTTTAGAGCAGTGGAAATTGTCCACTGAACCTATTTGTAATGATGGAAATGCCAGACAGGGATGCTGCCTCATAAAAGCCATAGCTGGGCAAAAACTTTGTCCATATGGCTGGAAGAGAGAACAGGGATGCTGTTTCTCTTGAGTTGGAGCAGGGCAGGGATGCTGTCCTATGAGCTCCACACTAGGGCAGGGATGCTGTCCTAAGTGTTGTGAGGCAGTGCAGGGTTTCTGCACTAAAGTTTCTCTGGGAGGGTTGGAGGGATGCTCCATGTTAACTAAAATGGTGCTCTTTTTCTCACCAATGTTAGTTATCCCACAGAGAGGTACTTCCACCTCAGGGAGTACAGTTTTGCTAACTGATGATTCCCTTGGAACAGGTGCCACCCCAGGAGAGGTGTCTCCCACCACAGGAATGGTATCCTGAATGGTAGGGTGGTTAGGGGATACTGTGATACCCTTTTTACCTGTTGATGGAGAGGGATCCTGAGTTTTCAGGCCTTCTCTCCTTTGCTTTTTCATTTCTGTAGAAATGAGAGGGAACAATTCCTCTGGGATGCCCAGCATGGCTGCATGGGCATAAAACTCTACATCAGCCCAACCTGAGGCCTCTAGGTCATTACCTAAGAGACAGTCTACAGGTAAGCTAGGTGATACCACCACCTGCTTAGGGCCAGTAACTCCACCCCAACTAAACTGAATTATAGCTAAGGGAAGAAACTTAGTGGAGTTATGGACATCAATAATCTTATACTGTTGTCCATTGATGTGTTGTTCAGGAGGCACTAGGTTTTCAGTCACCAAAGTGAAACTGGCACCTGTGTCCCTGTAGGCCAAGGCCTCAACACCATTTATTGAAACTGTCTGCCTGTACTTATCCATTGTAAGGGGACAAGCAGCCAGTGTGGCAAGGCCAATGCCACTAGGTGTGACAGAAACTGTCTTGGGACTGACTACCCCAGTTTCTATGATGGACCCATAAGTGAACCCAACTACACCCTTTGCTTGACTGTTGCCAGCAGTCCCACCACTAGTACCACTACTGCTAGGGGCACTAGAGCTTGATGTATTAGTGGTGGTAGGCTCAGGGGGTTTACCTGGACAGGACTTATCCCCTGGCCTATGGCCTCTGTTTTTACACACAAAGCACCAAGGCTTTTTAATGTGTGCAGGTTGGGAAGAAGAGGAAGAATTTGTTTTATCCCCACCCTCTGAAGAGTGTTTAAGATTTGAAGTGGGATCTTTGGTTTTACCCTTATCCCCATGCTTATCTTGAGATTTTTCACCATCTTTCTTCTTATTGCCATCTTTGTCACCCCCTGTATGAACTTTTCTGTTCACCCTTGTTCTGACCCATTTGTCTGCCTTCTTTCCCAATTCTTGGGGAGAGGTCAGATCAGAGTCTACCAGGTACTGGTGCAACAAATCAGACACACAATTATTAAGTATATGCTCTCTCAGGATTGTGTCATACAGGCTTTCATAATCAGTAACTTTACTGCCATGTAACCACCCCTCCAAGGCCTTCACTGAATGGTCAATGAAATCAACCCAGTCTTGTGAAGACTCCTTTTTGGTCTCTCTGAACTTTATCCTGTATTGTTCAGTGGTTAAGCCATAACCATCCAGGAGAGCATTCTTAAGAACTGTAAAATTATTGGCATCATTTTCTTTCACAGTAAGGAGTCTATCCCTACCCTTTCCACTAAATGATAGCCATAGGATAGCAGCCCACTGCCTTTGAGGGACATCCTGTACAACACAGGCCCTCTCAAGTGCAGCAAACCACTTGTTAATGTCATCCCCCTCCTTATAAGGGGGAACTATCTTGTGCAGATTCCTGGAATCATGCTCTTTTGCAGGATGACTATGGGGAATACTGCTGCTGCCACCATGGGTATCTAAACCCAACTTCTGTCTTTCCTTCTCTATTTCTAAAGACTGTCTATCCAAATCCAGCTGTTGCTTCTTGAGCTTCAGTCTGGTTTGTTCCACTCTCAATCTATTGAGCTCCCTTTCTAACAATCTGTCATCAGGGTGGGTGGGAGGGACATTTCTAGATACAGAGGTATGATGGGAATGAACAGAAGGAGACCTGTCCCTTACAGAGGGCACCCTAACAGCTTGGCTACCAGCATAATGTGAGAGCACACCATCAGTATGGTGTGATTCAACCTCTGTACCAACTATGCTAGACTGTCTAGTAATGGGCAGGCTGAGAAGTTTCTTTCCTGAACCTTTTCCTGGGGGAGTCCCTGGATCAGATTGAGAACCATTAGCTACTTTTTCTACAGATTGGGCACTTATGGCCTTATCCTGTACTCTAAGCATATTAATTAACAGTTCTAAAGAAGGATTCTTCCCTACACTCAAACCTCTCTCAATGCAGAGACTCCTTGCTCCTTTCCAGCTAAGGTGATCATATGCAAGTTTGGACAGTTCAACATTTTTTCCTGTGCCAGACATTTTTTAGAGAGAGTTAAAGTGATAGAAAAAGAGAAAAAAGTTTTCAGAACTTTTTGGAAAGACAGAAAAAAACTTTTTAAACTTTTAAGAACTTTTTGAAAGTTTTTAGAAGTACTTTTCAGCACTTAGAAAAGAGTGAAAAGAGGAAATGCAAAACTTTTTGTCTATGTGTATATACACTGACCTTGTTTTGTATATTTTTCTCTTATGAAAAGTACAATGACAAGAGTGGTAAGTAGTCTCAAGCACTTATCCCACCACTGCACAACCAATGTAGGAGGCTGGACTGGCTTGTAGTGAGTACCAAGGGGTACTTGCACCTTGCACCAGGCCCAGTTATCCCTTATTAGTGTATAGGGTGTCTAGCAGCTTAGGCTGATAGATAATGGTAGCTTAGCAGAGCAGCTTAGGCTGAACTAGGAGACGTGTGAAGCTACTACAGTACCACTTAGTGTCATATGCACAATATCATAAGAAAACACAATACACAGTTATACTAAAAATAAAGGTACTTTATTTTTATGACAATATGCCAAAGTATCTTAGAGTGTACCCTCAGTGAGAGGATAGGAAATATACACAAGATATATATACACAATAGCAAAAATATGCAGTATAGTCTTAGAAAACAGTGCAAACAATGTATAGTTACAATAGGATGCAATGGGGAAACATAGGGATAGGGGCAACACAAACCATATACTCCAAAAGTGGAATGCGAACCACGAATGGACCCCAAACCTATGTGACCTTGTAGAGGGTCGCTGGGACTATTAGAAAATAGTGAGAGTTAGAAAAATAACCCTCCCCAAGACCCTGAAAAGTGAGTGCAAAGTGCACTAAAGTTCCCCTAAGGACAAAATAGTCGTGTTAGAGGGAAAATGCAAGGAAAACACAAATCAGCAATGCAACAACGATGGATTCCTGACTGAGGGTACCTGTGGAACAAGGGGACCAAGTCCAAAAGTCACAAGCAGCTCGGAGATGGGCAGATGCCCGAGAAATGCCAGCGGTTGGTGCAAAGAAGCTCTTACTAGGCTGAAGAACTGTGAATACTGCAGGAACGACAAGGGCTAGAGACTTCCCCTTTGGAGGATGGATCCCCCACGCCTTGGAGAGTCGTGCAGAAGTGTTTTCCCGCCGGATGGACGCCAACAAGCCTTGCTACACGCAAATCGTGCGTTTGGCGTTTTTGGACGCTGCTGGGGCCCAGGAGGGACCAGGAGGTCGTAAATTGGACCTGCAGAGAGAGGGGACGTCGAGCAAGACAAGGAGCCCTCACTGAAGCAGGTAGCACCCGGAGAAGTGCCAGAAACAGGCACTACGAGAATGCGTGAAACGGTGCTCGCCGAAGTTGCACAAAGGAGTCCCACGTCGCCGGAGACCAACTTAGAAAGTCGTGCAATGCAGGTTAGAGTGCCGTGGACCCAGGCTTGGCTGTGCACGAAGGATTTCCGCCGGAAGTGCACAGGGGCCGGAGTAGCTTGCAAAGTCGCGGTTCCCAGCAATGCAGCCCAGCGAGGTGAGGCAAGGACTTACCGCCACCAAACTTGGGCTGAAGAGTCACTGGACTGTGGGGGTCACTTGGACGGTGTCGCTGGATTCGAGGGACCTCGCTCGTCGTGCTGAGAGGAGACCCAAGGGACCGGTAATGCAGCTTTTTGGTGCCTGCGGTTGCAGGGGGAAGATTCCGTCGACCCACGGGAGATTTCTTCGGAGCTTCTGGTGCAGAGAGGAGGCAGACTACCCCCACAGCATGCACAAGCAGGAAAACAGTCGAGAAGGCGGCAGGATCAGCGTTACAGAGTTGCAGTAGTCGTCTTTGCTACTATGTTGCAGGTTTGCAGGCTTCCAGCGCGGTCAGCGGTCGATTCCTTATCAGAAGGTGAAGAGGGAGATGCAGAGGAACTCGGCTGAGCTCATGCATTCGTTATCTAAAGTTTCCCCAGAGACAGAGACCCTAAATAGCCAGAAAAGAGGGTTTGGCTACCTAGGAGAGAGGAAAGGCTACTAACACCTGAAGGAGCCTATCACAAGGAGTCTCTGACGTCACCTGGTGGCACTGGCCACTCAGAGCAGTCCAGTGTGCCAGCAGCACCTCTGTTTCCAAGATGGCAGAGGTCTGGAGCACACTGGAGGAGCTCTGGACACCTCCCAGGGGAGGTGCAGGTCAGGGGAGTGGTCACTCCCCTTTCCTTTGTCCAGTTTCGCGCCAGAGCAGGGGCTAAGGGGTCCCTGAACCGGTGTAGACTGGCTTATGCAGAATTGGGCACATCTGTGCCCAACAAAGCATTTCCAGAGGCTGGGGGAGGCTACTCCTCCCCTGCCTTCACACCATTTTCCAAAGGGAGAGGGTGTCACACCCTCTCTCAGAGGAAGTTCTTTGTTCTGCCATCCTGGGCCAGGCCTGGCTGGACCCCAGGAGGGCAGCTGCCTGTCTGAGGGGTTGGCAGCAGCAGCAGCTGCAGAGAAACCCCAGGAAGGGCAGTCTGGCAGTACCAGGGTCTGTGCTACAGACCACTGGGATCATGGAATTGTACCAACAATGCCAGGATGGCATAGAGGGGGCAATTCCATGATCATAGACATGTTACATGGCCATATTCGGAGTTACCATGGTGAAGCTACATATAGGTAGTGACCTATATGTAGTGCACGCGTGTAATGGTGTCCCCGCACTCACAAAGTTCAGTGAATTGGCTCTGAACAATGTGGGGGCACCTTGGCTAGTGCCAGGGTGCCCTCACACTAAGTAACTTTGCACCTAACCTTTACCAGGTAAAGGTTAGACATATAGGTGACTTATAAGTTACTTAAGTGCAGTGTAAAATGGCTGTGAAATAACGTGGACGTTATTTCACTCAGGCTGCAGTGGCAGGCCTGTGTAAGAATTGTCAGAGCTCCCTATGGGTGGCAAAAGAAATGCTGCAGCCCATAGGGATCTCCTGGAACCCCAATACCCTGGGTACCTCAGTACCATATACTAGGGAATTATAAGGGTGTTCCAGTAAGCCAATGTAAATTGGTAAAAATGGTCACTAGCCTGTTAGTGACAATTTGGAAAGAAATGAGAGAGCATAACCACTGAGGTTCTGATTAGCAGAGCCTCAGTGAGACAGTTAGGCACATCACAGGGAACATATACATGCACACCTATGAGCACTGGGGCCCTGTGTGACAGGGTCCCAGTGACACATACATATAGGCCACAAACCTATGAGCACTGGGGTCCTGACCAGCAGGATCCCAGTGACACATAACAACCATACTGAAAACATAGTGTTTTCACTATGAGCACTGAGGCCTGGCTATCAGGATCCCAGTGAGACAGTGAAAACAGTGACAAACACCCTGACATACACTCACAAACAGGCCAAAAGTGGGGGTAACAAGGCTAGAAAGAGGCTACCTTCTCACACAACCCCCCCCCAAACGAAGGACAATAAGGCTAACCTTGGCCAGTTGAGACTTTATTGTCTAAGTGGTGATAAGTAGAGAGTAGTTCTGCAATAGACTGGTTACTCCCTTTATCATCCACTATATGGTTACTTCCCTGTGGGGACGTAAACCACCCTGTTTGAAGTTTTTTTAGCTAAGCAACAATGTGAAGATGTATTTTCAGAGTTTCTATCAGTAAGTTTTAGTTTAGAGCAGTGGAAATTGTCCACTGAACCTATTTGTAATGATGGAAATGCCAGACAGGGATGCTGCCTCATAAAAGCCATAGCTGGGCAAAAACTTTGTCCATATGGCTGGAAGAGAGAACAGGGATGCTGTTTCTCTTGAGTTGGAGCAGGGCAGGGATGCTGTCCTATGAGCTCCACACTAGGGCAGGGATGCTGTCCTAAGTGTTGTGAGGCAGTGCAGGGTTTCTGCACTAAAGTTTCTCTGGGAGGGTTGGAGGGATGCTCCATGTTAACTAAAATGGTGCTCTTTTTCTCACCAATGTTAGTTATCCCACAGAGAGGTACTTCCACCTCAGGGAGTACAGTTTTGCTAACTGATGATTCCCTTGGAACAGGTGCCACCCCAGGAGAGGTGTCTCCCACCACAGGAATGGTATCCTGAATGGTAGGGTGGTTAGGGGATACTGTGATACCCTTTTTACCTGTTGATGGAGAGGGATCCTGAGTTTTCAGGCCTTCTCTCCTTTGCTTTTTCATTTCTGTAGAAATGAGAGGGAACAATTCCTCTGGGATGCCCAGCATGGCTGCATGGGCATAAAACTCTACATCAGCCCAACCTGAGGCCTCTAGGTCATTACCTAAGAGACAGTCTACAGGTAAGCTAGGTGATACCACCACCTGCTTAGGGCCAGTAACTCCACCCCAACTAAACTGAATTATAGCTAAGGGAAGAAACTTAGTGGAGTTATGGACATCAATAATCTTATACTGTTGTCCAATGATGTGTTGTTCAGGAGGCACTAGGTTTTCAGTCACCAAAGTGAAACTGGCACCTGTGTCCCTGTAGGCCAAGGCCTCAACACCATTTATTGAAACTGTCTGCCTGTACTTATCCATTGTAAGGGGACAAGCAGCCAGTGTGGCAAGGCCAATGCCACTAGGTGTGACAGAAACTGTCTTGGGACTGACTACCCCAGTTTCTATTATGGACCCTTAAGTGAACCCAACTACACCCTTAACTTGACTGTTGCCAGCAGTCCCACCACTAGTACCACTACTGCTAGGGGCACTAGAGCTTGATGTATTAGTGGTGGAAGGCTCAGGGGGTTTACCTGGACAGGACTTATCCTCTGGCCTATTGCCTCTGTTTTTACACACAAAGCACCAAGGCTTTTTACATTGTGTAGGTTGAGAAGAAGAGGAAGAATTTGTTTTATCCCCACCCCCTGAAGAGTGTTTAAGATTTGAAGTGGGATCTTTGGTTTTACCCTTATCCCCATGCTTATCTTGAGATTTTTCACCATCTTTCTTCTTATTGCCATCTTTGTCACCCCCTGTATGAACTTTTCTGTTCACCCTTGTTCTGACCCATTTGTCTGCCTTCTTTCCCAATTCTTGGGGAGAGGTCAGATCAGAGTCTACCAGGTACTGGTGCAACAAATCAGACACACAATTATTAAGTATATGCTCTCTCAGGATTGTGTTATACAGGCTTTCATAATCAGTAACTTTACTGCCATGTAACCACCCCTCCAAGGCCTTCACTGAATGGTCAATGAAATCAACCCAGTCTTGTGAAGACTCCTTTTTGGTCTCTCTGAACTTTATCCTGTATTGTTCAGTGGTTAAGCCATAACCATCCAGGAGTGCATTCTTAAGAACTGTAAAATTATTGGCATCATTTTCTTTCACAGTAAGGAGTCTATCCCTACCCTTTCCACTAAATGATAGCCATAGGATAGCAGCCCACTGCCTTTGAGGGACATCCTGTACAACACAGGCCCTCTCAAGTGCAGCAAACCACTTGTTAATGTCATCCCCCTCCTTATAAGGGGGAACTATCTTGTGCAGATTCCTGGAATCATGCTCTTTTGCAGGATGACTATGGGGAATACTGCTGCTGCCACCATGGGTATCTAAACCCAACTTCTGTCTTTCCTTCTCTATTTCTAAAGACTGTCTATCCAAATCCAGCTGTTGCTTCTTGAGCTTCAGTCTGGTTTGTTCCACTCTCAATCTATTGAGCTCCCTTTCTAACAATCTGTCATCAGGGTGGGTGGGAGGGACATTTCTAGATACAGAGGTATGATGGGAATGAACAGAAGGAGACCTGTCCCTTACAGAGGGCACCCTAACAGCTTGGCTACCAGCATAATGTGAGAGCACACCATCAGTATGGTGTGATTCAACCTCTGTACCAACTATGCTAGACTGTCTAGTAATGGGCAGGCTGAGAAGTTTCTTTCCTGAACCTTTTCCTGGGGGAGTCCCTGGATCAGATTGAGAACCATTAGCTACTTTTTCTACAGATTGGGCACTTATGGCCTTATCCTGTACTCTAAGCATATTAATTAACAGTTCTAAAGAAGGATTCTTCCCTACACTCAAACCTCTCTCAATGCAGAGACTCCTTGCTCCTTTCCAGCTAAGGTGATCATATGCAAGTTTGGACAGTTCAACATTTTTTCCTGTGCCAGACATTTTTTAGAGAGAGTTAAAGTGATAGAAAAAGAGAAAAAAGTTTTCAGAACTTTTTGGAAAGACAGAAAAAAACTTTTTAAACTTTTAAGAACTTTTTGAAAGTTTTTAGAAGTACTTTTCAGCACTTAGAAAAGAGTGAAAAGAGGAAATGCAAAACTTTTTGTCTATGTGTATATACACTGACCTTGTTTTGTATATTTTTCTCTTATGAAAAGCACAATGACAAGAGTGGTAAGTAGTCTCAAGCACTTATCCCACCACTGCACAACCAATGTAGGAGGCTGGACTGGCTTGTAGTGAGTACCAAGGGGTACTTGCACCTTGCACCAGGCCCAGTTATCCCTTATTAGTGTATAGGGTGTCTAGCAGCTGAGGCTGATAGATAATGGTAGCTTAGCAGAGCAGCTTAGGCTGAACTAGGAGACGTGTGAAGCTACTACAGTACCACTTAGTGTCATATGCACAATATCATAAGAAAACACAATACACAGTTATACTAAAAATAAAGGTACTTTATTTTTATGACAATATGCCAAAGTATCTTAGAGTGTACCCTCAGTGAGAGGATAGGAAATATACACAAGATATATATACACAATAGCAAAAATATGCAGTATAGTCTTAGAAAACAGTGCAAACAATGTATAGTTACAATAGGATGCAATGGGGAAACATAGGGATAGGGGCAACACAAACCATATACTCCAAAAGTGGAATGCGAACCACGAATGGACCCCAAACCTATGTGACCTTGTAGAGGGTCGCTGGGACTATTAGAAAATAGTGAGAGTTAGAAAAATAACCCTCCCCAAGACCCTGAAAAGTGAGTGCAAAGTGCACTAAAGTTCCCCTAAGGACAAAATAGTCGTGTTAGAGGGAAAATGCAAGGAAAACACAAATCAGCAATGCAACAACGATGGATTCCTGACTGAGGGTACCTGTGGAACAAGGGGACCAAGTCCAAAAGTCACAAGCAGCTCGGAGATGGGCAGATGCCCAAGAAATGCCAGCGGTTGGTGCAAAGAAGCTCTTACTAGGCTGAAGAACTGTGAATACTGCAGGAACGACAAGGGCTAGAGACTTCCCCTTTGGAGGATGGATCCCCCAAGCCTTGGAGAGTCGTGCAGAATTGTTTTCCCGCCGGATGGACGCCAACAAGCCTTGCTACACGCAAATCGTGCGTTTGGCGTTTTTGGACGCTGCTGGGGCCCAGGAGGGACCAGGAGGTCGTAAATTGGACCTGCAGAGAGAGGGGACGTCGAGCAAGACAAGGAGCCCTCACTGAAGCAGGTAGCACCCGGAGAAGTGCCAGAAACAGGCACTACGAGAATGCGTGAAACGGTGCTCGCCGAAGTTGCACAAAGGAGTCCCACGTCGCCGGAGACCAACTTAGAAAGTCGTGCAATGCAGGTTAGAGTGCCGTGGACCCAGGCTTGGCTGTGCACGAAGGATTTCCGCCGGAAGTGCACAGGGGCCGGAGTAGCTTGCAAAGTTGCGGTTCCCAGCAATGCAGCCCAGCGAGGTGAGGCAAGGACTTACCGCCACCAAACTTGGGCTGAAGAGTCACTGGACTGTGGGGGTCACTTGGACGGTGTCGCTGGATTCGAGGGACCTCGCTCGTCGTGCTGAGAGGAGACCCAAGGGACCGGTAATGCAGCTTTTTGGTGCCTGCGGTTGCAGGGGGAAGATTCCGTCGACCCACGGGAGATTTCTTCGGAGCTTCTGGTGCAGAGAGGAGGCAGACTACCCCCACAGCATGCACAAGCAGGAAAACAGTCGAGAAGGCGGCAGGATCAGCGTTACAGAGTTGCAGTAGTCGTCTTTGCTACTATGTTGCAGGTTTGCAGGCTTCCAGCGCGGTCAGCGGTCGATTCCTTATCAGAAGGTGAAGAGGGAGATGCAGAGGAACTCGGCTGAGCTCATGCATTCGTTATCTAAAGTTTCCCCAGAGACAGAGACCCTAAATAGCCAGAAAAGAGGGTTTGGCTACCTAGGAGAGAGGAAAGGCTACTAACACCTGAAGGAGCCTATCACAAGGAGTCTCTGACGTCACCTGGTGGCACTGGCCACTCAGAGCAGTCCAGTGTGCCAGCAGCACCTCTGTTTCCAAGATGGCAGAGGTCTGGAGCACACTGGAGGAGCTCTGGACACCTCCCAGGGGAGGTGCAGGTCAGGGGAGTGGTCACTCCCCTTTCCTTTGTCCAGTTTCGCGCCAGAGCAGGGGCTAAGGGGTCCCTGAACCGGTGTAGACTGGCTTATGCAGAATTGGGCACATCTGTGCCCAACAAAGCATTTCCAGAGGCTGGGGGAGGCTACTACTCCCCTGCCTTCACACCATTTTCCAAGGGGAGAGGGTGTCACACCCTCTCTCAGAGGAAGTTCTTTGTTCTGCCATCCTGGGCCAGGCCTGGCTGGACCCCAGGAGGGCAGCTGCCTGTCTGAGGGGTTGGCAGCAGCAGCAGCTGCAGAGAAACCCCAGGAAGGGCAGTCTGGCAGTACCAGGGTCTGTGCTACAGACCACTGGGATCATGGAATTGTACCAACAATGCCAGGATGGCATAGAGGGGGCAATTCCATGATCATAGACATGTTACATGGCCATATTCGGAGTTACCATGGTGAAGCTACATATAGGTAGTGACCTATATGTAGTGCACGCGTGTAATGGTGTCCCCGCACTCACAAAGTTCAGTGAATTGGCTCTGAACAATGTGGGGGCACCTTGGCTAGTGCCAGGGTGCCCTCATACTAAGTAACTTTGCACCTAACCTTTACCAGGTAAAGGTTAGACATATAGGTGACTTATAAGTTACTTAAGTGCAGTGTAAAATGGCTGTGAAATAACGTGGACGTTATTTCACTCAGGCTGCAGTGGCAGGCCTGTGTAAGAATTGTCAGAGCTCCCTATGGGTGGCAAAAGAAATGCTGCAGCCCATAGGGATCTCCTGGAACCCCAATACCCTGGGTACCTCAGTACCATATACTAGGGAATTATAAGGGTGTTCCAGTAAGCCAATGTAAATTGGTAAAAATGGTCACTAGCCTGTTAGTGACAATTTGGAAAGAAATGAGAGAGCATAACCACTGAGGTTCTGATTAGCAGAGCCTCAGTGAGACAGTTAGGCACCACACAGGGAACATATACATGCACACCTATGAGCACTGGGGCCCTGTGTGACAGGGTCCCAGTGACACATACATATAGGCCACAAACCTATGAGCACTGGGGTCCTGACCAGCAGGATCCCAGTGACACATAACAACCATACTGAAAACATAGTGTTTTCACTATGAGCACTGAGGCCTGGCTATCAGGATCCCAGTGAGACAGTGAAAACAGTGACAAACACCCTGACATACACTCACAAACAGGCCAAAAGTGGGGGTAACAAGGCTAGAAAGAGGCTACCTTCTCACACAACCCCCCCCCCAAACGAAGGACAATAAGGCTAACCTTGGCCAGTTGAGACTTTATTGTCTAAGTGGTGATAAGTAGAGAGTAGTTCTGCAATAGACTGGTTACTCCCTTTATCATCCACTATATGGTTACTTCCCTGTGGGGACGTAAACCACCCTGTTTGAAGTTTTTTTAGCTAAGCAACAATGTGAAGATGTATTTTCAGAGTTTCTATCAGTAAGTTTTAGTTTAGAGCAGTGGAAATTGTCCACTGAACCTATTTGTAATGATGGAAATGCCAGACAGGGATGCTGCCTCATAAAAGCCATAGCTGGGCAAAAACTTTGTCCATATGGCTGGAAGAGAGAACAGGGATGCTGTTTCTCTTGAGTTGGAGCAGGGCAGGGATGCTGTCCTATGAGCTCCACACTAGGGCAGGGATGCTGTCCTAAGTGTTGTGAGGCAGTGCAGGGTTTCTGCACTAAAGTTTCTCTGGGAGGGTTGGAGGGATGCTCCATGTTAACTAAAATGGTGCTCTTTTTCTCACCAATGTTAGTTATCCCACAGAGAGGTACTTCCACCTCAGGGAGTACAGTTTTGCTAACTGATGATTCCCTTGGAACAGGTGCCACCCCAGGAGAGGTGTCTCCCACCACAGGAATGGTATCCTGAATGGTAGGGTGGTTAGGGGATACTGTGATACCCTTTTTACCTGTTGATGGAGAGGGATCCTGAGTTTTCAGGCCTTCTCTCCTTTGCTTTTTCATTTCTGTAGAAATGAGAGGGAACAATTCCTCTGGGATGCCCAGCATGGCTGCATGGGCATAAAACTCTACATCAGCCCAACCTGAGGCCTCTAGGTCATTACCTAAGAGACAGTCTACAGGTAAGCTAGGTGATACCACCACCTGCTTAGGGCCAGTAACTCCACCCCAACTAAACTGAATTATAGCTAAGGGAAGAAACTTAGTGGAGTTATGGACATCAATAATCTTATACTGTTGTCCAATGATGTGTTGTTCAGGAGGCACTAGGTTTTCAGTCACCAAAGTGAAACTGGCACCTGTGTCCCTGTAGGCCAAGGCCTCAACACCATTTATTGAAACTGTCTGCCTGTACTTATCCATTGTAAGGGGACAAGCAGCCAGTGTGGCAAGGCCAATGCCACTAGGTGTGACAGAAACTGTCTTGGGACTGACTACCCCAGTTTCTATGATGGACCCATAAGTGAACCCAACTACACCCTTTGCTTGACTGTTGCCAGCAGTCCCACCACTAGTACCACTACTGCTAGGGGCACTAGAGCTTGATGTATTAGTGGTGGTAGGCTCAGGGGGTTTACCTGGACAGGACTTATCCCCTGGCCTATGGCCTCTGTTTTTACACACAAAGCACCAAGGCTTTTTAATGTGTGCAGGTTGGGAAGAAGAGGAAGAATTTGTTTTATCCCCACCCTCTGAAGAGTGTTTAAGATTTGAAGTGGGATCTTTGGTTTTACCCTTATCCCCATGCTTATCTTGAGATTTTTCACCATCTTTCTTCTTATTGCCATCTTTGTCACCCCCTGTATGAACTTTTCTGTTCACCCTTGTTCTGACCCATTTGTCTGCCTTCTTTCCCAATTCTTGGGGAGAGGTCAGATCAGAGTCTACCAGGTACTGGTGCAACAAATCAGACACACAATTATTAAGTATATGCTCTCTCAGGATTGTGTTATACAGGCTTTCATAATCAGTAACTTTACTGCCATGTAACCACCCCTCCAAGGCCTTCACTGAATGGTCAATGAAATCAACCCAGTCTTGTGAAGACTCCTTTTTGGTCTCTCTGAACTTTATCCTGTATTGTTCAGTGGTTAAGCCATAACCATCCAGGAGTGCATTCTTAAGAACTGTAAAATTATTGGCATCATTTTCTTTCACAGTAAGGAGTCTATCCCTACCCTTTCCACTAAATGATAGCCATAGGATAGCAGCCCACTGCCTTTGAGGGACATCCTGTACAACACAGGCCCTCTCAAGTGCAGCAAACCACTTGTTAATGTCATCCCCCTCCTTATAAGGGGGAACTATCTTGTGCAGATTCCTGGAATCATGCTCTTTTGCAGGATGACTATGGGGAATACTGCTGCTGCCACCATGGGTATCTAAACCCAACTTCTGTCTTTCCTTCTCTATTTCTAAAGACTGTCTATCCAAATCCAGCTGTTGCTTCTTGAGCTTCAGTCTGGTTTGTTCCACTCTCAATCTATTGAGCTCCCTTTCTAACAATCTGTCATCAGGGTGGGTGGGAGGGACATTTCTAGATACAGAGGTATGATGGGAATGAACAGAAGGAGACCTGTCCCTTACAGAGGGCACCCTAACAGCTTGGCTACCAGCATAATGTGAGAGCACACCATCAGTATGGTGTGATTCAACCTCTGTACCAACTATGCTAGACTGTCTAGTAATGGGCAGGCTGAGAAGTTTCTTTCCTGAACCTTTTCCTGGGGGAGTCCCTGGATCAGATTGAGAACCATTAGCTACTTTTTCTACAGATTGGGCACTTATGGCCTTATCCTGTACTCTAAGCATATTAATTAACAGTTCTAAAGAAGGATTCTTCCCTACACTCAAACCTCTCTCTATGCAGAGACTCCTTGCTCCTTTCCAGCTAAGGTGATCATATGCAAGTTTGGACAGTTCAACATTTTTTCCTGTGCCAGACATTTTTTAGAGAGAGTTAAAGTGATAGAAAAAAGAGAAAAAAGTTTTCAGAACTTTTTGGAAAGACAGAAAAAAACTTTTTAAACTTTTAAGAACTTTTTGAAAGTTTTTAGAAGTACTTTTCAGCACTTAGAAAAGAGTGAAAAGAGGAAATGCAAAACTTTTTGTCTATGTGTATATACACTGACCTTGTTTTGTATATTTTTCTCTTATGAAAAGTACAATGACAAGAGTGGTAAGTAGTCTCAAGCACTTATCCCACCACTGCACAACCAATGTAGGAGGCTGGACTGGCTTGTAGTGAGTACCAAGGGGTACTTGCACCTTGCACCAGGCCCAGTTATCCCTTATTAGTGTATAGGGTGTCTAGCAGCTTAGGCTGATAGAAAATGGTAGCTTAGCAGAGCAGCTTAGGCTGAACTAGGAGACGTGTGAAGCTACTACAGTACCACTTAGTGTCATATGCACAATATCATAAGAAAACACAATACACAGTTATACTAAAAATAAAGGTACTTTATTTTTATGACAATATGCCAAAGTATCTTAGAGTGTACCCTCAGTGAGAGGATAGGAAATATACACAAGATATATATACACAATAGCAAAAATATGCAGTATAGTCTTAGAAAACAGTGCAAACAATGTATAGTTACAATAGGATGCAATGGGGAAACATAGGGATAGGGGCAACACAAACCATATACTCCAAAAGTGGAATGCGAACCACGAATGGACCCCAAACCTATGTGACCTTGTAGAGGGTCGCTGGGACTATTAGAAAATAGTGAGAGTTAGAAAAATAACCCTCCCCAAGACCCTGAAAAGTGAGTGCAAAGTGCACTAAAGTTCCCCTAAGGACAAAATAGTCGTGTTAGAGGGAAAATGCAAGGAAAACACAAATCAGCAATGCAACAACGATGGATTCCTGACTGAGGGTAGCTGTGGAACAAGGGGACCAAGTCCAAAAGTCACAAGCAGCTCGGAGATGGGCAGATGCCCAAGAAATGCCAGCGGTTGGTGCAAAGAAGCTCTTACTAGGCTGAAGAACTGTGAATACTGCAGGAACGACAAGGGCTAGAGACTTCACCTTTGGAGGATGGATCCCACACGCCTTGGAGAGTCGTGCAGAAGTGTTTTCCCGCCGGATGGACGCCAACAAGCCTTGCTACACGCAAATCGTGCGTTTGGCGTTTTTGGACGCTGCTGGGGCCCAGGAGGGACCAGAAGGTCGCAAATTGGACCTGCAGAGAGAGGGGACGTCGAGCAAGACAAGGAGCCCTCACTAAAGCAGGTAGCACCCGGAGAAGTGCCAGAAACAGGCACTACGAGGATGCGTGAAACGGTGCTCGCCGAAGTTGCACAAAGGAGTCCCACGTCGCCGGAGACCAACTTAGAAAGTCGTGCAATGCAGGTTAGAGTGCCGTGGACCCAGGCTTGGCTGTGCATGAAGGATTTCCGCCGGAAGTGCACAGGGGCCGGAGTAGCTTGCAAAGTCGCGGTTCCCAGCAATGCAGCCCAGCGAGGTGAGGCAAGGACTTACCTCCACCAAACTTGGGCTGAAGAGTCACTGGACTGTGGGGGTCACTTGGACGGTGTCGCTGGATTCGAGGGACCTCGCTCGTCGTGCTGAGAGGAGACCCAAGGGACCGGTAATGCAGCTTTTTGGTGCCTGCGGTTGCAGGGGGAAGATTCCGTCGACCCACGGGAGATTTCTTCGGAGCTTCTGGTGCAGAGAGGAGGCAGACTACCCCCACAGCATGCACAAGCAGGAAAACAGTCGAGAAGGCGGCAGGATCAGCGTTACAGAGTTGCAGTAGTCGTCTTTGCTACTATGTTGCAGGTTTGCAGGCTTCCAGCGCGGTCAGCGGTCGATTCCTTATCAGAAGGTGAAGAGGGAGATGCAGAGGAACTCGGCTGAGCTCATGCATTCGTTATCTAAAGTTTCCCCAGAGACAGAGACCCTAAATAGCCAGAAAAGAGGGTTTGGCTACCTAGGAGAGAGGAAAGGCTACTAACACCTGAAGGAGCCTATCACAAGGAGTCTCTGACGTCACCTGGTGGCACTGGCCACTCAGAGCAGTCCAGTGTGCCAGCAGCACCTCTGTTTCCAAGATGGCAGAGGTCTGGAGCACACTGGAGGAGCTCTGGACACCTCCCAGGGGAGGTGCAGGTCAGGGGAGTGGTCACTCCCCTTTCCTTTGTCCAGTTTCGCGCCAGAGCAGGGGCTAAGGGGTCCCTGAACCGGTGTAGACTGGCTTATGCAGAATTGGGCACATCTGTGCCCAACAAAGCATTTCCAGAGGCTGGGGGAGGCTACTCCTCCCCTGCCTTCACACCATTTTCCAAAGGGAGAGGGTGTCACACCCTCTCTCAGAGGAAGTTCTTTGTTCTGCCATCCTGGGGCAGGCCTGGCTGGACCCCTGGAGGGCAGCTGCCTGTCTGAGGGGTTGGCAGCAGCAGCAGCTGCAGAGAAACCCCAGGAAGGGCAGTCTGGCAGTACCAGGGTCTGTGCTACAGACCACTGGGATCATGGAATTGTACCAACAATGCCAGGATGGCATAGAGGGGGCAATTCCATGATCATAGACATGTTACATGGCCATATTCGGAGTTACCATGGTGAAGCTACATATAGGTAGTGACCTATATGTAGTGCACGCGTGTAATGGTGTCCCCGCACTCACAAAGTTCAGTGAATTGGCTCTGAACAATGTGGGGGCACCTTGGCTAGTGCCAGGGTGCCCTCACACTAAGTAACTTTGCACCTAACCTTTACCAGGTAAAGGTTAGACATATAGGTGACTTATAAGTTACTTAAGTGCAGTGTAAAATGGCTGTGAAATAACGTGGACGTTATTTCACTCAGGCTGCAGTGGCAGGCCTGTGTAAGAATTGTCAGAGCTCCCTATGGGTGGCAAAAGAAATGCTGCAGCCCATACGGATCTCCTGGAACCCCAATACCCTGGGTACCTCAGTACCATATACTAGGGAATTATAAGGGTGTTCCAGTAAGCCAATGTAAATTGGTAAAAATGGTCACTAGCCTGTTAGTGACAATTTGGAAAGAAATGAGAGAGCATAACCACTGAGGTTCTGATTAGCAGAGCCTCAGTGAGACAGTTAGGCACCACACAGGGAACATATACATGCACACCTATGAGCACTGGGGCCCTGTGTGACAGGGTCCCAGTGACACATACATATAGGCCACAAACCTATGAGCACTGGGGTCCTGACCAGCAGGATCCCAGTGACACATAACAACCATACTGAAAACATAGTGTTTTCACTATGAGCACTGAGGCCTGGCTATCAGGATCCCAGTGAGACAGTGAAAACAGTGACAAACACCCTGACATACACTCACAAACAGGCCAAAAGTGGGGGTAACAAGGCTAGAAAGAGGCTACCTTCTCACACTCCTCCCCTGCCTTCACACCATTTTCCAAAGGGAGAGGGTGTCACACCCTCTCTCAGAGGAAGTTCTTTGTTCTGCCATCCTGGGCCAGGCCTGGCTGGACCCCAGGAGGGCAGATGCCTGTCTGAGGGGTTGGCAGCAGCAGCAGCTGCAGTGAAACCCCAGTAAGGGCAGTTTGGCAGTACCAGGGTCTGTGCTACAGGCCACTGGGATCATGGAATTGTACCAACAATGCCAGGATGGCATAGAGGGGGCAATTCCATGATCATAGACATGTTACATGGCCATATTCGGAGTTACCATGGTGAAGCTACATATAGGTAGTGACCTATATGTAGTGCACGCGTGTAATGGTGTCCCCGCACTCACAAAGTTCAGGGAATTGGCTCTGAACAATGTGGGGGCATCTTGGCTAGTGCCAGGGTGCCCTCACACTAAGTAACTTTGCACCTAACCTTTACCAGGTAAAGGTTAGACATATAGGTGACTTATAAGTTACTTAAGTGCAGTGTAAAATGGCTGTGAAATAACGTGGACGTTATTTCACTCAGGCTGCAGTGGCAGGCCTGTGTAAGAATTGTCAGAGCTCCCTATGGGTGGCAAAAGAAATGCTGCAGCCCATAGGGATCTCCTGGAACCCCAATACCCTGGGTACCTTAGTACCATATACTAGGGAATTATAAGGGTGTTCCAGTAAGCCAATGTAAATTGGTAAAAATGGTCACTAGCCTGTCAGTGACAATTTGGAAAGAAATGAGAGAGCATAACCACTGAGGTTCTGATTAGCAGAGCCTCAGTGAGACAGTTAGTCACTACACAGGTAACACATTCAGGCACACTTATGAGCACTGGGGCCCTGGGTTACCAGGGTCCCAGTGACACATACAACTAAAACAACATATATACAGTGAAAAATGGGGGTAACATGCCAGGCAAGATGGTACTTTCCTACACAACCCCCCCCCCAAACGAAGGACAATAAGACTAGCCATGACCTGATGAGTCTTCATTGTCTAAGTGGAAATATCTGGAGAGTTCATCTGCATTGGAGTGGCTAACCCAGGTCTATGTTCCACTGTATAGTCCATTCCCTGTAGGGATATGGACCACCTCAACAATTTAGGATTTTCACCTTTCATTTGTTTTAGCCAAAGTAGAGGTTTGTGGTCTGTCTGAACAATGAAGTGAGTGCCAAACAGGTATGGCCTCAACTTCTTCAGAGCCCAGACCACAGCAAAGGCCTCCCTCTCAATGGCAGACCAACGCTTTTCTCTAGGGGTCAACCTTCTACTAATAAAAGCAACAGGTTGATCCTGGCCCTCAGAATTAAGTTGTGATAGGACTGCCCCTACTCCTAATTCAGATGCATCAGTTTGGACATAGAATTTTTTTAGAGTAACAAGGGCTTTTCAGGACAGGTGCAGAGCACATGGCCTGCTTCAGCTCCTCAAAAGCTTTCTGACAGCTTGCTGTCCATAATACCTTTTTAGGCATTTTCTTGGATGTGAGGTCATTAAGAGGGGCTGCAATGGAGCCATAGTTCTTAATGAACCTCCTGTAATACCCAGTGAGGCCTAGGAAGGCTCTCACCTGAGTCTGAGTGGTAGGGGGAACCCAGTCAATAATAGTTTGGATTTTCCCCTGAAGTGGTGCAATCTGTTCCCCACCAACAAGGTGTCCCAGATAAACCACCTTACCCTGCCCTATCTGGCACTTTGAAGCCTTGATAGTGAGGCCTGCCTTTTGGAGAGCCTCCAAAACTTTCCATAGGTGGACCAGGTGATCATCCCAGCTGGAGCTAAAGACAGCTATATTATCCAAATATGCTGCACAGAAAGCTTCCAGCCCTTGCAGGACTGTGTTCACCAACCTTTGAAAAGTGGCAGGTGCATTTTTCAAACCAAAAGGCATTACAGTAAACTGGTAATGTCCTCCAATGGTAGAAAATGCAGTCTTAGGTTTAGCATCTTCTGACAATTTGATCTGCCAATACCCTGCAGTCAAATCAAAAGTGCTTAGATACTTGGCAGATGCCAGTGTATCTATAAGCTCATCTGCCCTGGGTATAGGGTGAGCATCAGTTTTGGTTACCAAGTTGAGACCTCTATAGTCTACACAAAACCGCATTTCTTTCTTTCCATCTTTAGAATTGGGTTTTGGTACCAGTACCACAGGAGAAGCCCATGGACTGTCAGAGTGCTCAACCACTCCTAGTTCCAACATTTTCTGAACTTCTTGCTTTATGCAGTCCCTGACATGGTCAGGCTGCCTATAGATCTTACTTTTGACAGGTAAACTGTGTCCAGTATCTATAGTGTGCTCACACCAAGAAGTGGTGCCTGGCACAGTAGAGAAGAGTTCTGAAAATTGTCCTAGGAGATTTATGCAATTATCTTTCTGCTCAGCAGTAAGACAATCAGCCAAAACTACACCTTCCACAAGAGCATCTTGTTCTGTGGAAGAGAAGAGATCAGGTAGAGGATCACTGTCTTCTTCCTGTCCCTCATCAGTTGCCATGAGCAGGGTGAGATCAGCCCTGTCATAGTAGGGTTTCAGGCGGTTGACATGGAGCACCCTAAGGGGACTCCTGGCAGTGCCTAAGTCAACCAAGTAGGTGACTTCACCCTTCTTTTCAACAATTGTGTGGGGTCCACTCCATTTATCTTGGAGTGCTCTTGGGGCCACAGGCTCCAAGACCCACACTTTCTGTCCTGGTTGGTACTGAACCAAAACAGCCTTCTGATCATGCCATTGCTTCTGGAGCTCTTGGCTGGCCTGAAGGTTTTTGCTGGCCTTTTTCATGTACTCAGCCATCCTTGATCTGAGGCCAAGTACATAGTCCACAATATCCTGTTTAGGAGCTTTTATAGGTTGTTCCCAACCCTCCTTTACAAGTGTGAGTGGACCCCTAACAGGGTGTCCAAAAAGAAGTTCAAAGGGGCTGAATCCCACTCCTTTCTGGGGTACCTCCCTGTAGGCAAAAAGGAGGCATGGTAGAAGGATATCCCATCTCCTGTGGAGTTTTTCAGGGAGACCCATAATCATGCATTTGAGAGTTTTATTAAATCTCTCCACCAGTCCATTTGTTTGTGGATGATAGGGTGTTGTGAACTTGTACGTTACACCACACTCCTTCCACATGGCCTTTAAGTATGCAGACATGAAATTGCTTCCCCTGTCTGATACCACTTCCTTTGGGAAGCCCACCCTGGAAAATTTTCCCAGGAGGGCCTTTGCCACTGCAGGAGCTGTAGTGGTCCTTAAAGGAATAGCTTCAGGATATCTTGTGGCATGGTCCACTACCACCAAGATAAACCTATTGCCTGAAGCAGTAGGAGGGTCAAGGGGGCCAACTATGTCAACCCCTACCCTTTCAAAGGGAACCCCAACCACAGGCAGTGGGATAAGGGGTGCCTTTGGAGTGCCACCTGTCTTGCCACTGGCTTGACAGGTTTCACAGGACTTACAAAATTCCTTTGTGTCCTCAGACATCCTAGGCCAATGAAACAATGGTACCAATCTGTCCCAAGTTTTCATTTGACCCAGGTGCCCAGCTAAGGGAATGTCATGTGCCAGTGTTAGGAGGAACTTTCTGTACTCCTGAGGAATCACTAATCTCCTGGCAGCTCCAGGTTTAGGATCCCTATGCTCAGTGTACAAGAGGTTGTCCTCCCAGTAAACTCTGTGAGAGTCACTGACATCCCCATTAGCCTGTTTGACAGCTTGCTGTCTGAGACCCTCTAATGTGGGACAGGTTTGCTGTGCCACACTCAGCTCCTCTCTGGCAGGCCCCCCTTCACCCAAAAGCTCAGCAGTGTCTGCTTCCAGCTCCTCTGGTGTAGGTTCTGCACAGGGAGGGAATTCTTCTTCCTCAGAAGTAGAATCCACTGTAGAGGGAGGGATAGTAGGAAGTGGTTTGCTTCTACTAGCCCTAGCTTTAGGGAGCACTTGGTCCATTGTTCCAGGATCCAAGCTTCCCTGTCCTTTTTGCTTTTTGGCCTGAGCCCTTGTCAAAGCAAAAATATGCCCTGGAATGCCCAGCATTGCTGCATGGGCCTCCAACTCCACATCTGACCAAGCTGATGTCTCCAAATCATTCCCTAATAGACAGTCTACAGGTAAATCTGAAGCTACCACAACTTTCTTTGGACCAGTTACCCCCCCCCAGTTGAGATTTACAACAGCCATGGGGTGGCTTTGTGTTATGTTGTGAGCATCGGTTACTTGGTACTGGTGTCCAAGTATGTGTTGTTCAGGGTGCACCAGTTTCTCAATCACCATTGTGACACTGGCACCTGTGTCCCTGTAGGCCTGGACCTCAACACCATTTATTAGGGTTAGTTGCTTGTACTTCTCCAAGTTATGGGGGCAAGCAATCAAAGTGGCTAAATCAATAGCCCCTTCAGAGACTAAAGTAGCCTCTGTGGTCTCCCTAATCAGACCAACCCCAACTAAATTACCAAAAGTTAGCCCAGCTACTCCCTTGGATTGGCTATTAGTAGGTTTGCTCCCACCACCACTGCTATTAGTAGGGACACTAGGTGTAGCAGTAGGGGTTGTAGTGGTAGGAGCTGTGGTGCCTTTCTTTGGACAACTGGGATCTGTTGTCCAATGGCCTTTTATTTTACATAAATAGCACCATGGTTTCTTTTCCTTGTTCTGATTAAAGGAGGATTTGGACCCACCACCCCCACCAGAGTGTTTTTGTGGGCCTGATGAAGACTCATTTTTAGATTTGTCCCCACCCTTGTCAGAAGACTTACCATCCTTCTTTTTGTTGCCATCTTTGTCACCCCCTGTATGAACTTTTCTGTTCACTCTTGTTCTGACCCATTTGTCTGCCTTCTTTCCCACTTCTTGGGGAGAGGTCAGATCAGAGTCCACCAAGTACTGGTGCAACAAATCAGACACACAATTATTAAGAATATGCTCTCTCAGGATTAAGTTATACAGGCTGTCATAATCAGTAACTTTACTGCCATGTAACCACCCCTCCAAGGCCTTCACTGAATGGTCAATAAAATCAACCCAGTCTTGTGAAGACTCCTTTTTGGTCTCTCTGAACTTTATCCTGTACTGTTCAGTGGTTAAGCCATAACCATCAAGGAGTGCATTCTTAAGAACTTGGAAATTATTAGCATCATTTTCTTTCACATTAAGGAGCCTATCCCCACCTTTTCCACTAAATGATAGCCATAGGATAGCAGCCCACTGACTTTGAGGGACATCCTGTACAACACAGGCCCTCTCAAGTGCAGCAAACCACTTGTTAATGTCATCCCCCTCCTTATAAGGGGGAACTATCTTGTGCAGATTCCTGGAATCATGCTCTTTTGCAGGATGACTATGGGGAATACTGCTGCTGCCACCATGGGTTTCTAAACCCAACTTCTGTCTTTCCTTCTCTAATTCAAAAGACTGTCTATCCAACTCCAGCTGTTGCTTTTTAAGCTTCAGTCTGGTTTGTTCCACCCTCAACTTATTGAGTTCCCTCTCTAACATTCTGTCATCAGGGTTGGTGGGAGGGACATTCCTAGAAACAGAGCTATGATGGGAATGAACAGAAGGAGACCTGTCCCTTACAGGAGCCACCCTAACAGCTTGGTTTACAGAAACATTACTACCAGTATGGTGAGAATATATGCTTTTGCTATGATGTGAGACAACACTATTTCTATGGTGTGGCTCATCATCATTACCATCTATGCTAGACTGTCTAGTAATGGGCAGGCTAGGAAGTTTCTTTCCTGAATCTTTTCCTGGGGGAGTCCCTGAATCAGATTGGGAACTATTAGGTACTTTTTCAACAGATGGGGCACCTATGGCCTTATCCTGTTCTCTAAGCATGTTAAGGAACAGTTCCAAGGAAGGATTCTTCCCTACACTCAAACCTCTCTCTATACAGAGACTCCTTGCTCTTTTCCAGCTAAGGTTGTCATATGCAAGTTTGGACAGATCAACACTTTGGCCTGTGCCAGACATTTTTTAGAGAGAGTTAAAGTGATAGAAAAAGAGAAAAAAGTTTTCAGAACTTTTTGGAAAGACAGAAAAAACTTTTTAAACTTTTAAGAACTTTTTGAAAGTTTAGGAGTACTTTTCAGCACTTAGAAAAGAGTGAAAAGAGGAAATGCAAAACTTTTTGGCTATGTGTATATACACTGACCTTGTTTTGTATATTTTTCTCTTATGAAAAGTACAATGACAAGAGTGGTAAGTAGTCTCAAGCACTTATCCCACCACTGCACAACCAATGTAGGAGGCTGGACTGGCTTGTAGTGAGTACCAAGAGGTACTTGCACCTTGCACCAGGCCCAGTTATCCCTTATTAGTGTATAGGGTGTCTAGCAGCTTAGGCTGATAGATAATGGTAGCTTAGCAGAGCAGCTTAGGCTGAACTAGGAGACGTGTGAAGCTACTACAGTACCACTTAGTGTCATATGCACAATATCATAAGAAAACACAATACACAGTTATACTAAAAATAAAGGTACTTTATTTTTATGACAATATGCCAAAGTATCTTAGAGTGTACCCTCAGTGAGAGGATAGGAAATATACACAAGATATATATACACAATAGCAAAAATATGCAGTATAGTCTTAGAAAACAGTGCAAACAATGTATAGTTACAATAGGATGCAATGGGGAAACATAGGGATAGGGGCAACACAAACCATATACTCCAAAAGTGGAATGCGAACCACGAATGGACCCCAAACCTATGTGACCTTGTAGAGGGTCGCTGGGACTATTAGAAAATAGTGAGAGTTAGAAAAATAACCCTCCCCAAGACCCTGAAAAGTGAGTGCAAAGTGCACTAAAGATCCCCTAAGGACAAAGTAGTCGTGTTAGAGGAATAATGCAGGAAAGACACAAACCAGCAATGCAACAACTGTGGATTTCCAATCTAGGGTACCTGTGGAACAAGGGGACCAAGTCCAAAAGTCACAAGCAAGTCGGAGATGGGCAGATGCCCAGGAAATGCCAGCTGCGGGTGCAAAGAAGCTTCGACTGGACAGAAGAAGCTGAGGTTTCTGCAGGAACGAAAAGGGCTAGAGACTTCCCCTTTGGATGACTGATTCCACTTGCCGTGTACAGTCGTGCAGAAGTGTTTTCCCTCCGAAACGACGCCAACAAGCCTTGCTAGGTGCAAATCGTGCGTTTAGCGTTTTTGGACGCTGCTGGGGCCCAGGAGGGACCAGGAGGTCGCAAATTGGACCTAAAGAGAGAGGGGACATCGAGCAAGACAAACAGCCCTCACTGAAGCAGGTAGCACCCGCAGAAGTGCCAGACACAGGCACTACGAGGATGCGTGAAACGGTGCTTGCCGAAGTTGCACAAATTAGTCCCACGTCCCCGGAGACCAACTTAGAAAGTCGTGCAATGCAGGTTAGAGTGCCGTGGACCCAGGCTTGGCTGTGCACAAAGGATTTCTGCCGGAAGTGCACAGGGGCCGGAGTAGCTTGCAAAGTCGCGGTTCCCAGCAATGCAGCCCAGCGAGGTGAGGCAAGGACTTACCTCCACCAAACTTGGACTGAAGAGTCACTGGACTGTGGGGGTCACTTGGACAGAGTCGCTGGATTCGAGGGACCTCGCTCGTCGTGCTGAGAGGAGACCCAAGGGACCGGTAATGCAGCTTTTTGGTGCCTGCGGTTGCAGGGGGAAGATTCCGTCGACCCACGGGAGATTTCTTCGGAGCTTCTGGTGCAGAGAGGAGGCAGGCTACCCCCACAGCATGCACAAGCAGGAAAACAGTCGAGAAGGCGGCAGGATCAGCGTTACAGAGTTGCAGTAGTCGTCTTTGCTACTATGTTGCAGGTTTGCAGGCTTCCAGCGCCGTCAGCGGTCGTTTCCTTATCAGAAGGTGAAGAGGGAGATGCAGAGGAACTCGGATGAGCTCTTGCATTCGTTATCTAAAGTTTCCCCAGAGACAGAGACCCTAAATAGCCAGAAAAGAGGGTTTGGCTACCTAGGAGAGAGGAGAGGCTACTAACACCTGAAGGAGCCTATCACAAGGAGTCTCTGACATCACCTGGTGGCACTGGCCACTCAGAGCAGTCCAGTGTGCCAGCAGCACCTCTGTTTCCAAGATGGCAGAGGTCTGGAGCACACTGGAGGAGCTCTGGACACCTCCCAGGGGAGGTGCAGGTCAGGGGAGTGGTCACTCCCCTTTCCTTTGTCCAGTTTCGAGCCAGAGCAGGGGCTAAGGGGTCCCTGAACCGGTGTAGACTGGCTTATGCAGAATTGGGCACATCTGTGCCCAAGAAAGCATTTCCAGAGGCTGGGGGAGGCTACTCCTCCCCTGCCTTCACACCATTTTCCAAAGGGAGAGGGTTTCACACCCTCTCTCAGAGGAAGTTCTTTGTTCTGCCATCCTGGGCCAGGCCTGGCTGGACCCCAGGAGGGCAGATGCCTGTCTGAGGGGTTGGCAGCAGCAGCAGCTGCAGTGAAACCCCAGGAAGGGCAGTTTGGCAGTACCAGGGTCTGTGCTACAGGCCACTGGGATCATGGAATTGTACCAACAATGCCAGGATGGCATAGAGGGGGCAATTCCATGATCATAGACATGTTACATGGCCATATTCGGAGTTACCATGGTGAAGCTACATATAGGTAGTGACCTATATGTAGTGCACGCGTGTAATGGTGTCCCCGCACTCACAAAGTTCAGGGAATTGGCTCTGAACAATGTGGGGGCATCTTGGCTAGTGCCAGGGTGCCCTCACACTAAGTAACTTTGCACCTAACCTTTACCAGGTAAAGGTTAGACATATAGGTGACTTATAAGTTACTTAAGTGCAGTGTAAAATGGCTGTGAAATAACGTGGACGTTATTTCACTCAGGCTGCAGTGGCAGGCCTGTGTAAGAATTGTCAGAGCTCCCTATGGGTGGCAAAAGAAATGCTGCAGCCCATAGGGATCTCCTGGAACCCCAATACCCTGGGTACCTTAGTACCATATACTAGGGAATTATAAGGGTGTTCCAGTAAGCCAATGTAAATTGGTAAAAATGGTCACTAGCCTGTCAGTGACAATTTGGAAAGAAATGAGAGAGCATAACCACTGAGGTTCTGATTAGCAGAGCCTCAGTGAGACAGTTAGTCACTACACAGGTAACACATTCAGGCACACTTATGAGCACTGGGGCCCTGGGTTACCAGGGTCCCAGTGACACATACAACTAAAACAACATATATACAGTGAAAAATGGGGGTAACATGCCAGGCAAGATGGTACTTTCCTACAGTGGGCCCCTAACAGGGTGTCCAAAGAGAAGTTCAAAGGGGCTGAAGCCCACTCCTTTCTGGGGTACCTCCCTGTAGGCAAAAAGGAGGCATGGTAAAAGGATATCCCATCTCCTGTGGAGTTTTTCAGGGAGTCCCATAATCATGCCTTTGAGAGTTTTGTTAAATCTCTCCACCAGTCCATTTGTTTGTGGATGATAGGGTGTGGTGAACTTGTATGTAACCCTACACTCCTTCCACATGGCCTTCAAGTAAGCAGACATGAAATTGCTTCCTCTGTCTGAAACTAACTCTTTTGGGAAGCCCACCCTGGAAAAGATTCCCAGGAGGGCCTTTGCCACTACAGGAGCTGTAGTGGTCCTTAGAGGAATTGCTTCAGGATATCTGGTGGCATGGTCCACTACCACCAAGATAAACCTATTGCCTGAAGCAGTAGGAGGGTCAAGGGGGCCAACTATGTCAACCCCTACCCTTTCAAAGCGAACCCCAACCACAGGTAGTGGAATAAGGGGTGCCTTTGGAGTGCCACCTGTCTTGCCACTGGCTTGACAGGTTTCACAGGACTTACAAAAATCTTTTGTGTCCTCAGACATTCTAGGCCAATTAAACAAGGGAACAAGCCTGTCCCAAGTTTTCATTTGCCCCAAATGTCCAGCAAGGGGAATGTTGTGAGCAAGAGTTAGGAGGAACTTTCTGTAGTCCTGAGGAATCACCAATCTCCTGGCAGCTCCAGGTTTTGGATCCCTTGCTTCAGTGTACAAAAGGTTGTCCTCCCAGTAAACTCTGTAAGAGTCACTGACATCCCCATTTGCTTGTTTGTCAGCTTGCTGTCTAAGACCCTCTAGTGTGGGACAGGTCTTCTGTGCCACACTCAGCTCCTCCCTGGCATGCCCCCCTTCACCCAAAAGCTCAGCAGTGTCTGCTTCCAGCTCCTCTGGTGTAGGTTCTGCACAGGGTGGAAATTCTTCTTCCTCAGAAGTAGAATCCACTGTAGAGGGAGGGATAGTAGGTAGTGCTTTACTTCTACTAGCCCTAGCTTTAGGGAGCACTTGGTCCATTATTCCAGGATCCAAGTTTCCCTGTCCTTTTTGCTTTTTGGCCTGAGCCCTGGTTAAAGCCAAATAAGCCCTGGGATGCCCAGCATTGCTGCATGGGCATCCAACTCCACTTCTGCCCAAGCTGATGTCTCTAAATCATTTCATGATAGAGAGTATACAGGTAAATCTGAGGCAACCACAACTTTCTTTGGGGCAGTAACCCCCCCCCCCAGTTGAGATTTACAACAGCCATGGGGTGGCTAAGGGTGTTGTTGTGAGCATCGGTTTCTTGGTACTGGTGACCAAGTAGGTGTTGTTCAGGGTAGACCAGTTTCTCTATCACCATTGTGACACTGGCACCTGTGTCCCTGTAGGACTGAACCTCAACACCATTTATTAGGGGTAGTTGCTTGTACTTATCCATGTTAAGGGGACAAGAAACCAAGGTGGCTAAATCAATAGCCCCCTCAGAGAGTAACACAGCCTCTGTGGTCTCCCTAATCAGACCAACCCCAACTAAGTTACCAAAGGTGAGCCCAGCTACTCCCTTAGATTGGCTATTAGTAGGTTTGCTCCCACCACCACTGCTATTAGTAGGGACACTAGGTGTAGCAGTGGGGGTTGTAGTGGTAGGAGGCTTGGTGCTTTTCTTTGGACAACTGGGATCTGTTGTCCAATGGCCTTTTATTTTACATAAATAGCACCATGGTTTATTTTCTTTGTTTTGATTGGAAGAGGATTTGGGCCCACCACCCCCACCAGAGTGTTTTTGTGGGCCTGGTGAAGACACATTTTTAGATTTTTCCCCACCCTTGTCAGAAGACTTACCATCCTTCTTCTTATTCCCATCTTTGTCACCCCCTGTATGAACTTTTCTGTTCACCCTTGTTCTGACCCGTTTGTCTGCCTTCTTTCCCAATTCTTGGGGAGAGGTCAGATCAGAGTCCACCAAGTACTGGTGCAACAAATCAGACACACAATTATTAAGAATATGCTCTCTCAGGATCAAGTTATACAGGCTGTCATAATCAGTAACTTTACTGCCATGTAACCACCCCTCCAAGGCCTTCACTGAATGGTCAATGAAATCAACCCAGTCTTGTGAAGACTCCTTTTTGGTCTCTCTTAACTTTATCCTGTATTGTTCAGTGGTTAAGCCATAACCTTCCAGGAGCGCATTCTTAAGTACTGTAAAATTATTGGCATCACTTTCTTTCACAGTAAGGAGCCTATCCCTACCTTTTCCACTAAATGATAGCCATAGGATAGCAGCCCACTGCCTTTGAGGGACATCCTGTACAACACAGGCCCTCTCAAGTGCAGCAAACCACTTGTTAATGTCATCCCTCTCCTTATAAGGGGGACCTATCTTGTGCAGATTCCTGGAATCATGCTCTTTTACAGGATGACTATGGGGAATACTGCTGCTGCCACCATGGGTATCTAAACCCAACTTCTGTCTTTCCTTCTCTAGTTCAAAAGACTGTCTATCCAAATCCAGCTGTTGCTTTTTAAGCTTCAGTCTGGTTTGTTCCACTCTCAACTTGTTGAGTTCCCTTTCTAACATTCTGTCATCAGGGTTGGTGGGAGGGACATTCTTAGACACAGAGGTATGATGGGAATGAACAGAAGGAGACCTGTCCCTTACAGAGGCCACCCTAACAGCTTGGCTGACAGTGTAATGTGAGAGCACATCATCTGTATGATGTGACTCCACCTCAGTAACAACTATGCTAGACTGTCTAGTAATGGGCAGGCTAGGGAGTTTCTTTCCTGAATCTTTACCTGGGGGAGTCCCTGGATCAGATTGGGAACCATTTGCTGCTTTTTCAACAGATGTGGCCCCTTTGGCCTTATCTTGTTCTCTAAGCATATTAAGCAATAATTCCAAGGAAGGATTCTTCCCCACACTCAAACCTCTCTCTACATTGAGACTCCTTGCTCCTTTCCAGCTAAGATGGTCATATGCAAGTTTGGACAGATCAACATTTTGGCCTGTGCCAGACATTTTTAGAGAGAGTTAAAGTGATAGAAAAAGAGAAAAAAGTGTTCAGAACTTTTTAGAAAGACAGAAAAAAACTTTTAAAACTTTTAAGAACTTTTTGAAAGTTTAGAAGTACTTTTCAGCACTTAGAAAACAGTGAAAAGAGGAAATGCAAAACTTTTTAGCTATGTGTACACACACTGAACTTGTTTTGTATATTTTTCTCCTATGAAAAGTACAATGGCAAGAGTGGTAAGTAGTCTCAAAGCACTTATCCCACTGCTGCACAACCAATGTAGGAGGCTGGACTGGCTTGTAGTGAGTACTAAGGGGAACCTACACCTTGCACCAGGCCCAGGTATCCCTTATTAGTGTATAGGATGTCTAGAAGCTTAGGCTGATAGATAATGGTAGCTCTAGGTCATTACCTAAGAGACAGTCTACAGGTAAGCTAGGTGATACCACCACCTGCTTAGGGCCAGTAACTCCACCCCAACTAAACTGAATTATAGCTAAGGGAAGAAACTTAGTGGAGTTATGGACATCAATAATCTTATACTGTTGTCCAATGATGTGTTGTTCAGGAGGCACTAGGTTTTCAGTCACCAAAGTGAAACTGGCACCTGTGTCCCTGTAGGCCAAGGCCTCAACACCATTTATTGAAACTGTCTGCCTGTACTTATCCATTGTAAGGGGACAAGCAGCCAGTGTGGCAAGGCCAATGCCACTAGGTGTGACAGAAACTGTCTTGGGACTGACTACCCCAGTTTCTATGATGGACCCATAAGTGAACCCAACTACACCCTTTGCTTGACTGTTGCCAGCAGTCCCACCACTAGTACCACTACTGCTAGGGGCACTAGAGCTTGATGTATTAGTGGTGGTAGGCTCAGGGGGTTTACCTGGACAGGACTTATCCCCTGGCCTATGGCCTCTGTTTTTACACACAAAGCACCAAGGCTTTTTAATGTGTGCAGGTTGGGAAGAAGAGGAAGAATTTGTTTTATCCCCACCCTCTGAAGAGTGTTTAAGATTTGAAGTGGGATCTTTGGTTTTACCCTTATCCCCATGCTTATCTTGAGATTTTTCACCATCTTTCTTCTTATTGCCATCTTTGTCACCCCCTGTATGAACTTTTCTGTTCACCCTTGTTCTGACCCATTTGTCTGCCTTCTTTCCCAATTCTTGGGGAGAGGTCAGATCAGAGTCTACCAGGTACTGGTGCAACAAATCAGACACACAATTATTAAGTATATGCTCTCTCAGGATTGTGTTATACAGGCTTTCATAATCAGTAACTTTACTGCCATGTAACCACCCCTCCAAGGCCTTCACTGAATGGTCAATGAAATCAACCCAGTCTTGTGAAGACTCCTTTTTGGTCTCTCTGAACTTTATCCTGTATTGTTCAGTGGTTAAGCCATAACCATCCAGGAGTGCATTCTTAAGAACTGTAAAATTATTGGCATCATTTTCTTTCACAGTAAGGAGTCTATCCCTACCCTTTCCACTAAATGATAGCCATAGGATAGCAGCCCACTGCCTTTGAGGGACATCCTGTACAACACAGGCCCTCTCAAGTGCAGCAAACCACTTGTTAATGTCATCCCCCTCCTTATAAGGGGGAACTATCTTGTGCAGATTCCTGGAATCATGCTCTTTTGCAGGATGACTATGGGGAATACTGCTGCTGCCACCATGGGTATCTAAACCCAACTTCTGTCTTTCCTTCTCTATTTCTAAAGACTGTCTATCCAAATCCAGCTGTTGCTTCTTGAGCTTCAGTCTGGTTTGTTCCACTCTCAATCTATTGAGCTCCCTTTCTAACAATCTGTCATCAGGGTGGGTGGGAGGGACATTTCTAGATACAGAGGTATGATGGGAATGAACAGAAGGAGACCTGTCCCTTACAGAGGGCACCCTAACAGCTTGGCTACCAGCATAATGTGAGAGCACACCATCAGTATGGTGTGATTCAACCTCTGTACCAACTATGCTAGACTGTCTAGTAATGGGCAGGCTGAGAAGTTTCTTTCCTGAACCTTTTCCTGGGGGAGTCCCTGGATCAGATTGAGAACCATTAGCTACTTTTTCTACAGATTGGGCACTTATGGCCTTATCCTGTACTCTAAGCATATTAATTAACAGTTCTAAAGAAGGATTCTTCCCTACACTCAAACCTCTCTCTATGCAGAGACTCCTTGCTCCTTTCCAGCTAAGGTGATCATATGCAAGTTTGGACAGTTCAACATTTTTTCCTGTGCCAGACATTTTTTAGAGAGAGTTAAAGTGATAGAAAAAGAGAAAAAAGTTTTCAGAACTTTTTGGAAAGACAGAAAAAAACTTTTTAAACTTTTAAGAACTTTTTGAAAGTTTTTAGAAGTACTTTTCAGCACTTAGAAAAGAGTGAAAAGAGGAAATGCAAAACTTTTTGTCTATGTGTATATACACTGACCTTGTTTTGTATATTTTTCTCTTATGAAAAGTACAATGACAAGAGTGGTAAGTAGTCTCAAGCACTTATCCCACCACTGCACAACCAATGTAGGAGGCTGGACTGGCTTGTAGTGAGTACCAAGGGGTACTTGCACCTTGCACCAGGCCCAGTTATCCCTTATTAGTGTATAGGGTGTCTAGCAGCTTAGGCTGATAGATAATGGTAGCTTAGCAGAGCAGCTTAGGCTGAACTAGGAGACGTGTGAAGCTACTACAGTACCACTTAGTGTCATATGCACAATATCATAAGAAAACACAATACACAGTTATACTAAAAATAAAGGTACTTTATTTTTATGACAATATGCCAAAGTATCTTAGAGTGTACCCTCAGTGAGAGGATAGGAAATATACACAAGATATATATACACAATAGCAAAAATATGCAGTATAGTCTTAGAAAACAGTGCAAACAATGTATAGTTACAATAGGATGCAATGGGGAAACATAGGGATAGGGGCAACACAAACCATATACTCCAAAAGTGGAATGCGAACCACGAATGGACCCCAAACCTATGTGACCTTGTAGAGGGTCGCTGAGACTATTAGAAAATAGTGAGAGTTAGAAAAATAACCCTCCCCAAGACCCTTAAAAGTGAGTGCAAAGTGCACTAAAGTTCCCCTAAGGACAAAATAGTCGTGTTAGAGGGAAAATGCAAGGAAAACACAAATCAGCAATGCAACAACGATGGATTCCTGACTGAGGGTACCTGTGGAACAAGGGGACCAAGTCCAAAAGTCACAAGCAGCTCGGAGATGGGCAGATGCCCAAGAAATGCCAGCGGTTGGTGCAAAGAAGCTCTTACTAGGCTGAAGAACTGTGAATACTGCAGGAACAACAAGGTCTAGAGACTTCCCCTTTGGAGGATGGATCCCCCACGCCTTGGAGAGTCGTGCAGAAGTGTTTTCCCGCCGGATGGACGCCAACAAGCCTTGCTACACGCAAATCGTGCGTTTGGCGTTTTTGGACGCTGCTGGGGCCCAGGAGGGACCAGGAGGTCGTAAATTGGACCTGCAGAGAGAGGGGACGTCGAGCAAGACAAGGAGCCCTCACTGAAGCAGGTAGCACCCGGAAAAGTGCCAGAAACAGGCACTACGAGAATGCGTGAAACGGTGCTTGCCGAAGTTGCACAAAGGAGTCCCACGTCGCCGGAGACCAACTTAGAAAGTCGTGCAATGCAGGTTAGAGTGCCGTGGACCCAGGCTTGGCTGTGCACGAAGGATTTCCGCCGGAAGTGCACAGGGGCCGGAGTAGCTTGCAAAGTCGCGGTTCCCAGCAATGCAGCCCAGCGAGGTGAGGCAAGGACTTACCGCCACCAAACTTGGGCTGAAGAGTCACTGGACTGTGGGGGTCACTTGGACGGTGTCGCTGGATTCGAGGGACCTCGCTCGTCGTGCTGAGAGGAGACCCAAGGGACCGGTAATGCAGCTTTTTGGTGCCTGCGGTTGCAGGGGGAAGATTCCGTCGACCCACGGGAGATTTCTTCGGAGCTTCTGGTGCAGAGAGGAGGCAGACTACCCCCACAGCATGCACAAGCAGGAAAACAGTCGAGAAGGCGGCAGGATCAGCGTTACAGAGTTGCAGTAGTCGTCTTTGCTACTATGTTGCAGGTTTGCAGGCTTCCAGCGCGGTCAGCGGTCGATTCCTTATCAGAAGGTGAAGAGGGAGATGCAGAGGAACTCGGCTGAGCTCATGCATTCGTTATCTAAAGTTTCCCCAGAGACAGAGACCCTAAATAGCCAGAAAAGAGGGTTTGGCTACCTAGGAGAGAGGAAAGGCTACTAACACCTGAAGGAGCCTATCACAAGGAGTCTCTGACGTCACCTGGTGGCACTGGCCACTCAGAGCAGTCCAGTGTGCCAGCAGCACCTCTGTTTCCAAGATGGCAGAGGTCTGGAGCACACTGGAGGAGCTCTGGACACCTCCCAGGGGAGGTGCAGGTCTGGGGAGTGGTCACTCCCCTTTCCTTTGTCCAGTTTCGCGCCAGAGCAGGGGCTAAGGGGTCCCTGAACCGGTGTAGACTGGCTTATGCAGAATTGGGCACATCTGTGCCCAACAAAGCATTTCCAGAGGCTGGGGGAGGCTACTCCTCCCCTGCCTTCACACCATTTTCCAAGGGGAGAGGGTGTCACACCCTCTCTCAGAGGAAGTTCTTTGTTCTGCCATCCTGGGCCAGGCCTGGCTGGACCCCAGGAGGGCAGCTGCCTGTCTGAGGGGTTGGCAGCAGCAGCAGCTGCAGAGAAACCCCAGGAAGGGCAGTCTGGCAGTACCAGGGTCTGTGCTACAGACCACTGGGATCATGGAATTGTACCAACAATGCCAGGATGGCATAGAGGGGGCAATTCCATGATCATAGACATGTTACATGGCCATATTCGGAGTTACCATGGTGAAGCTACATATAGGTAGTGACCTATATGTAGTGCACGCGTGTAATGGTGTCCCCGCACTCACAAAGTTCAGTGAATTGGCTCTGAACAATGTGGGGGCACCTTGGCTAGTGCCAGGGTGCCCTCACACTAAGTAACTTTGCACCTAACCTTTACCAGGTAAAGGTTAGACATATAGGTGACTTATAAGTTACTTAAGTGCAGTGTAAAATGGCTGTGAAATAACGTGGACGTTATTTCACTCAGGCTGCAGTGGCAGGCCTGTGTAAGAATTGTCAGAGCTCCCTATGGGTGGCAAAAGAAATGCTGCAGCCCATAGGGATCTCCTGGAACCCCAATACCCTGGGTACCTCAGTACCATATACTAGGGAATTATAAGGGTGTTCCAGTAAGCCAATGTAAATTGGTAAAAATGGTCACTAGCCTGTTAGTGACAATTTGGAAAGAAATGAGAGAGCATAACCACTGAGGTTCTGATTAGCAGAGCCTCAGTGAGACAGTTAGGCACCACACAGGGAACATATACATGCACACCTATGAGCACTGGGGCCCTGTGTGACAGGGTCCCAGTGACACATACATATAGGCCACAAACCTATGAGCACTGGGGTCCTGACCAGCAGGATCCCAGTGACACATAACAACCATACTGAAAACATAGTGTTTTCACTATGAGCACTGAGGCCTGGCTATCAGGATCCCAGTGAGACAGTGAAAACAGTGACAAACACCCTGACATACACTCACAAACAGGCCAAAAGTGGGGGTAACAAGGCTAGAAAGAGGCTACCTTCTCACACAACCCCCCCCCAAACGAAGGACAATAAGGCTAACCTTGGCCAGTTGAGACTTTATTGTCTAAGTGGTGATAAGTAGAGAGTAGTTCTGCAATAGACTGGTTACTCCCTTTATCATCCACTATATGGTTACTTCCCTGTGGGGATGTAAACCACCCTGTTTGAAGTTTTTTTAGCTAAGCAACAATGTGAAGATGTATTTTCAGAGTTTCTATCAGTAAGTTTTAGTTTAGAGCAGTGGAAATTGTCCACTGAACCTATTTGTAATGATGGAAATGCCAGACAGGGATGCTGCCTCATAAAAGCCATAGCTGGGCATAAACTTTGTCCATATGGCTGGAAGAGAGAACAGGGATGCTGTTTCTCTTGAGTTGGAGCAGGGCAGGGATGCTGTCCTATGAGCTCCACACTAGGGCAGGGATGCTGTCCTAAGTGTTGTGAGGCAGTGCAGGGTTTCTGCACTAAAGTTTCTCTGGGAGGGTTGGAGGGATGCTCCATGTTAACTAAAATGGTGCTCTTTTTCTCACCAATGTTAGTTATCCCACAGAGAGGTACTTCCACCTCAGGGAGTACAGTTTTGCTAACTGATGATTCCCTTGGAACAGGTGCCACCCCAGGAGAGGTGTCTCCCACCACAGGAATGGTATCCTGAATGGTAGGGTGGTTAGGGGATACTGTGATACCCTTTTTACCTGTTGATGGAGAGGGATCCTGAGTTTTCAGGCCTTCTCTCCTTTGCTTTTTCATTTCTGTAGAAATGAGAGGGAACAATTCCTCTGGGATGCCCAGCATGGCTGCATGGGCATAAAACTCTACATCAGCCCAACCTGAGGCCTCTAGGTCATTACCTAAGAGACAGTCTACAGGTAAGCTAGGTGATACCACCACCTGCTGAGGGCCAGTAACTCCACCCCAACTAAACTGAATTATAGCTAAGGGAAGAAACTTAGTGGAGTTATGGACATCAATAATCTTATACTGTTGTCCAATGATGTGTTGTTCAGGAGGCACTAGGTTTTCAGTCACCAAAGTGAAACTGGCACCTGTGTCCCTGTAGGCCAAGGCCTCAACACCATTTATTGAAACTGTCTGCCTGTACTTATCCATTGTAAGGGGACAAGCAGCCAGTGTGGCAAGGCCAATGCCACTAGGTGTGACAGAAACTGTCTTGGGACTGACTACCCCAGTTTCTATGATGGACCCATAAGTGAACCCAACTACACCCTTTGCTTGACTGTTGCCAGCAGTCCCACCACTAGTACCACTACTGCTAGGGGCACTAGAGCTTGATGTATTAGTGGTGGTAGGCTCAGGGGGTTTACCTGGACAGGACTTATCCCCTGGCCTATGGCCTCTGTTTTTACACACAAAGCACCAAGGCTTTTTAATGTGTGCAGGTTGGGAAGAAGAGGAAGAATTTGTTTTATCCCCACCCTCTGAAGAGTGTTTAAGATTTGAAGTGGGATCTTTGGTTTTACCCTTATCCCCATGCTTATCTTGAGATTTTTCACCATCTTTCTTCTTATTGCCATCTTTGTCACCCCCTGTATGAACTTTTCTGTTCACCCTTGTTCTGACCCATTTGTCTGCCTTCTTTCCCAATTCTTGGGGAGAGGTCAGATCAGAGTCTACCAGGTACTGGTGCAACAAATCAGACACACAATTATTAAGTATATGCTCTCTCAGGATTGTGTTATACAGGCTTTCATAATCAGTAACTTTACTGCCATGTAACCACCCCTCCAAGGCCTTCACTGAATGGTCAATGAAATCAACCCAGTCTTGTGAAGACTCCTTTTTGGTCTCTCTGAACTTTATCCTGTATTGTTCAGTGGTTAAGCCATAACCATCCAGGAGTGCATTCTTAAGAACTGTAAAATTATTGGCATCATTTTCTTTCACAGTAAGGAGTCTATCCCTACCCTTTCCACTAAATGATAGCCATAGGATAGCAGCCCACTGCCTTTGAGGGACATCCTGTACAACACAGGCCCTCTCAAGTGCAGCAAACCACTTGTTAATGTCATCCCCCTCCTTATAAGGGGGAACTATCTTGTGCAGATTCCTGGAATCATGCTCTTTTGCAGGATGACTATGGGGAATACTGCTGCTGCCACCATGGGTATCTAAACCCAACTTCTGTCTTTCCTTCTCTATTTCTAAAGACTGTCTATCCAAATCCAGCTGTTGCTTCTTGAGCTTCAGTCTGGTTTGTTCCACTCTCAATCTATTGAGCTCCCTTTCTAACAATCTGTCATCAGGGTGGGTGGGAGGGACATTTCTAGATACAGAGGTATGATGGGAATGAACAGAAGGAGACCTGTCCCTTACAGAGGGCACCCTAACAGCTTGGCTACCAGCATAATGTGAGAGCACACCATCAGTATGGTGTGATTCAACCTCTGTACCAACTATGCTAGACTGTCTAGTAATGGGCAGGCTGAGAAGTTTCTTTCCTGAACCTCATCCTGGGGGAGTCCCTGGATCAGATTGAGAACCATTAGCTACTTTTTCTACAGATTGGGCACTTATGGCCTTATCCTGTACTCTAAGCATATTAATTAACAGTTCTAAAGAAGGATTCTTCCCTACACTCAAACCTCTCTCTATGCAGAGACTCCTTGCTCCTTTCCAGCTAAGGTGATCATATGCAAGTTTGGACAGTTCAACATTTTTTCCTGTGCCAGACATTTTTTAGAGAGAGTTAAAGTGATAGAAAAAAGAGAAAAAAGTTTTCAGAACTTTTTGGAAAGACAGAAAAAAACTTTTTAAACTTTTAAGAACTTTTTGAAAGTTTTTAGAAGTACTTTTCAGCACTTAGAAAAGAGTGAAAAGAGGAAATGCAAAACTTTTTGTCTATGTGTATATACACTGACCTTGTTTTGTATATTTTTCTCTTATGAAAAGTACAATGACAAGAGTGGTAAGTAGTCTCAAGCACTTATCCCACCACTGCACAACCAATGTAGGAGGCTGGACTGGCTTGTAGTGAGTACCAAGGGGTACTTGCACCTTGCACCAGGCCCAGTTATCCCTTATTAGTGTATAGGGTGTCTAGCAGCTTAGGCTGATAGAAAATGGTAGCTTAGCAGAGCAGCTTAGGCTGAACTAGGAGACGTGTGAAGCTACTACAGTACCACTTAGTGTCATATGCACAATATCATAAGAAAAAACAATACACAGTTATACTAAAAATAAAGGTACTTTATTTTTATGACAATATGCCAAAGTATCTTAGAGTGTACCCTCAGTGAGAGGATAGGAAATATACACAAGATATATATACACAATAGCAAAAATATGCAGTATAGTCTTAGAAAACAGTGCAAACAATGTATAGTTACAATAGGATGCAATGGGGAAACATAGGGATAGGGGCAACACAAACCATATACTCCAAAAGTGGAATGCGAACCACGAATGGACCCCAAACCTATGTGACCTTGTAGAGGGTCGCTGGGACTATTAGAAAATAGTGAGAGTTAGAAAAATAACCCTCCCCAAGACCCTGAAAAGTGAGTGCAAAGTGCACTAAAGTTCCCCTAAGGACAAAATAGTCGTGTTAGAGGGAAAATGCAAGGAAAACACAAATCAGCAATGCAACAACGATGGATTCCTGACTGAGGGTAGCTGTGGAACAAGGGGACCAAGTCCAAAAGTCACAAGCAGCTCGGAGATGGGCAGATGCCCAAGAAATGCCAGCGGTTGGTGCAAAGAAGCTCTTACTAGGCTGAAGAACTGTGAATACTGCAGGAACGACAAGGGCTAGAGACTTCCCCTTTGGAGGATGGATCCCACACGCCTTGGAGAGTCGTGCAGAAGTGTTTTCCCGCCGGATGGACGCCAACAAGCCTTGCTACACGCAAATCGTGCGTTTGGCGTTTTTGGACGCTGCTGGGGCCCAGGAGGGACCAGAAGGTCGCAAATTGGACCTGCAGAGAGAGGGGACGTCGAGCAAGACAAGGAGCCCTCACTAAAGCAGGAAGCACCTGGAGAAGTGCCAGAAACAGGCACTACGAGGATGCGTGAAATGGTGCTCGCCGAAGTTGCACAAAGGAGTCCTACGTCGCCGGAGACCAACTTAGAAAGTCGTGCAATGCAGGTTAGAGTGCCGTGGACCCAGGCTTGGCTGTGCACGAAGGATTTCCGCCGGAAGTGCACAGGGGCCGGAGTAGCTTGCAAAGTCGCGGTTCCCAGCAATGCAGCCCAGCGAGGTGAGGCAAGGACTTACCTCCACCAAACTTGGGCTGAAGAGTCACTGGACTGTGGGGTCACTTGGACGGTGTCGCTGGATTCGAGGGACCTCGCTCGTCGTGCTGAGAGGATAACAAATGGACCGGTAATGCAGCTTTTTGGTGCCTGCGGTTGCAGGGGGAAGATTCCGTCGACCCACGGGAGATTTCTTCGGAGCTTCTGGTGCAGAGAGGAGGCAGACTACCCCCACAGCATGCACAAGCAGGAAAACAGTCGAGAAGGCGGCAGGATCAGCGTTACAGAGTTGCAGTAGTCGTCTTTGCTACTATGTTGCAGGTTTGCAGGCTTCCAGCGCGGTCAGCGGTCGATTCCTTATCAGAAGGTGAAGAGGGAGATGCAGAGGAACTCGGCTGAGCTCATGCATTCGTTATCTAAAGTTTCCCCAGAGACAGAGACCCTAAATAGCCAGAAAAGAGGGTTTGGCTACCTAGGAGAGAGGAAAGGCTACTAACACCTGAAGGAGCCTATCACAAGGAGTCTCTGACGTCACCTGGTGGCACTGGCCACTCAGAGCAGTCCAGTGTGCCAGCAGCACCTCTGTTTCCAAGATGGCAGAGGTCTGGAGCACACTGGAGGAGCTCTGGACACCTCCCAGGGGAGGTGCAGGTCAGGGGAGTGGTCACTCCCCTTTCCTTTGTCCAGTTTCGCGCCAGAGCAGGGGCTAAGGGGTCCCTGAACCGGTGTAGACTGGCTTATGCAGAATTGGGCACATCTGTGCCCAACAAAGCATTTCCAGAGGCTGGGGGAGGCTACTCCTCCCCTGCCTTCACACCATTTTCCAAAGGGAGAGGGTGTCACACCCTCTCTCAGAGGAAGTTCTTTGTTCTGCCATCCTGGGGCAGGCCTGGCTGGACCCCAGGAGGGCAGCTGCCTGTCTGAGGGGTTGGCAGCAGCAGCAGCTGCAGAGAAACCCCAGGAAGGGCAGTCTGGCAGTACCAGGGTCTGTGCTACAGACCACTGGGATCATGGAATTGTACCAACAATGCCAGGATGGCATAGAGGGGGCAATTCCATGATCATAGACATGTTACATGGCCATATTCGGAGTTACCATGGTGAAGCTACATATAGGTAGTGACCTATATGTAGTGCACGCGTGTAATGGTGTCCCCGCACTCACAAAGTTCAGTGAATTGGCTCTGAACAATGTGGGGGCACCTTGGCTAGTGCCAGGGTGCCCTCACACTAAGTAACTTTGCACCTAACCTTTACCAGGTAAAGGTTAGACATATAGGTGACTTATAAGTTACTTAAGTGCAGTGTAAAATGGCTGTGAAATAACGTGGACGTTATTTCACTCAGGCTGCAGTGGCAGGCCTGTGTAAGAATTGTCAGAGCTCCCTATGGGTGGCAAAAGAAATGCTGCAGCCCATAGGGATCTCCTGGAACCCCAATACCCTGGGTACCTCAGTACCATATACTAGGGAATTATAAGGGTGTTCCAGTAAGCCAATGTAAATTGGTAAAAATGGTCACTAGCCTGTTAGTGACAATTTGGAAAGAAATGAGAGAGCATAACCACTGAGGTTCTGATTAGCAGAGCCTCAGTGAGACAGTTAGGCACCACACAGGGAACATATACATGCACACCTATGAGCACTGGGGCCCTGTGTGACAGGGTCCCAGTGACACATACATATAGGCCACAAACCTATGAGCACTGGGGTCCTGACCAGCAGGATCCCAGTGACACATAACAACCATACTGAAAACATAGTGTTTTCACTATGAGCACTGAGGCCTGGCTATCAGGATCCCAGTGAGACAGTGAAAACAGTGACAAACACCCTGACATACACTCACAAACAGGCCAAAAGTGGGGGTAACAAGGCTAGAAAGAGGCTACCTTCTCACACTCCTCCCCTGCCTTCACACCATTTTCCAAAGGGAGAGGGTGTCACACCCTCTCTCAGAGGAAGTTCTTTGTTCTGCCATCCTGGGCCAGGCCTGGCTGGACCCCAGGAGGGCAGATGCCTGTCTGAGGGGTTGGCAGCAGCAGCAGCTGCAGTGAAACCCCAGGAAGGGCAGTTTGGCAGTACCAGGGTCTGTGCTACAGGCCACTGGGATCATGGAATTGTACCAACAATGCCAGGATGGCATAGAGGGGGCAATTCCATGATCATAGACATGTTACATGGCCATATTCGGAGTTACCATGGTGAAGCTACATATAGGTAGTGACCTATATGTAGTGCACGCGTGTAATGGTGTCCCCGCACTCACAAAGTTCAGGGAATTGGCTCTGAACAATGTGGGGGCATCTTGGCTAGTGCCAGGGTGCCCTCACACTAAGTAACTTTGCACCTAACCTTTACCAGGTAAAGGTTAGACATATAGGTGACTTATAAGTTACTTAAGTGCAGTGTAAAATGGCTGTGAAATAACGTGGACGTTATTTCACTCAGGCTGCAGTGGCAGGCCTGTGTAAGAATTGTCAGAGCTCCCTATGGGTGGCAAAAGAAATGCTGCAGCCCATAGGGATCTCCTGGAACCCCAATACCCTGGGTACCTTAGTACCATATACTAGGGAATTATAAGGGTGTTCCAGTAAGCCAATGTAAATTGGTAAAAATGGTCACTAGCCTGTCAGTGACAATTTGGAAAGAAATGAGAGAGCATAACCACTGAGGTTCTGATTAGCAGAGCCTCAGTGAGACAGTTAGTCACTACACAGGTAACACATTCAGGCACACTTATGAGCACTGGGGCCCTGGGTTACCAGGGTCCCAGTGACACATACAACTAAAACAACATATATACAGTGAAAAATGGGGGTAACATGCCAGGCAAGATGGTACTTTCCTACACAACCCCCCCCCAAACGAAGGACAATAAGACTAGCCATGACCTGATGAGTCTTCATTGTCTAAGTGGAAATATCTGGAGAGTTCATCTGCATTGGAGTGGCTACTCCCAGGTCTATGTTCCACTGTATAGTCCATTCCCTGTAGGGATATGGACCACCTCAACAATTTAGGATTTTCACCTTTCATTTGTTTTAGCCAAAGTAGAGGTTTGTGGTCTGTCTGAACAATGAAGTGAGTGCCAAACAGGTATGGCCTCAACTTCTTCAGAGCCCAGACCACAGCAAAGGCCTCCCTCTCAATGGCAGACCAACGCTTTTCTCTAGGGGTCAACCTTCTACTAATAAAAGCAACAGGTTGATCCTGGCCCTCAGAATTAAGTTGTGATAGGACTGCCCCTACTCCTAATTCAGATGCATCAGTTTGGACATAGAATTTTTTTAGAGTAACAAGGGCTTTTCAGGACAGGTGCAGAGCACATGGCCTGCTTCAGCTCCTCAAAAGCTTTCTGACAGCTTGCTGTCCATAATACCTTTTTAGGCATTTTCTTGGATGTGAGGTCATTAAGAGGGGCTGCAATGGAGCCATAGTTCTTAATGAACCTCCTGTAATACCCAGTGAGGCCTAGGAAGGCTCTCACCTGAGTCTGAGTGGTAGGGGGAACCCAGTCAATAATAGTTTGGATTTTCCCCTGAAGTGGTGCAATCTGTTCCCCACCAACAAGGTGTCCCAGATAAACCACCTTACCCTGCCCTATCTGGCACTTTGAAGCCTTGATAGTGAGGCCTGCCTTTTGCAGAGCCTCCAAAACTTTCCATAGGTGGACCAGGTGATCATCCCAGCTGGAGCTAAAGACAGCTATATTATCCAAATATGCTGCACAGAAAGCTTCCAGCCCTTGCAGGACTGTGTTCACCAACCTCTGAAAAGTGGCAGGTGCATTTTTCAAACCAAAAGGCATTACAGTAAACTGGTAATGTCCTCCAATGGTAGAAAATGCAGTCTTAGGTTTAGCATCTTCTGACAATTTGATCTGCCAATACCCTGCAGTCAAATCAAAAGTGCTTAGATACTTGGCAGATGCCAGTGTATCTATAAGCTCATCTGCCCTGGGTATAGGGTGAGCATCAGTTTTGGTTACCAAGTTGAGACCTCTATAGTCTACACAAAACCGCATTTCTTTCTTTCCATCTTTAGAATTGGGTTTTGGTACCAGTACCACAGGAGAAGCCCATGGACTGTCAGAGTGCTCAACCACTCCTAGTTCCAACATTTTCTGAACTTCTTGCTTTATGCAGTCTCTGACATGGTCAGGCTGCCTATAGATCTTACTTTTGACAGGTAAACTGTCTCCAGTATCTATAGTGTGCTCACACCAAGAAGTGGTGCCTGGCACAGTAGAGAAGAGTTCTGAAAATTGTCCTAGGAGATTTATGCAATTATCTTTCTGCTCAGCAGTAAGACAATCAGCCAAAACTACACCTTCCACAAGAGCATCTTGTTCTGTGGAAGAGAAGAGATCAGGTAGAGGATCACTGTCTTCTTCCTGTCCCTCATCAGTTGCCATGAGCAGGGTGAGATCAGCCCTGTCATAGTAGGGTTTCAGGCGGTTGACATGGAGCACCCTAAGGGGACTCCTGGCAGTGCCTAAGTCAACCAAGTAGGTGACTTCACCCTTCTTTTCAACAATTGTGTGGGGTCCACTCCATTTATCTTGGAGTGCTCTTGGGGCCACAGGCTCCAAGACCCACACTTTCTGTCCTGGTTGGTACTGAACCAAAACAGCCTTCTGATCATGCCATTGCTTCTGGAGCTCTTGGCTGGCCTGAAGGTTTTTGCTGGCCTTTTTCATGTACTCAGCCATCCTTGATCTGAGGCCAAGTACATAGTCCACAATATCCTGTTTAGGAGCTTTTAAAGGTTGTTCCCAACCCTCCTTTACAAGTGTGAGTGGACCCCTAACAGGGTGTCCAAAAAGAAGTTCAAAGGGGCTGAATCCCACTCCTTTCTGGGGTACCTCCCTGTAGGCAAAAAGGAGGCATGGTAGAAGGATATCCCATCTCCTGTGGAGTTTTTCAGGGAGACCCATAATCATGCCTTTGAGAGTTTTATTAAATCTCTCCACCAGTCCATTTGTTTGTGGATGATAGGGTGTTGTGAACTTGTACGTTACACCACACTCCTTCCACATGGCCTTTAAGTATGCAGACATGAAATTGCTTCCCCTGTCTGATACCACTTCCTTTGGGAAGCCCACCCTGGAAAATTTTCCCAGGAGGGCCTTTGCCACTGCAGGAGCTGTAGTGGTCCTTAAAGGAATAGCTTCAGGATATCTTGTGGCATGGTCCACTACCACCAAGATAAACCTATTGCCTGAAGCAGTAGGAGGGTCAAGGGGGCCAACTATGTCAACCCCTACCCTTTCAAAGGGAACCCCAACCACAGGCAGTGGGATAAGGGGTGCCTTTGGAGTGCCACCTGTCTTGCCACTGGCTTGACAGGTTTCACAGGACTTACAAAATTCCTTTGTGTCCTCAGACATCCTAGGCCAATGAAACAATGGTACCAATCTGTCCCAAGTTTTCATTTGACCCAGGTGCCCAGCTAAGGGAATGTCATGTGCCAGTGTTAGGAGGAACTTTCTGTACTCCTGAGGAATCACTAATCTCCTGGCAGCTCCAGGTTTAGGATCCCTATGCTCAGTGTACAAGAGGTTGTCCTCCCAGTAAACTCTGTGAGAGTCACTGACATCCCCATTAGCCTGTTTGACAGCTTGCTGTCTGAGACCCTCTAATGTGGGACAGGTTTGCTGTGCCACACTCAGCTCCTCTCTGGCAGGCCCCCCTTCACCCAAAAGCTCAGCAGTGTCTGCTTCCAGCTCCTCTGGTGTAGGTTCTGCACAGGGAGGGAATTCTTCTTCCTCAGAAGTAGAATCCACTGTAGAGGGAGGGATAGTAGGAAGTGGTTTGCTTCTACTAGCCCTAGCTTTAGGGAGCACTTGGTCCATTGTTCCAGGATCCAAGCTTCCCTGTCCTTTTTGCTTTTTGGCCTGAGCCCTTGTCAAAGCAAAAATATGCCCTGGAATGCCCAGCATTGCTGCATGGGCCTCCAACTCCACATCTGACCAAGCTGATGTCTCCAAATCATTCCCTAATAGACAGTCTACAGGTAAATCTGAAGCTACCACAACTTTCTTTGGACCAGTTACCCCCCCCCAGTTGAGATTTACAACAGCCATGGGGTGGCTTTGTGTTATGTTGTGAGCATCGGTTACTTGGTACTGGTGTCCAAGTATGTGTTGTTCAGGGTGCACCAGTTTCTCAATCACCATTGTGACACTGGCACCTGTGTCCCTGTAGGCCTGGACCTCAACACCATTTATTAGGGTTAGTTGCTTGTACTTCTCCAAGTTATGGGGGCAAGCAATCAAAGTGGCTAAATCAATAGCCCCTTCAGAGACTAAAGTAGCCTCTGTGGTCTCCCTAATCAGACCAACCCCAACTAAATTACCAAAAGTGAGCCCAGCTACTCCCTTGGATTGGCTATTAGTAGGTTTGCTCCCACCACCACTGCTATTAGTAGGGACACTAGGTGTAGCAGTAGGGGTTGTAGTGGTAGGAGCTGTGGTGCCTTTCTTTGGACAACTGGGATCTGTTGTCCAATGGCCTTTTATTTTACATAAATAGCACCATGGTTTCTTTTCCTTGTTCTGATTAAAGGAGGATTTGGACCCACCACCCCCACCAGAGTGTTTTTGTGGGCCTGATGAAGACTCATTTTTAGATTTGTCCCCACCCTTGTCAGAAGACTTACCATCCTTCTTTTTGTTGCCATCTTTGTCACCCCCTGTATGAACTTTTCTGTTCACTCTTGTTCTGACCCATTTGTCTGCCTTCTTTCCCACTTCTTGGGGAGAGGTCAGATCAGAGTCCACCAAGTACTGGTGCAACAAATCAGACACACAATTATTAAGAATATGCTCTCTCAGGATTAAGTTATACAGGCTGTCATAATCAGTAACTTTACTGCCATGTAACCACCCCTCCAAGGCCTTCACTGAATGGTCAATAAAATCAACCCAGTCTTGTGAAGACTCCTTTTTGGTCTCTCTGAACTTTATCCTGTACTGTTCAGTGGTTAAGCCATAACCATCAAGGAGTGCATTCTTAAGAACTTGGAAATTATTAGCATCATTTTCTTTCACATTAAGGAGCCTATCCCCACCTTTTCCACTAAATGATAGCCATAGGATAGCAGCCCACTGACTTTGAGGGACATCCTGTACAACACAGGCCCTCTCAAGTGCAGCAAACCACTTGTTAATGTCATCCCCCTCCTTATAAGGGGGAACTATCTTGTGCAGATTCCTGGAATCATGCTCTTTTGCAGGATGACTATGGGGAATACTGCTGCTGCCACCATGGGTTTCTAAACCCAACTTCTGTCTTTCCTTCTCTAATTCAAAAGACTGTCTATCCAACTCCAGCTGTTGCTTTTTAAGCTTCAGTCTGGTTTGTTCCACCCTCAATTTATTGAGTTCCCTCTCTAACATTCTGTCATCAGGGTTGGTGGGAGGGACATTTCTAGAAACAGAGCTATGATGGGAATGAACAGAAGGAGACCTTGTCCCTTACAGGAGCCACCCTAACAGCTTGGTTTACAGAAACATTACTACCAGTATGGTGAGAATATATGCTTTTGCTATGATGTGAGACAACACTATTTCTATGGTGTGGCTCATCATCATTACCATCTATGCTAGACTGTCTAGTAATGGGCAGGCTAGGAAGTTTCTATCCTGAATCTTTTCCTGGGGGAGTCCCTGAATCAGATTGGGAACTATTAGGTACTTTTTCAACAGATGGGGCACCTATGGCCTTATCCTGTTCTCTAAGCATGTTAAGGAACAGTTCCAAGGAAGGATTCTTCCCTACACTCAAACCTCTCTCTATACAGAGACTCCTTGCTCTTTTCCAGCTAAGGTTGTCATATGCAAGTTTGGACAGATCAACACTTTGGCCTGTGCCAGACATTTTTTAGAGAGAGTTAAAGTGATAGAAAAAGAGAAAAAAGTTTTCAGAACTTTTTGGAAAGACAGAAAAAACTTTTTAAACTTTTAAGAACTTTTTGAAAGTTTAGGAGTACTTTTCAGCACTTAGAAAAGAGTGAAAAGAGGAAATGCAAAACTTTTTGGCTATGTGTATATACACTGACCTTGTTTTGTATATTTTTCTCTTATGAAAAGTACAATGACAAGAGTGGTAAGTAGTCTCAAGCACTTATCCCACCACTGCACAACCAATGTAGGAGGCTGGACTGGCTTGTAGTGAGTACCAAGAGGTACTTGCACCTTGCACCAGGCCCAGTTATCCCTTATTAGTGTATAGGGTGTCTAGCAGCTTAGGCTGATAGATAATGGTAGCTTAGCAGAGCAGCTTAGGCTGAACTAGGAGACGTGTGAAGCTACTACAGTACCACTTAGTGTCATATGCACAATATCATAAGAAAACACAATACACAGTTATACTAAAAATAAAGGTACTTTATTTTTATGACAATATGCCAAAGTATCTTAGAGTGTACCCTCAGTGAGAGGATAGGAAATATACACAAGATATATATACACAATAGCAAAAATATGCAGTATAGTCTTAGAAAACAGTGCAAACAATGTATAGTTACAATAGGATGCAATGGGTAAACATAGGGATAGGGGCAACACAAACCATATACTCCAAAAGTGGAATGCGAACCACGAATGGACCCCAAACCTATGTGACCTTGTAGAGGGTCGCTGGGACTATTAGAAAATAGTGAGAGTTAGAAAAATAACCCTCCCCAAGACCCTGAAAAGTGAGTGCAAAGTGCACTAAAGATCCCCTAAGGACAAAGTAGTCGTGTTAGAGGAATAATGCAGGAAAGACACAAACCAGCAATGCAACAACTGTGGATTTCCAATCTAGGGTACCTGTGGAACAAGGGGACCAAGTCCAAAAGTCACAAGCAAGTCGGAGATGGGCAGATGCCCAGGAAATGCCAGCTGCGGGTGCAAAGAAGCTTCGACTGGACAGAAGAAGCTGAGGTTTCTGCAGGAACGAAAAGGGCTAGAGACTTCCCCTTTGGAGGACTGATTCCACTTGCCGTGTAGAGTCGTGCAGAAGTATTTTCCCTCCGAAACGACGCCAACAAGCCTTGCTAGGTGCAAATCGTGCGTTTAGCGTTTTTGGACGCTGCTGGGGCCCAGGAGGGACCAGGAGGTCGCAAATTGGACCTAAAGAGAGAGGAGACATCGAGAAAGACAAACAGCCCTCACTGAAGCAGGTAGCACCCGGAGAAGTGCCAGAAACAGGCACTACGAGGATGCGTGAAACGGTGCTTGCCGAAGTTGCACAAATTAGTCCCACGTCGCCGGAGACCAACTTAGAAAGTCGTGCAATGCAGGTTAGAGTGCCGTGGACCCAGGCTTGGCTGTGCACAAAGGATTTCCGCCGGAAGTGCACAGGAGCCGGAGTAGCTTGCAAAGTCGCGGTTCCCAGCAATGCAGCCCAGCGAGGTGAGGCAAGGACTTACCTCCACCAAACTTGGACTGAAGAGTCACTGGACTGTGGGGGTCACTTGGACAGAGTCGCTGGATTCGAGGGACCTCGCTCGTCGTGCTGAGAGGAGACCCAAGGGACCGGTAATGCAGCTTTTTGGTGCCTGCGGTTGCAGGGGGAAGATTCCGTCGACCCACGGGAGATTTCTTCGGAGCTTCTGGTGCAGAGAGGAGGCAGGCTACCCCTACAGCATGCACAAGCAGGAAAACAGTCGAGAAGGCGGCAGGATCAGCGTTACAGAGTTGCAGTAGTCGTCTTTGCTACTATGTTGCAGGTTTGCAGGCTTCCAGCGCCGTCAGCGGTCGTTTCCTTATCAGAAGGTGAAGAGGGAGATGCAGAGGAACTCGGATGAGCTCTTGCATTCGTTATCTAAAGTTTCCCCAGAGACAGAGACCCTAAATAGCCAGAAAAGAGGGTTTGGCTACCTAGGAGAGAGGAGAGGCTACTAACACCTGAAGGAGCCTATCACAAGGAGTCTCTGACATCACCTGGTGGCACTGGCCACTCAGAGCAGTCCAGTGTGCCAGCAGCACCTCTGTTTCCAAGATGGCAGAGGTCTGGAGCACACTGGAGGAGCTCTGGACACCTCCCAGGGGAGGTGCAGGTCAGGGGAGTGGTCACTCCCCTTTCCTTTGTCCAGTTTCGAGCCAGAGCAGGGGCTAAGGGGTCCCTGAACCGGTGTAGACTGGCTTATGCAGAATTGGGCACATCTGTGCCCAAGAAAGCATTTCCAGAGGCTGGGGGAGGCTACTCCTCCCCTGCCTTCACACCATTTTCCAAAGGGAGAGGGTTTCACACCCTCTCTCAGAGGAAGTTCTTTGTTCTGCCATCCTGGGCCAGGCCTGGCTGGACCCCAGGAGGGCAGATGCCTGTCTGAGGGGTTGGCAGCAGCAGCAGCTGCAGTGAAACCCCAGGAAGGGCAGTTTGGCAGTACCAGGGTCTGTGCTACAGGCCACTGGGATCATGGAATTGTACCAACAATGCCAGGATGGCATAGAGGGGGCAATTCCATGATCATAGACATGTTACATGGCCATATTCGGAGTTACCATGGTGAAGCTACATATAGGTAGTGACCTATATGTAGTGCACGCGTGTAATGGTGTCCCCGCACTCACAAAGTTCAGGGAATTGGCTCTGAACAATGTGGGGGCATCTTGGCTAGTGCCAGGGTGCCCTCACACTAAGTAACTTTGCACCTAACCTTTACCAGGTAAAGGTTAGACATATAGGTGACTTATAAGTTACTTAAGTGCAGTGTAAAATGGCTGTGAAATAACGTGGACGTTATTTCACTCAGGCTGCAGTGGCAGGCCTGTGTAAGAATTGTCAGAGCTCCCTATGGGTGGCAAAAGAAATGCTGCAGCCCATAGGGATCTCCTGGAACCCCATCACCCTGGGTACCTTAGTACCATATACTAAGGAATTATAAGGGTGTTCCAGTAAGCCAATATAAATTGGTAAAATTGGTCACTAGCCTGTTAGTGACAATTTGAAAGATATGAGAGAGCATAACCACTGAGGTTCTGATTAGCAGAGCCTAAGTGAGACAGTTAGGCACCACACAGGGAACACATACCTATAGGCCACAAACTTATGAGCACTGGGGTCCTGACTAGCAGGGTCCCAGTGACACATAACAAACGTACTGAAAACATAGGGTTTTCACTATGAGCACTGGGCCCTGACTAGCAGGATCCCAGTGAGACAGTGAAAACACCCTGACATACACTCACAAACAGGCCAAAAGTGGGGGTAACAAGGCTAGAAAGAGGCTACTTTCTCACACCATTGTGAAGCTACATATAGGTAGTGACCTATATGTAGTGCACGCGTGTAATGGTGTCCCCGCACTCACAAAGTCCGGGGAATTGGCCCTGAACAATGTGGGGGCACCTTGGCTAGTGCCACGGTGCCCTCACACTAAGTAACTTTGAACCTAACCTTTACCAGGTAAAGGTTAGACATATAGGTGACCTATAAGTTACTTAAGTGCAGTGTAAAATGGCTGTGAAATAACGTGGACGTTATTTCACTCAGGCTGCAGTGGCAGGCCTGTGTAAGAATTGTCAGAGCTCCCTATGGGTGGCAAAAGAAATGCTGCAGCCCATAAGGATCTCCTGGAACCCCAATACCCTGGGTACCTCTGTACCATATACTAGGGAATTATAAGGGTGTTCCAGTAAGCTAATGTAAATTGGTAAAATTGGTCACTAGCCTGTCAGTGACAATTTGAAAGAAATGAGAGAGCATAACCACTGAGGTTCTGATTAGCAGAGCCTCAGTGAGACAGTTAGTCACTACACAGGTAACACAATCAGGCACACTTATGAGCACTGGGGCCCTGGAGAACAGGGTCCCAGTGACACATACAACTAAAATAACATATATACAGTGAAAAATGGGGGTAACATGCCAGGCAAGATGGTACTTTCCTACAGTAGTGCATGCGTGTAATGGTGTCCCCGCACTCACAAAGTCCGGGGAATTTGCCCTGAATGATGTGGGGGCACCTTGGCTAGTGCAAGGGTGCCCTCACACTAAGTAACTTTGCACCTAACCTTTACCAGGTAAAGGTTAGACATATAGGTGACTTATAAGTTACTTAAGTGCAGTGGTAAATGGCTGTGAAATAACGTGGACGTTATTTCACTCAGGCAGCAGTGGCAGGCCTGTGTAAGAATTGTCAGAGCTCCCTATGGGTGGCAAAAGAAATGCTGCAGCCCATAGGGATCTCCTGGAACCCCAATACCCTGGGTACCTCAGTACCATATACTAGGAAATTATAAGGGTGTTCCAGTAAGCCAATGTAGATTGGTAAAATTGGTCACTAGCCTGTTAGTGACAATTTGGAAAGAAATGAGAGAGCATAACCACTGAGGTTCTGGTTAGCAGAGCCTCAGTGAGACAGTTAGGCACCACACAGGGAACACATACATATAGGCCACAAACTTATGAGCACTGGGGTCCTGGCTAGCAGGGTCCCAGTGACACATAACAAACATACTGAAAACATAGGGTTTTCACTATGAGCACTGGGCCCTGACTTGCAGGATCCCAGTGAGACAGTGAAAACACCCTGACATACACTCACAAACAGGCCAAAAGTAGGGGTAACAAGGCTAGAAAGAGGCTACTTTCTCACAGTGAGTACCAAGGGGTACTTACACCTTGCACCAGGTCCAGGTATCCCTTATTAGTGTAGAGGGGTGCCTAGCAGCTTAGGCTGATAGAAAAGGTAGCTTAGCAGAGCAGCTTAGGCTGAACTAGGAGATGAGTGAAGCTCCTACAGTACCACTAGTGTCACTTGCACAATATCATAAGAAAACACAATACACAGATATACTAATAATAAAGGTACTTTATTTTTATGACAATATGCCAAAGTATCTCAGTGAGTACCCTCAGTATGAGGATAGCAAATATACACAAGATATATGTACACAATACCAAAATATGCAGTAATAGCAATAGAAAACAGTGCAAACAATGTATAGTCACAATAGGATGCAATAGGCGCACATAGGGATAGGGGCAACACAAACCATATACTCTAGAAGTGGAATGCGAACCACAAATGGACCCCAAACCTATGTGACCTTGTAGAGGGTCGCTGGGACTGTAAGAAAACAGTGAGGGTTAGAAAAATAGCCCACCCCAAGACCCTGAAAAGTGGGTGCAAAGTGCACCTAAGTTCCCCAAAGAGCACAGAAGTCATGATAGGGGAATTCTGCAGGAAAGACCAACACCAGCAATGCAACAATGACGGATTTCCAGACAAGAGTACCTGTGGAACAAGGGGACCAAGTCCAAAAGTCACGATCAAGTTGGGAGTGGGCAGATGCCCAGGAAATGCCAGCTGTGGGTGCAAAGAAGCTGCAACCGGATGGTAGAAGCTGTGGATTCTGCAACAACGACAAGGGCTAGAAACTTCCCCTTTGGAGGATGGATGTCCCACGTCATGAAGAGTCGTGCAGAGGTGTTTCCGTGCAGAAAGACCGCAAACAAGCCTGGCTAGCTGCAAGTTTGGCGGTTAGGGTTTTTTTATGCTGCTGTGGCCCAGGAGGGACCAGGATGTCGCCAATTGCGTGAGGAGACAGTGGGGGCATATGTAGGAGGCTGGACTGGCTTGTAGTGAGTACCAAGGGGTACTTACACCTTGCACCAGGCCCAAGTATCCCTTATTAGTGTATAGGGTGTCTAGCAGCTTAGGCTGAGTAGTAGGGGGAACCCAATCAATAATTGTTTGGATTTTCCCCTGAAGTGGTGCAATCTGTTCCCCACCAACCAGGTGTCCCAGATAAACCACCTTCCCCTGCCCTATCTGGCACTTTGAAGCCTTGATAGTGAGGCCTGCCTTTTGCAGGGCCTCCAAAACTTTCCATAGGTGGACCAGGTGATCATCCCAACTGGAGCTAAATACAGCTATATCGTCCAAATATGCTGCACTGAAAGCTTCCAGCCCTTGCAGGACTGTGTTCACCAACCTTTGAAAAGTGTCAGGTGCATTTTTCAATCCAAAAGGCATTACTGTGAACTGGTAATGGCCTCCAATGGTTGAAACTGCAGTTTTAGCTTTAGCAGCTTCTGATAATTTGATCTGCCAATACCCTGCAGTCAAATCAAAAGTGCTTAGATACTTGGCAGATGCCAGTGTATCTATGAGCTCATCTGCCCTGGGTATAGGGTGAGCGTCAGTTTTGGTTACCTGGTTGAGACCTCTGTAGTCTACACAAAACCGCATTTCCTTCTTTCCATCTTTGGAATGGGGTTTTGGTACAAGTACCACAGGAGTAGCCCATGGACTTTCAGAGTGCTCAACCACTCCCAGTTCTAACATTTTCTGCACAGCTTGCTTTATGCAGTCTCTGACATGGTCAGGCTGCCTATAGATTTTACTTTTGACAGGCAAGCTGTCTCCAGTATCTATAGTGTGCTCACACCAAGAAGTGGTACCTGGCACAGTAGAGAAGAGTTCAGAAAACTGACCCAGGAGATTTATGCAGTGGTCTTTCTGCTCAGCAGTAAGACAATCTGCCAGTACAACACCTTCCACTAGAGCATCTTGTTCTGTGGAAGAGAAGAGATCAGGTAGACGATCACTGTCTTCTTCCTGTCCCTCATCAGTTGCCATGAGCAGGGTGAGATCAGCCCTGTCATAGTAGGGTTTCAGGCGGTTGACATGGAGCACCCTAAGGGGACTCCTGGCAGTGCCTAAGTCAACTAAATAGGTGACTTCACCCTTCTTTTCAACAATTGTGTGGGGTCCACTCCATTTGTCTTGGAGTGCTCTTGGGGCCACAGGCTCCAAGACCCACACTTTCTGCCATGGTTGGTACTGAACCAAAAAAACCTTCTGGTTATGCCATTGCTTCTGGAGCTCTTGGCTGGCCTAAAGGTTTTTACTGGCCTTTTTCATGTACTCAGCCATCCTTGATCTGAGGCCAAGTACATAATCCACAATATCTTGTTTTGGAGCTTTTAAAGGTTGTTCCCAACCCTCTTTGACAAGTGTTAGTGGGCCCCTAACAGGGTGTCCAAAGAGAAGTTCAAAGGGGCTGAAGCCCACTCCTTTCTGGGGTACCTCCCTGTAGGCAAAAAGGAGGCGTGGTAAAAGGATATCCTATCTCCTGTGGAGTTTTTCAGGGAGTCCCATAATCATGCCTTTGAGAGTTTTGTTAAATCTCTCCACCAGTCCATTTGTTTGTGGATGATAGGGTGTGGTGAACTTGTATGTAACCCTACACTCCTTCCACATGGCCTTCAAGTAAGCAGACATGAAATTGCTTCCTCTGTCTGAAACTACCTCTTTTGGGAAGCCCACCATGGAAAAGATTCCCAGGAGGGCCTTTGCCACTACAGGAGCTGTAGTGGTCCTTAGAGGAATTGCTTCAGGATATCTGGTGGCATGGTCCACTACCACCAAGATAAACCTATTGCCTGAAGCAGTAGGAGGGTCAAGGGGGCCAACTATGTCAACCCCTACCCTTTCAAAGCGAACCCCAACCACAGGTAGTGGAATAAGGGGTGCCTTTGGAGTGCCACCTGTCTTGCCACTGGCTTGACAGGTTTCACAGGACTTACAAAAATCTTTTGTGTCCTCAGACATTCTAGGCCAATGAAACAAGGGAACAAGCCTGTCCCAAGTTTTCATTTGCCCCAAATGTCCAGCAAGGGGAATGTTGTGAGCAAGAGTTAGGAGGAACTTTCTGAAGTCCTGAGGAATCACCAATCTCCTGGCAGCTCCAGGTTTTGGATCCCTTGCTTCAGTGTACAAAAGGTTGTCCTCCCAGTAAACTCTGTAAAGAGTCACTGACATCCCCATTTGCTTGTTTGTCAGCTTGCTGTCTAAGACCCTCTAGTGTGGGACAGGTCTGCTGTGCCACACTCAGCTCCTCCCTGGCAGGCCCCCCTTCACCCAAAAGCTCAGCAGTGTCTGCTTCCAGCTCCTCTGGTGTAGGTTCTGCACAGGGTGGAAATTCTTCTTCCTCAGAAGTAGAATCCACTGTAGAGGGAGGGATAGTAGGTAGTGCTTTACTTCTACTAGCCCTAGCTTTAGGGAGCACTTGGTCCATTGTTCCAGGATCCAAGTTTCCCTGTCCTTTTTGCTTTTTGGCCTGAGCCCTGGTTAAAGCCAAATAAGCCCTGGGATGCCCAGCATTGCTGCATGGGCATCCAACTCCACTTCTGCCCAAGCTGATGTCTCTAAATCATTTCCTGATAGACAGTATGCAGGTAAATCTGAGGCAACCACAACTTTCTTTGGGCCAGTAACCCCCCCCCCCAGTTGAGATTTACAACAGCCATGGGGTGGCTAAGGGTGTTGTTGTGAGCATCGGTTTCTTGGTACTGGTGACCAAGTAGGTGTTGTTCAGGGTGGACCAGTTTCTCTATCACCATTGTGACACTGGCACCTGTGTCCCTGTAGGACTGAACCTCAACACCATTTATTAGGGGTAGTTGCTTGTACTTATCCATGTTAAGGGGACAATAAACCAAGGTGGCTAAATCAATAGCCCCCTCAGAGACTAACACAGCCTCTGTGGTCTCCCTAATCAGACCAACCCCAACTAAGTTACCAAAGGTGAGCCCAGCTACTCCCTTAGATTGGCTATTAGTAGGTTTGCTCCCACCACCACTGCTATTAGTAGGGACACTAGGTGTAGCAGTGGGGGTTGTAGTGGTAGGAGGCTTGGTGCTTTTCTTTGGACAACTGGGATCTGTTGTCCAATGGCCTTTTATTTTACATAAATATTACCATGGTTTATTTTCTTTGTTTTGATTGGAAGAGGATTTGGGCCCACCACCCCCACCAGAGTGTTTTTGTGGGCCTGATGAAGAATCATTTTTAGATTTTTCCCCACCCTTGTCAGAAGACTTACCATCCTTCTTCTTATTGCCATCTTTGTCACCCCCTGTATGAACTTTTCTGTTCACCCTTGTTCTGACCCATTTGTCTGCCTTCTTTCCCAATTCTTGGGGAGAGGTCAGATCAGAGTCCACCAAGTACTGGTGCAACAAATCAGACACACAATTATTAAGAATATGCTCTCTCAGGATCAAGTTATACAGGCTGTCATAATCAGCAACTTTACTGCCATGTAACCACCCCTCCAAGGCCTTCACTGAATGGTCAATGAAATCAACCCAGTCTTGTGAAGACTCCTTTTTGGTCTCTCTGAACTTTATCCTGTATTGTTCAGTGGTTAAGCCATAACCATCCAGGAGTGCATTCTTAAGAACATGGAAATTATTGGCATCACTTTCTTTCACAGTAAGGAGCCTATCCCTAACTTTTCCACTAAATGATAGTTATAGGATAGCAGCCCACTGCCTTTGAGGGACATCCTGTACAACACAGGCCCTCTCAAGTGCAGCAAACCACTTGTTAATGTCATCCCCCTCCTTGTAAGGGGGGACTATCTTGTGCAGATTCCTGGAATCATGCTATTTTACAGGATGACTATGGGGAATACTGCTGCTGCCACCATGGGTATCTAAACCCAACTTCTGTCTTTCCTTCTCTAGTTCAAAAGACTGTCTATCCAAATCCAGCTGTTGCTTTTTAAGCTTCAGTCTGGTTTGTTCCACCTTCAACTTATTGAGTTCCCTCTCTAACATTCTGTCATCAGGGTTGGTGGGAGGGACATTCCTAGATACAGAGGTATGATGGGAATGAACAGAAGGAGACCTGTCCCTTACAGAAGCCACCCTAACAGCTTGGCTAACAGAAACATCACTACCAGTATGGTGAGAATAAATGCTTTTGCTATGATGTGAGACAACACTATTTGTATGGTGTGGCTCATCATCATTACCAACTATGCTAGACTGTCTAGTAATGGGCAGGCTAGGAAGTTTCTTTCCTGAATCTTTTCCTGGGGGAGACCCTGAATCAAATTGGGAACCATTAGGTTCTTTTTCAACAGATGGGGCACTTATAGCCTTATCTTGTTCTCTAAGCATGTTAATTAACAATTCCAAGGAAGGATTCTTCCCTACACTCAAACCTCTCTCTATGCAGAGACTCCTTGCTCCTTTCCAGCTAAGGTGATCATATGCAAGTTTGGACAGATCAGCATTTTGGCCTGTGCCAGACATTTTTAGAGAGAGTTAAAGTGATAGAAAAAGAGAAAAAAGTTTTCAGAACTTTTTGGAAAGACAGAAAAAAACTTTTTAAACTTTTAAGAACTTTTTGAAAGTTTAGAAGTACTTTTCAGCACTTGGAAAACAGTGAAAAGAGGAAATGCAAAACCTTTTTAGCTATGTGTACATACACTGAACTTGTTTTGTATATTTTTCTCTTATGAAAAGTACAATGACAAGAGTGGTAAGTAGTCTCAAAGCACTTATCCCACCGCTGCATAACCAATGTAGGAGGCTGGACTGGCTTGTAGTGAGTACCAAGGGGTACTTGCACCTTGCACCAGGCCCAGTTATCCCTTATTAGTGTATAGGGTGTCTAGCAGCTTAGGCTGATAGATAATGGTAGCTTAGCAGAGCAGCTTAGGGTGAACTAGGAGACGCGTGAAGCTACTACAGTACCACTTAGTGTCATATGCACAATATCATAAGAAAACACAATACACAGTTATACTAAAAATAAAGTTACTTTATTTTGATGACAATATGCCAAAGTATCTTAGAGTGTACCCTCAGTGAGAGGATAGGAAATATACACAAGATATATATACACAATAGCAAAAATATGCAGTATAGTCTTAGAAAACAGTGCAAACAATGTATAGTTACAATAGGATGCAATGGGGAAACATAGGGATAGGGGCAACACAAACCATATACTCCAAAAGTGGAATGCGAACCACGAATGGACCCCAAACCTATGGGACCTTGTAGAGGGTCGCTGGGACTATTAGAAAATAGTGAGAGTTAGAAAAATAACACTCCCCAAGACCCTGAAAAGTGAGTGCAAAGTGCACTAAAGTTCCCCTAAGGACAAAGTAGTCGTGTTAGAGGAATAATGCAGGAAAGACACAAACCAGCAATGCAACAACTGTGGATTTCCAATCTAGGGTACCTGTGGAACAAGGGGACCAAGTCCAAAAGTCACAAGCAAGTCGGAGATGGGCAGATGCCCAGGAAATGCCAGCTGCGGGTGCAAAGAAGCTTCGACTGGACAGAAGAAGCTGAGGTTTCTGCAGGAACGAAAAGGGCTAGAGACTTCCCCTTTGGTGGACGGATCCCTCTTGCCTTGGAGAGTCGTGCAAAAGTGATTTCCCGCCGGAAGGACGCCAACAAGCCTTGCTAGGCGCAAATCGTGCGTTTGGCGTTTTTTGGACGCTGCTGGGGCCCAGGAGGGACCAGGAGGTCGCAAATTGGACTTAAAGAGAGAGGGGACGTCGCGCAAGACAAAGAGCCCTCACTGAAGCAGGTACCACCCAGAGAAGTGCCAGAAACAGGCACTACGAGGATGCGTGAAACGGTGCTCGCCGATGTTGCACAAAGGAGTCCCACGTCGCCGGAGACCAACTTAGAAAGTCGTGCAATGCAGGTTAGAGTGCCGTGGACCCAGGCTTGGCTGTACACAAAGGATTTCCGCCAGAAGTGCACAGGGGCCGGAGTAGCTTGCAAAGTCGCGGTTCCCAGCAATGCAGCCCAGCGAGGTGAGGCAAGGACTTACCTCCACCAAACTTGGACTGAAGAGTCACTGGACTGTGGGGGTCACTTGGACAGAGTCGCTGGATTCGAGGGACCTCGCTCGTAGTGCTGAGAGGAGACCCAAGGGACCGGTAATGCAGCTTTTTGGTGCCTGCGGTTGCAGGGGGAAGATTCCGTCGACCCACGGGAGATTTCTTCGGAGCTTCTGGTGCAGAGAGGAGGCAGGCTACCCCCACAGCATGCACAAGCAGGAAAACAGTCGAGAAGGCGGCAGGATCAGCGTTACAGAGTTGCAGTAGTCGTCTTTGCTACTATGTTGCAGGTTTGCAGGCTTCCAGCGCGGTCAGCGGTCGTTTCCTTATCAGAAGGTGAAGAGGGAGATGCAGAGGAACTCGGATGAGCTCTTGCATTCGTTATCTAAAGTTTCCCCAGAGACAGAGACCCTAAATAGCCAGAAAAGAGGGTTTGGCTACCTAGGAGAGAGGATAGGCTAGCAACACCTGAAGGAGCCTATCACAAGGAGTCTCTGACGTCACCTGGTGGCAATGGCCACTCAGAGCAGTCCAGTGTGCCAGCAGCACCTCTCTTTCCAAGATGGCAGAGGTCTGGAGCACACTGGAGGAGCTCTGGACACCTCCCAGGGGAGGTGCAGGTCAGGGGAGTGGTCACTCCCCTTTCCTTTGTCCAGTTTCGCGCCAGAGCAGGGGCTAAGGGGTCCCTGAACCGGTGTAGACTGGCTTATGCAGAATTGGGCACATCTGTGCCCAAGAAAGCATTTCCAGAGGCTGGGGGAGGCTACTCCTCCCCTGCCTTCACACCATTTTCCAAAGGGAGAGGGTGTCACACCCTCTCTCAGAGGAAGTTCTTTGTTCTGTCATCCTGGGCCAGGCCTGGCTGGACCCCAGGAGGGCAGATGCCTGTCTGAGGGGTTGGCAGCAGCAGCAGCTGCAGTGAAACCCCAGGAAGGGCAGTTTGGCAGTACCAGGGTCTGTGCTACAGACCACTGGGATCATGGGATTGTGCCAACTATGCCAGGATGGCATAGAGGGGGCAATTCCATGATCATAGACATGTTACATGGCCATATTCGGAGTTACCATTGTGAAGCTACATATAGGTAGTGACCTATATGTAGTGCACGCGTGTAATGGTGTCCCCGCACTCACAAAGTTCAGGGAATTGGCTCTGAACAATGTGGGGGCACCTTGGCTAGTGCCAGGGTGCCCTCACACTAAGTAACTTTGCACCTAACCTTTACCAGGTAAAGGTTAGACATATAGGTGACTTATAAGTTACTTAAGTGCAGTGTAAAATGGCTGTGAAATAACGTGGACGTTATTTCACTCAGGCTGCAGTGGCAGGCCTGTGTAAGAATTGTCAGAGCTCCCTATGGGTGGCAAAAGAAATGCTGCAGCCCATAGGGATCTCCTGTAACCCCAATACCCTGGGTTCCTCAGTACCATATACTAGGGAATTATAAGGGTGTTCCAGTAAGCCAATGTAAATTGGTAAAATTGGTCACTAGCCTGTTAGTGACAATTTGAAAGTAATGAGAGAGCATAACCACAGAGGTTCTGGTTAGCAGAGCCTCAGTGAGACAGTTAGGCACCACACAGTGAACACATACATGTACACCTATGAGCACTGGGGCCCTGTGTGACAGGGTCCCAGTGACACATACATATAGGCCACAACCTTATGAGCACTGGGGTCCTGACTAGCAGGGTCCCAGTGACACATAACAAACATACTGAAAACATAGTGTTTTCACTATGAGCACTGGGGCCTAGCCATCAGGATCCCAGTGAGACAGTGAAAACAGTGACAAACATCCTGACATACACTCACAAACAGGCCAAAAGTGGGGGTAACAAGGCTAGAAAGAGGCTACTTTCTCACACAACCCCCCCCCCCAAACGAAGGACAATAAGGCTAACCTTGGCCAGTTGAGACTTTATTGTCTAAGTGGTGATAAGTAGAGAGTAGCTCTGCAATAGACTGGTTACTCCCTTTATCATCCACTATATGGTTACTTCCCTGTGGGGATGTAAACCACCCTGTTTGAAGTTTTTTAGCTAACCAACAATGTGAAGATGTATTTTCAGAGTTTCTATCAGTAAGTTTTAGTTTAGAGCAGTGGGAATTATCCACTGAACCTATTTGTAATGATGGAAATGCCAGACAGGGATGCTGTCTCAGTAAAGCCATAGCTGGGCAAAAACTTTGTCCATATGGCTGGAAGAGAGAACAGGGATGCTGTTTCTCTTGAGTTGGAGCAGGGCAGGGATGCTGTCCTATGAGCTCCACACTAGGGCAGGGATGCTGTCCTAAGTGTTGTGAGGCAGTGCAGGGTTTCTGCACTAAAGTTTCTCTGGGAGGGTTGGAGGGATGCTCCATGTTAACTAAAATGGTGCTCTTTTTGTCACCAATGTTAGTTATCCCACAGAGAGGTACTTCTACCTCAGGGAGTCCAGCTTTGCCAGCTGATGATTCCCTTGGAACAGGTGCCACCCCAGGAGAGGTTTCTCCCACCACAGGAATGGTATCCTGAATGGTAGGGTGGTTAGGGGATACTGTGATACCCTTTTTACCTGTTGATGGAGAGGGATCCTGAGTTTTCAGGCCTTCTCTCCTTTGCTTTTTCATTTCAGTAGAAATGAGAGGGAACAATTCCTCAGGGATGCCCAGCATGGCTGCATGGGCATAAAACTCTACATCAGCCCAACCTGAGGCCTCTAGGTCATTACCTAAGAGACAGTCTACAGGTAAGCTAGGTGATACCACCACCTGCTTAGGGCCAGTAACTCCACCCCAACTAAACTGAATTATAGCTAAGGGAAGAAACTTAGTGGAGTTATGGACATCAATAATCTTATACTGTTGTCCAATGATGTGTTGTTCAGGAGCCACAAGGTTTTCAGTCACCAAAGTGAAACTGGCACCTGTGTCCCTGTAGGCCAAGGCCTCAACACCATTTATTGAAACTGTCTGCTTGTACTTATCCATTGTAAGGGGACAAGCAGCCAGTGTGGCAAGGCCAATGCCACTAGGTGTGACAGAAACTGTCTTGGGACTGATTACATCAGTTTCCACTATGGACCCATAAGTGAACCCAACTACACCCTTTGCTTGACTGTTGCCAGCAGTCCCACCACTAGTACCACTACTGCTAGGGGCACTAGAGCTTGATGTATTAGTGGTGGTAGGCTCAGGGGGTTTACCTGGACAGGACTTATCCCCTGGCCTATGGCCTCTGTTTTTACACACAAAGCACCAAGGCTTTTTAATGTGTGCAGGTTGGGAAGAAGAGGAAGAATTTGTTTTATCCCCACCCTCTGAAGAGTGTTTAAGATTTGAAGTGGGATCTTTGGTTTTACCCTTATCCCCATGCTTATCTTGAGATTTTTCACCATCTTTCTTCTTATTGCCATCTTTGTCACCCCCTGTATGAACTTTTCTGTTCACCCTTGTTCTGACCCATTTGTCTGCCTTCTTTCCCAATTCTTGGGGAGAGGTCAGATATGAGTCTACCAGGTACTGGTGCAACAAATCAGACACACAATTATTAAGTATATGCTCTCTCAGGATTGTGTTATACAGGCTTTCATAATCAGTAACTTTACTGCCATGTAACCACCCCTCCAAGGCCTTCACTGAATGGTCAATGAAATCAACCCAGTCTTGTGAAGACTCCTTTTTGGTCTCTCTGAACTTTATCCTGTACTGTTCAGTGGTTAAGCCATAACCATCCAGGAGTGCATTCTTAAGAACTTGGAAATTATTAGCATCATTTTCTTTCACAGTAAGGAGCCTATCCCTACCTTTTCCACTAAATGATAGCCATAGGATAGCAGCCCACTGCCTTTGAGGGACATCCTGTACAACACAGGCCCTCCCAAGTGCAGCAAACCACTTGTTCATGTCATCCCCCTCCTTATAAGGGGGAACTATCTTGTGCAGATTCCTGGAATCATGCTCTTTTGCAGGATGACTATGGGGAATACTGCTGCTGCCACCATGGGTATCTAAACCCAACTTCTGTCTTTCCTTCTCTAATTCAAAAGACTGTCTATCCAAATCCAGCTGTTGCTTTTTAAGCTTCAGTCTGGTTTGTTCCACCCTCAACTTATTGAGTTCCCTCTCTAACATTCTGTCATCAGGGTTGGTGGGAGGGACATTTCTAGAAACAGAGCTATGATGGGAATGAACAGAAGGAGACCTGTCCCTTACAGGAGCCACCCTAACAGCTTGGTTTACAGAAACATTACTACCAGTATGGTGAGAATATATGCTTTTGCTATGATGTGAGACAACACTATTTCTATGGTGTGGCTCATCATCATTACCATCTATGCTAGACTGTCTAGTAATGGGCAGGCTAGGAAGTTTCTTTCCTAAATCTTTTCCTGGGGGAGTCCCTGAATCAGATTGGGAACTATTAGGTACTTTTTCAACAGATGGGGCACCTATGGCCTTATCCTGTTCTCTAAGCATATTAAGTAACAGTTCCAAGGAAGGATTCTTCCCTACACTCAAACCTCTCTCTATGCAGAGACTCCTTGCTCTTTTCCAGCTAAGGTTGTCATATGCAAGTTTGGACAGATCAACACTTTGGCCTGTGCCAGACATTTTTTAGAGAGAGTTAAAGTGATAGAAAAAGAGAAAAAAGTTTTCAGAACTTTTTGGAAAGACAGAAAAAACTTTTTAAACTTTTAAGAACTTTTTGAAAGTTTAGGAGTACTTTTCAGCACTTAGAAAAGAGTGAAAAGAGGAAATGCAAAACTTTTTCGCTATGTGTATATACACTGACCTTGTTTTGTATATTTTTCTCATATGAAAAGTACAATGACAAGAGTGGTAAGTAGTCTCAAGCACTTATCCCACCGCTGCCACCAATGTAGGAGGCTTGACTGGCTTGTAGTGAGTACCAAGGGGTACTTGCACCTTGCACCAGGCCCAGTTATCCCTTATTAGGGTATAGGGTGTCTAGCAGCTTAGGCTGATAGATAATGGTAGCTTAGCAGAGCAGCTTAGGCTGAACTAGGAGACGTGTGAAGCTACTACAGTACCACTTAGTGTCATATGCACAATATCATAAGAAAACAAAATACACAGTTATACTAAAAATAAAGGTACTTTATTTTTATGACAATATGCCAAAGTATCTTAGAGTGTACCCTCAGTGAGAGGATAGGAAACATACACAAGATATATATACACAATAGCAAAAATATGCAGTATAGCCTTAGAAAACAGTGCAAACAATGTATAGTTACAATAGGATGCAATGGGGAAACATAGGGATAGGGGCAACACAAACCATATACTCCAAAAGTGGAATGCGAACCACGAATGGACCCCAAACCTATGTGACCTTGTAGAGGGTCGCTGGGACTATTAGAAAATAGTGAGAGTTAGAAAAATAACCCTCCCCAAGACCCTGAAAAGTGAGTGCAAAGTGCACTAAAGTTCCCCTAAGGACAAAGTAGTCGTGTTAGAGGAATAATGCAGGAAAGACACAAACCAGCAATGCAACAACTGTGGATTTCCAATCTAGGGTACCTGTGGAACAAGGGGACCAAGTCCAAAAGTCACAAGCAAGTCGGAGATGGGCAGATGCCCAGGAAATGCCAGCTGCGGGTGTAAAGAAGCTTCGACTGGACAGAAGAAGCTGAGGTTTCTGCAGAAACGAAAAGGGCTAGAGACTTTCCCTTTGGTGGACGGATCCCTCTTGCCTTGGAGAGTCGTACAGAAGTGTTTTCCCGCCGGAAGGACGCTAACAAGCCTTGCTAGGCGCAAATCGTGCGTTTGGTGTTTTTTGGACGCTGCTGGGGCCCAGGAGGGACCAGGAGGTCGCAAATTGGACCTGAAGAGAGAGGGGACGTCGAGCAAGACAAAGAGCCCTCACTGAAGCAGGTAGCACCCAGAGAAGTGCCAGATACAGGCACTACGAGGATGCGTGAAACGGTGCTCGCCGAAGTTGCACAAAGGAGTCCCACGTCGCCGGAGACCAACTTAGAAAGTCGTGCAATGCAGGTTAGAGTGCCGTGGACCCAGGCTTGGCTGTGCACAAAGGATTTCCGCCGGAAGTGCACAGGGGCCGGAGTAGCTTGCAAAGTCGCGGTTCCCAGCAATGCAGCCCAGCGAGGTGAGGCAAGGACTTACCTCCACCAAACTTGGACTGAAGAGTCACTGGACTGTGGGGGTCACTTGGACAGAGTCGCTGGATTCGAGGGACCTCGCTCGTCGTGCTGAGAGGAGACCCAAAGGACCGGTAATGCAGCTTTTTGGTGCCTGCGGTTGCAGGGGGAAGATTCCGTCGACCCACGGGAGATTTCTTCAGAGCTTCTGGTGCAGAGAGGAGGCAGGCTACCCCCACAGCATGCACAAGCAGGAAAACAGTCGAGAAGGCGGCAGGATCAGCGTTACAGAGTTGCAGTAGTCGTCTTTGCTACTATGTTGCAGGTTTGCAGGCTTCCAGCGCGGTCAGCGGTCGTTTCCTTATCAGAAGGTGAAGAGGGAGATGCAGAGGAACTCGGATGAGCTCTTGCATTCGTTATCTAAAGTTTCCCCAGAGACAGAGACCCTAAATAGCCAGAAAAGAGGGTTTGGCTACCTAGGAGAGAGGATAGGCTAGCAACACCTGAAGGAGCCTATCACAAGGAGTCTCTGACGTCACCTGGTGGCACTGGCCACTCAGAGCAGTCCAGTGTGCCAGCAGCACCTCTGTTTCCAAGATGGCAGAGGTCTGGAGCACACTGGAGGAGCTCTGGACACCTCCCAGGGGAGGTGCAGGTCAGGGGAGTGGTCACTCCCCTTTCCTTTGTCCAGTTTCGCGCCAGAGCAGGGGCTAAGGGGTCCCTGAACCGGTGTAGACTGGCTTATGCAGAATTGGGCACATCTGTGCCCAAGAAAGCATTTCCAGAGGCTGGGGGAGGCTACTCCTCCCCTGCCTTCACACCATTTTCCAAAGGGAGAGGGTGTCACACCCTCTCTCAGAGGAAGTTCTTTGTTCTGCCATCCTGGGCCAGGCCTGGCTGGACCCCAGGAGGCCAGATGCCTGTCTGAGGGGTTGGCAGCAGCAGCAGCTGCAGTGAAACCCCAGGAAGGGCAGTTTGGCAGTACCAGGGTCTGTGCTACAGACCACTGGGATCATGGGATTGTGCCAACTATGCCAGGATGGCATAGAGGGGGCAATTCCATGATCATAGACATGTTACATGGCCATATTCGGAGTTACCATTGTGAAGCTACATATAGGTAGTGACCTATATGTAGTGCACGCGTGTAATGGTGTCCCCGCACTCACAAAGTTCAGGGAATTGGCTCTGAACAATGTGGGGGCACCTTGGCTAGTGCCAGGGTGCCCTCACACTAAGTAACTTTGCACCTAACCTTTACCAGGTAAAGGTTAGACATATAGGTGACTTATAAGTTACTTAAGTGCAGTGTAAAATGGCTGTGAAATAACGTGGACGTTATTTCACTCAGGCTGCAGTGGCAGGCCTGTGTAAGAATTGTCAGAGCTCCCTATGGGTGGCAAAAGAAATGCTGCAGCCCATAGGGATCTCCTGTAACCCCAATACCCTGGGTACCTCAGTACCATATACTAGGGAATTATAAGGGTGTTCCAGTAAGCCAATGTAAATTGGTAAAATTGGTCACTAGCCTGTTAGTGACAATTTGAAAGTAATGAGAGAGCATAACCACTGAGGTTCTGGTTAGCAGAGCCTCAGTGAGACAGTTAGGCACCACACAGGGAACACATACATGTACACCTATGAGCACTGGGGCCCTGTGTGACAGGGTCCCAGTGACACATACATATAGGCCACAACCTTATGAGCACTGGGGTCCTGACTAGCAGGGTCCCAGTGACACATAACAAACATACTGAAAACATAGTGTTTTCACTATGAGCACTGGGGCCTAGCCATCAGGATCCCAGTGAGACAGTGAAAACAGTGACAAACATCCTGACATACACTCACAAACAGGCCAAAAGTGGGGGTAACAAGGCTAGAAAGAGGCTACTTTCTCACACAACCCCCCCCCAAACGAAGGACAATAAGGCTAACCTTGGCCAGTTGAGACTTTATTGTCTAAGTGGTGATAAGTAGAGAGTAGCTCTGCAATAGACTGGTTACTCCCTTTATCATCCACTATATGGTTACTTCCCTGTGGGGATGTAAACCACCCTGTTTGAAGTTTTTTAGCTAACCAACAATGTGAAGATGTATTTTCAGAGTTTCTATCAGTAAGTTTTAGTTTAGAGCAGTGGGAATTATCCACTGAACCTATTTGTAATGATGGAAATGCCAGACAGGGATGCTGTCTCAGTAAAGCCATAGCTGGGCAAAAACTTTGTCCATTTGGCTGGAAGAGAGAACAGGGATGCTGTTTCTCTTGAGTTGGAGCAGGGCAGGGATGCTGTCCTATGAGCTCCACACTAGGGCAGGGATGCTGTCCTAAGTGTTGTGAGGCAGTGCAGGGTTTCTGCACTAAAGTTTCTCTGGGAGGGTTGGAGGGATGCTCCATGTTAACTAAAATGGTGCTCTTTTTGTCACCAATGTTAGTTATCCCACAGAGAGGTACTTCTACCTCAGGGAGTCCAGCTTTGCCAGCTGATGATTCCCTTGGAACAGGTGCCACCCCAGGAGAGGTTTCTCCCACCACAGGAATGGTATCCTGAATGGTAGGGTGGTTAGGGGATACTGTGATACCCTTTTTACCTGTTGATGGAGAGGGATCCTGAGTTTTCAGGCCTTCTCTCCTTTGCTTTTTCATTTCAGTAGAAATGAGAGGGAACAATTCCTCAGGGATGCCCAGCATGGCTGCATGGGCATAAAACTCTACATCAGCCCAACCTGAGGCCTCTAGGTCATTACCTAAGAGACAGTCTGCAGGTAAGCTAGGTGATACCACCACCTGCTTAGGGCCAGTAACTCCACCCCAACTAAACTGAATTATAGCTAAGGGAAGAAACTTAGTGGAGTTATGGACATCAATAATCTTATACTGTTGTCCAATGATGTGTTGTTCAGGAGCCACAAGGTTTTCAGTCACCAAAGTGAAACTGGCACCTGTGTCCCTGTAGGCCAAGGCCTCAACACCATTTATTGAAACTGTCTGCTTGTACTTATCCATTGTAAGGGGACAAGCAGCCAGTGTGGCAAGGCCAATGCCACTAGGTGTGACAGAAACTGTCTTGGGACTGATTACATCAGTTTCCACTATGGACCCATAAGTGAACCCAACTACACCCTTTGCTTGACTGTTGCCAGCAGTCCCACCACTAGTACCACTACTGCTAGGGGCACTAGAGCTTGATGTATTAGTGGTGGTAGGCTCAGGGGGTTTACCTGGACAGGACTTATCCCCTGGCCTATGGCCTCTGTTTTTACACACAAAGCACCAAGGCTTTTTAATGTGTGCAGGTTGGGAAGAAGAGGAAGAATTTGTTTTATCCCCACCCTCTGAAGAGTGTTTAAGATTTGAAGTGGGATCTTTGGTTTTACCCTTATCCCCATGCTTATCTTGAGATTTTTCACCATCTTTCTTCTTATTGCCATCTTTGTCACCCCCTGTATGAACTTTTCTGTTCACCCTTGTTCTGACCCATTTGTCTGCCTTCTTTCCCAATTCTTGGGGAGAGGTCAGATCTGAGTCTACCAGGTACTGGTGCAACAAATCAGACACACAATTATTAAGTATATGCTCTCTCAGGATTGTGTTATACAGGCTTTCATAATCAGTAACTTTACTGCCATGTAACCACCCCTCCAAGGCCTTCACTGAATGGTCAATGAAATCAACCCAGTCTTGTGAAGACTCCTTTTTAGTCTCTCTGAACTTTATCCTGTACTGTTCAGTGGTTAAGCCATAACCATCCAGGAGTGCATTCTTAAGAACTTGGAAATTATTAGCATCATTTTCTTTCACAGTAAGGAGCCTATCCCTACCTTTTCCACTAAATGATAGCCATAGGATAGCAGCCCACTGCCTTTGAGGGACATCCTGTACAACACAGGCCCTCTCAAGTGCAGCAAACCACTTGTTAATGTCATCCCCCTCCTTATAAGGGGGAACTATCTTGTGCAGATTCCTGGAATCATGCTCTTTTGCAGGATGACTATGGGGAATACTGCTGCTGCCACCATGGGTATCTAAACCCAACTTCTGTCTTTCCTTCTCTAATTCAAAAGACTGTCTATCCAAATCCAGCTGTTGCTTTTTAAGCTTCAGTCTGGTTTGTTCCACCCTCAACTTATTGAGTTCCCTCTCTAACATTCTGTCATCAGGGTTGGTGGGAGGGACATTTCTAGAAACAGAGCTATGATGGGAATGAACAGAAGGAGACCTGTCCCTTACAGGAGCCACCCTAACAGCTTGGTTTACAGAAACATTACTACCAGTATGGTGAGAATATATGCTTTTGCTATGATGTGAGACAACACTATTTCTATGGTGTGGCTCATCATCATTTCCATCTATGCTAGACTGTCTAGTAATGGGCAGGCTAGGAAGTTTCTTTCCTAAATCTTTTCCTGGGGGAGTCCCTGAATCAGATTGGGAACTATTAGGTACTTTTTCAACAGATGGGGCACCTATGGCCTTATCCTGTTCTCTAAGCATGTTAAGTAACAGTTCCAAGGAAGGATTCTTCCCTACACTCAAACCTCTCTCTATACAGAGACTCCTTGCTCTTTTCCAGCTAAGGTTGTCATATGCAAGTTTGGACAGATCAACACTTTGGCCTGTGCCAGACATTTTTTAGAGAGAGTTAAAGTGATAGAAAAAGAGAAAAAAGTTTTCAGAACTTTTTGGAAAGACAGAAAAAACTTTTTAAACTTTTAAGAACTTTTTGAAAGTTTAGGAGTACTTTTCAGCACTTAGAAAAGAGTGAAAAGAGGAAATGCAAAACTTTTTGGCTATGTGTATATACACTGACCTTGTTTTGTATATTTTTCTCTTATGAAAAGTACAATGACAAGAGTGGTAAGTAGTCTCAAGCACTTATCCCACCGCTGCCACCAATGTAGGAGGCTTGACTGGCTTGTAGTGAGTACCAAGGGGTACTTGCACCTTGCACCAGGCCCAGTTATCCCTTATTAGGGTATAGGGTGTCTAGCAGCTTAGGCTGATAGATAATGGTAGCTTAGCAGAGCAGCTTAGGCTGAACTAGGAGACGTGTGAAGCTACTACAGTACCACTTAGTGTCATATGCACAATATCATAAGAAAACACAATACACAGTTATACTAAAAATAAAGGTACTTTATTTTTATGACAACATGCCAAAGTATCTTAGAGTGTACCCTCAGTGAGAGGATAGGAAATATACACAAGATATATATACACAATAGCAAAAATATGCAGTATAGCCTTAGAAAACAGTGCAAACAATGTATAGTTACAATAGGATGCAATGGGGAAACATAGGGATAGGGGCAACACAAACCATATACTCCAAAAGTGGAATGCGAACCACGAATGGACCCCAAACCTATGTGACCTTGTAGTGGGTCGCTGGGACTATTAGAAAATAGTGAGAGTTAGAAAAATAACCCTCCCCAAGACCCTGAAAAGTGAGTGCAAAGTGCACTAAAGTTCCCCTAAGGACAAAGTAGTCGTGTTAGAGGAATAATGCAGGAAAGACACAAACCAGCAATGCAACAACTGTGGATTTCCAATCTAGGGTACCTGTGGAACAAGGGGACCAAGTCCAAAAGTCACAAGCAAGTCGGAGATGGGCAGATGCCCAGGAAATGCCAGCTGCGGGTGCAAAGAAGCTTCGACTGGACAGAAGAAGCTGAGGTTTCTGCAGAAACGAAAAGGGCTAGAGACTTACCCTTTGGTGGACGGATCCCGCTCGCCTTGGAGAGTCGTGCAGAAGTGTTTTCCTGCCGGAACGATGCCAACAAGCCTTGCTAGGCGCAAATCGTGCGTTTGGCGTTTTTTGGACGCTGCTGGGGCCCAGGAGGGACCAGGAGGTCGCAAATTAGACCTGAAGAGAGAGGGGACGTCGAGCAAGACCAAGAGCCCTCACTAAAGCAGGTAGCACCCGGAGAAGTGCCAGAAACAGGCACTATGAGGATGCGTGAAATGGTGCTCGCCGAAGTTGCACAAAGGAGTCCCACGTCGCCGGAGACCATTTTAGAAAGTCGTGCAATGCAGGTTAGAGTGCCGTGGACCCAGGCTTGGCTGTGCACAAAGGATTTCCAATGGAAGTGCACAGGGGCCGGAGTAGCTTGCAAAGTCGCGGTTCCCAGCAATGCAGCCCAGCGAGGTGAGGCAAGGACTTACCTCCACCAAACTTGGACTGAAGAGTCACTGGACTGTGGGGGTCACTTGGACAGAGTCGCTGGATTCGAGGGACCTCACTCGTCGTGCTGAGAGGAGACCCAAGGGACCGGTAATGCAGCTTTTTGGTGCCTGCGGTTGCAGGGGAAGATTCCGTCGACCCACGGGAGATTTCTTCGGAGCTTCTGGTGCAGAGAGGAGGCAGGCTACCCCCACAGCATGCACAAGCAGGAAAACAGTCGAGAAGGCGGCAGGATCAGCGTTACAGAGTTGCAGTAGTCGTCATTGCTACTATGTTGCAGGTTTGCAGGCTTCCAGCGCGGTCAGCGGTCGTTTCCTTATCAGAAGGTGAAGAGGGAGATGCAGAGGAACTCGGATGAGCTCTTGCATTCGTTATCTAAAGTTTCCCCAGAGACAGAGACCCTAAATAGCCAGAAAAGAGGGTTTGGCTACCTAGGAGAGAGGATAGGCTAGCAACACCTGAAGGAGCCTATCACAAGGAGTCTCTGACGTCACCTGGTGGCACTGGCCACTCAGAGCAGTCCAGTGTGCCAGCAGCACCTCTGTTTCCAAGATGGCAGAGGTCTGGAGCACACTGGAGGAGCTCTGGACACCTCCCAGGGGAGGTGCAGGTCAGGGGAGTGGTCACTCCCCTTTCCTTTGTCCAGTTTCGCGCCAGAGCAGGGGCTAAGGGGTCCCTGAACCGGTGTAGACTGGCTTATGCAGAATTGGGCACATCTGTGCCCAAGAAAGCATTTCCAGAGGCTGGGGGAGGCTACTCCTCCCCTGCCTTCACACCATTTTCCAAAGGGAGAGGGTGTCACACCCTCTCTCAGAGGAAGTTCTTTGTTCTGCCATCCTGGGCCAGGCCTGGCTGGACCCCAGGAGGGCAGATGCCTGTCTGAGGGGTTGGCAGCAGCAGCAGCTGCAGTGAAACCCCAGGAAGGGCAGTTTGGCAGTACCAGGGTCTGTGCTACAGACCACTGGGATCATGGGATTGTGCCAACTATGCCAGGATGGCATAGAGGTGGCAATTCCATGATCATAGACATGTTACATGGCCATATTCGGAGTTACCATTGTGAAGCTACATATAGGTAGTGACCTATATGTAGTGCACGGGTGTAATGGTGTCCCCGCACTCACAAAGTTCAGGGAATTGGCTCTGAACAATGTGGGGGCACCTTGGCTAGTGCCAGGGTGCCATCACACTAAGTAACTTTGCACCGAACCTTTACCAGGTAAAGGTTATACATATAGGTGACTTATAAGTTACTTAAGTGCAGTGTAAAATGGCTGTGAATTAACGTGGACGTTATTTCACTCAGGCTGCAGTGGCAGGCCTGTGTAAGAATTGTCAGAGCTCCCTATGGGTGGCAAAAGAAATGCTGCAGCCCATAGGGATCTCCTGGAATCCCAATACCCTGGGTACCTCAGTACCATATACTAGGGAATTATAAGGGTGTTCCAGTAAGCCAATGTAAATTGGTAAAATTGGTCACTAGCCTGTTAGCGACAATTTGAAAGTAATGAGAGAGCATAACCACTGAGGTTCTGGTTAGCAGAGCCTCAGTGAGACAGTTAGGCACCACACAGGGAACACATACATGTATACCTATGAGCACTGGGGCCCTGTGTGACAGGGTCCCAGTGACACATACATATAGGCCACAACCTTATGAGCACTGGGGTCCTGACTAGCAGGGTCCCAGTGACACATAACAAACATACTGAAAACATAGTGTTTTCACTATGAGCACTGGGGCCTAGCCATCAGGATCCCAGTGAGACAGTGAAAACAGTGACAAACATCCTGACATACACTCACAAACAGGCCAAAAGTGGGGGTAACAAGGCTAGAAAGAGGCTACTTTCTCACACTAGGAGACGGGTGAAGCTACTACAGTACCACTAGTATCACTTGCACAATATCATAAGAAAACACAATACACAGTTATACTAAAAATATAGGTACCTTATTTTTATGACAATATGCCAAAGTATCTCAGAGTGTACCCTCAGAGTGAGGATAGCAAATATACACAAGTTATATGTACACAATACCAAAAATATGCAGTATAGTCTTAGAAAACAGTGCAAACAATGTATAGTTACAATAGGATGCAAAGGGGACACATAGGGATAGGGGCAACACAAACCATATACTCCAAAAGTGGAATGTGAACCACGAATGGACCCCAAACCTATGTGACCTTGTAGAGGGTCGCTGGGACTATTAGAAAATAGTGAGAGTTAGAAAAATAGCCCTCCCCAAGACCCTGAAAAGTGAGTGCAAAGTGCACTAAAGTTCCCCAGAAGACAAAGAAGTCGTGATAGAGGAATAATGCAGGAAAGACACAAACCAACAATGCAACAACGATGGATTTCCAATCTAGGGTACCTGTGGAACAAGGGGACCAAGTCCAAAAGTCACAAGCAAGTCGGAGATGGGCAAATGCCCAGGAAATGCCAGCTGTGGGTGCAAAGGAGCTTCTATTGGACAGAAGAAGCAGAGGTTTCTGCAGGAACGAAAAGGGCTAGAGACTTCCCCTTTGGTGGACGGATCCTTAACGCTGAGGAGAGTTGCGCAGAAGTGTTTTCCTGCCGAAAGAACGCCAACAAGCCTTGCTAGCTGCAAATCGTGCAGTCAGCGTTTTTGGACGCTGCTGTGGCCCAGGAGGGACCAAGAGGTCGCAAATTGGACCAGCAGGAAGAGGGGACGTCGACCAAGACAAGGAGCCCTCTCAGCAGCAGGTAGCCTCCAGAGAAGTGCCAGAAACAGGCACTATGACAGTGCATGAAACGGTGCTCACCCGAAGTTACACAAAGGAGTCCCACGTCGCCGGAGACCAACTTAGATAGTCGTGCAATGCAGGTTAGAGTGCCGTGGACCCAGGCTTGGCTGTTCACAAAAGATTTCTGACGGAAGTGCACAGGGGCCGGAAAAGTTGCAAAAGTCACGGTTACCAACAATGCAGTCTGGCGTGGGGAGGCAAGGATTTACCTCCACCAAACTTGGACTGAAGAGTCACTGGACTGTGGGGGTCACTTGGACAGAGTTGCTGGATTCGAGGGACCTTGCTCGTCGTGCTGAGAGGAGACCCAAGGGACCGGTAATGCAGCTTTTTGGTGCCTGCGGTTGCAGGGGGAAGATTCCGTCGACCCACGGGAGATTTCTTCGCAGCTTCTAGTGCAGAGAGGAGGCAGACTACCCCCACAGCATGCACCACCAGGAAAACAGTCGAGAAGGCGGCAGGATCAGCGTTACAGAGTTGCAGTAGTCGTCTTTGCCACTATGTTGCAGTTTTGCAGGCTTCCAGCGCGGTCAGCAGTCGATTCCTTGGCAGAAGGTGAAGAGAGAGATGCAGAGGAACTCTGATGAGCTCTTGCATTCGTTATCTAAAGTTTCCCCAGAGACAGAGACCCTAAATAGCCAGAAAAGAGGGTTTGGCTACCTAGGAGAGAGGATAGGCTACTAACACCTGAAGGAGCCTATCAGAAGGAGTCTCTGACGTCACCTGGTGGCACTGGCCACTCAGAGCAGTCCAGTGTGCCAGCAGCACCTCTGTTTCCAAGATGGCAGAGGTCTGGAGCACACTGGAGGAGCCCTGGACACCTCCCAGGGGAGGTGCAGGTCAGGGGAGTGGTCACTCCCCATTCCTTTGTCCAGTTTCGCGCCAGAGCAGGGCTAAGGGGTCCCTGAACCGGTGTAGACTGGCTTATGCAGAATTGGGCACATCTGTGCCCAAGAAAGCATTTCCAGAGGCTGGGGGAGGCTACTCCTCCCCTGACTTCACACCATTTTCCAAAGGGAGAGGGTGTAACACCCTCTCTCAGAGGAAGTCCTTTGTTCTGCCATCCTGGGACAAGCCTGGCTTGACCCCAGGGGGGCAGAAACCTGTCTGAGGGGTTGGCAGCAGCAGCAGCTGCAGTGAAACTCCAGAAAAGGCAGTTTGGCAGAACCAGGGTCTGTGCTAGAGAACACTGGGATCATGGAATTGTCCCAATAATGCCAGGATGGCATAGCGGGGGCAATTCCATGATCTTAGACATGTTACATGGCCATATTCGGAGTTACCATTGTGAAGCTACATGTAGGTAGTGACCTATATGTAGTACACGCGTGTAATGGTTTCTCCGCACTCACAAAGTTCAGGGAATTGGCTTTGAACAATGTGCGGGCACCTTGGCTAGTGCCATGGTGCCCTCACACTCAGTAACTTTGCACCTAACCTTTACATGGTAAACGTTAGACATATAGGTGAATTATAAGTTACTTAAGTGCAGTGTAAAATGGCTGTGAAATAACGTGGACGTTATTTCACTCAGGCTGCAGTGGCAGGCCTGTGTAAGAATTGTCAGAGCTCCCTATGGGTGGCAAAAGAAATGCTGCAGCCCATAGGGATCTCCTGGAACCCCAATACCCTGGGTACCTCAGTACCATATACTAGGGAATTATAAGGGTGTTCCAGTAGCCAATGTAAATTGGTAAAATTGGTCACTAGCCTGTTAGTGACAATTTGAAAGAAATGAGAGAGCATAACCACTGAGGTTCTGATTAGCAGAGCCTCAGTGAGACAGTTAGTCACTACACAGGTAACACATTCAGGCACACTTCTGAGCACTGGGGCCCTGAAGAACAGGGTCCCAGTGACACATACAACTAAAACAACATATATACAGAGAAAAATGGGGGTAACATGCCAGGCAAGATGGTACTTTCCTACAGATGCTCCATGTTAACTAAAATGGTGCTCTTTTTCTCACCAATGTTAGTTATCCCACAGAGAGGTACTTCTACCTCAGGGAGTCCAGCTTTGCTAGCTGATGATTCCCTTGGAACAGTTGCCACCCCAGGAGAGGTTTCTCCCACCACAGGAATGGTATCCTGAATGGTAGGGTGGTTAGGGGATACTGTGATACCCTTTTTATCTGTTGATGGAGAGGGATCCTGAGTTTTCAGGCCTTCTCTCCTTTGCTTTTTCATTTCAGTAGAAATGAGAGTGAACAATTCCTCAGGGATGCCCAGCATGGCTGCATGGGCATAAAACTCTACATCAGCCCAACCTGAGGCCTCTAGGTCATTACCTAAGAGACAGTGTACAGGTAAGCTAGGTGACTCCACCACCTGCTTAGGGCCAGTAACTCCACCCCTACTAAACTGAATTATAGCTAAGGGAAGAAACTTAGTGGAGTTATGGACATCAATAATCTTATACTGTTGTCCAATGATGTGTTGATCAGGGTGCACTAGGTTTTCAGGCACCAAAGTGATACTGGCACCTGTGTCCCTGTAGGCCAAGGCCTCAACACCATTTATTGAAACTGTCTGCCTGTACTTATCCATTGTAAGGGGACAAGCAGCCAGTGTGGCAAGGCCAATGCCACTAGGTGTGACAGAAACTGTCTTGGGAGTGACTACCCCAGTTTTTACTATGGACCCATAAGTGAACCTAACTACACCCTTAACTTGACTGTTGCCAGCAGTCCCACCACTAGTACCACTACTGCTAGGGGCACTAGAGCTTGATGTATTAGTGGTGGTAGGCTCAGGGGGTTTACCTGGACAGGACTTATCCCCTGGCCTATGGCCTCTATTTTTACACACAAAGCACCAAGGCTTTTTAAAGTGTGTAGGTTGAGAAGAAGAGGAAGAATTTGTTTTATCCCCACCCCCTGAAGAGTGTTTAAGATTTGAAGTGGGATCTTTGGTTTTACCCTTGTCACCATGCTTATCTTGAGATTTTTCACCATCTTTCTTCTTAGTGTTCTCTTTGTCACCCCCTGTATGAACTTTTCTGTTCACCCTTGTTCTGACCCATTTGTCTGCCTTCTTTCCCAATTCTTGGGGAGAGGTCAGATCAGAGTCCACCAAGTACTGGTGCAACAAATCAGACACACAATTATTAAGAATATGCTCTCTCAGGATCAAGTTATACAGGCTTTCAAAATCAGTAACTTTACTGCCTTGTAACCACCCCTCCAAGGCCTTCACTGAATGGTCAATGAAATCAACCCAGTCTTGTGAAGTCTCCTTTTTGGTCTCTCTGAACTTTATCCTGTATTGTTCAGTGGTTAAGCCATAAGCATCCAGGAGTGCATTCTTAAGAACTTTAAAATTATTGGCATCACTTTCTTTCACAGTAAGGAGCCTATCCCTACCCTTTCCACTAAATGATAGCCATAGGATAGCAGCCCACTGCCTTTGAGGGACATCCTGTACAACACAGGCCCTCTCAAGTGCAGCAAACCACTTGTTAATGTCATCCCCCTCCTTATAAGGGGGAACTATCTTATGCAGATTCCTAGAATCATGCTCTTTTGCAGGATGACTATTGGGAATACTGCTGCTGCCACCATGAGTTTCTAAACCCAGTTTCTGTCTTTCCTTCTCTACTTCTAAAGACTGTCTATCCAAATCCAGCTGTTGCTTCTTGAGCTTCAGTCTGGTTTGTTCCACTCTCAATCTATTGAGCTCCCTTTCTAACAATCTGTCATCAGAGTGGGTGGGAGGGACATGTCTAGAAACAGAAGTATGATGAGAAAGGACAGAAGGAGACCTGTCCCTAACAGATGGCACCCTAACAGCTTGGCTCACAGAAACAGCACTTCTACTATGATGTGAAGTAATACTCTTACTGTGATGTGAGACCACACTATCTGTATGATGTGACTCAACATCAGTTCCAGCTATGCTAGGTTGTCTACTAGGGGGCAGGCTTGGAAGTTTCCCTCCCACTTCTTTAGCTAGGGGTGCCCCAGAATCAGAGTGGGAACCATCAGCTAACTTTTCAACAGTTGTGCCAGCTTTGGCCTTATCCTGTTCAACTAGCATATTCAATAACAGTTCTCTAGGGGGATTCTTCCCTACACTTAAACATCTTTCTATGCAGAGACTCCTTGCTCCTTTCCAGCTAAGGTGATCATAAGCACGTTTGGACAGATCAACAGTTTGGCCTGTGCCAGACATTTTAGAAGAGTTTAAGTGATAGAAAAAGTGAAGAAAAAGCTTTTCAGAACTTTTGGAACGACAGAAAAAAACTTTTTAAACTTTTTAAGAACTTTTTAGAAAGTTTAGAGGTACTTTTCAACACTTAGAAAAGAGTGAAAAGAGGAAATACAAAACTTTTTGGTTAGGTGTTCATACACTGAACTTGTTTTGTATATTTTTCTCTTATGAAAAGTACAATGACAAGAGTGGTAAGTAGTCTCAAAGCACTTATCCCACCGCTGCACAACCAATGTAGGAGACTGGACTGGCTTGTAGTGAGTACCAAGGGGTACTTACACCTTGCACCAGGCCCAGGTATCCCTTATTAGTGTATAGGGTGTCTAGCAGCTTAGGCTGATAGATAATGGTAGCTTAGCAGACCAGCTTAGGCTGAACTAGGAGACGAGTGAAGCTCCTACAGTACCAGTAGTGTCATATGCACAATATCATAAGAAAACACAATACACAGATATACTAAAAATAAAGGTACTTTATTTTTATGACAATATGCCAAAGTATCTCAGAGTGTACCCTCAGTATGAGGATAGCAAATATACACAAGATATATGTACACAATACCAAAAATATGCAGTATAGTCTTAGAAAACAGTGCAAACAATGTATAGTTACAATAGGATGCAATGGGGACACATAGGGATAGGGGCAACACAAACCATATACTCCAAAAGTTGAATGCGAACCTCGAATGGACCCCAAACCTATGTGACCTTGTAGAGGGTCGCTGGGACTATTAGAAAATAGTAAGGGTTAGAAAAATAGCCCAACCCAAGACCCTGAAAAGTAAGTGCAAAGTGCACTAAAGTTCCCCAAAGGACATAGAAGTCGTGATAGGGGAATTCTGCAGGAAAGACACAAACCAGCAATGCAACAACAATGGATTTCCAGTGGAGGGTACCTGTGGAACAAGGGGACCAAGTCCAAAAGTCACAAGCAAGTCGGAGATTGGCAGATGACCAGGAAAGGCCAGCTGTGGGTGCAAAGAAGCTGCTACTGGACAGTAGAAGCTGAGGATTCTGCAGGAACGACAAGGGCTAGAGACTTCCCCTTTGGACGATGGATCCCACACGCCGTGGAAAGTTGTGCAGAAGTCCTTTCCCGCCGAAGACCGCCAACAAGCCTTGCTAGCTGCAAATCGTACGGTTAGGGTTTTTGGATGCTGCTGTGGCCCAGGAGGGACAAGAATGTTGCCAATTGCGTCTGGGGACAGAGGGGGCAAAGAACAAGACAAGGAGTCCTCTCAGAAGCAGGCAGCACCTGCAGAACTGCCGGAACAGGCACTACAAAGAAGAGTGAAAAGGTGCTTACCCGTAGTTGCACAAAGGAGTCCCATGTCGCCGGAGACCAACTTAAAAAGTTGTGCAATGCAAGTTAGAGTGCCGTGGACCCAGGCTTGGCTGTGCACAAAGGATTCTGCCGGAAGTGTACAGAGGCCGGAGTAGCTGCAAAAGACGCAGTCCCCAGCAATGCAGTCTGTCGTGGGGATGCAAGGACTTACCTCCACCAAACTTGGACTGAAGAGTCACTGGACTGTGGGATTCACTTGGACACAGTTGCTGGATTCATGGGACCTCGCTCGTCATGCTGAGAGGAGACCCAGGGGACGGTGATGCAGTTCTTTGGTGCCTCCGGTTGCAGGGGGAAGATTCCGTCGACCCACGGGAGATTTCTTCGGAGCTTCTAGTGCAGAGAGGAGGCAGACTACCCCCACAGCATGCACCACCAGGAAAACAGTCGACAAGGCGGCAGGATCAGCGTTACAGAGTTGCAGTAGTCGTCTTAGCTACTTTGTTGCAGTTTTGCAGGCTTCCAGCGTGGTCAGCAGTCGATTCCTTGGCAGAAGGTGAAGAGAGAGATGCAGAGGAACTCTGATGAGCTCTTGCATTTGTTATCTAAGGAATTCCCCAAAGCAGAGACCCTAAATAGCCAGAAAAGAGGGTTTGGCTACTTAGGAGAGAGGATAGGCTAGCAACACCTGAAGGAGCCTATCAGAAGGAGTCTCTGATGTCACCTGCTGGCCCTGGCCACTCAGAGCAGTCCAGTGTGCCAGCAGCACCTCTGTTTCCAAGATGGCAGAGGTCTGGAGCACACTGGAGGAGCTCTGGTCACCTCCTAGGGGAGGTGCAGGTCAGGGGAGTGGTCACTCCCCTTTCCTTTGTCCAGTTTAGCGCCAGAGCAGGGCTGAGGGGTCCCTGAACCGGTGTAGACTGGCTTATGCAGAAATGGGCACCATCTGTACCCATGAAAGCATTTCCAGAGGCTGGGGGAGGCTACTCCTCACCTGCCTTCACACCATTTTCCCTCTCTCTGAGGAAGTCCTTTGTTCTGCCATCCTGGGCCAGGCCTGGCTGGACCCCAGGAGGGCAGAAACCTGTCTGAGGGGTTGGCAGCAGCAGCAGCTGCAGTGAAACCACTGAAAAGGCAGTTTGGCAGTACCAGGGTCTGTGCTACAGGCCACTGGGATCATGGGATTGTGCCAACTATGCCAGGATGGCATAGAGGGGGCAATTCCATGATCATAGACATGTTACATGGCCATATTCGGAGTTACCATTGTGAAGCTACCTATAGGTAGTGACCTATGTGTAGTGCACGCGTGTAATGGTGTCCCCGCACTCACAAAGTCCGTGGAATTTGCCCTGAACAATGTGGGGGCACCTTGGCTAGTGCCAGGGTGCCCTCACACTAAGTAACTTTGCACCTAACCTTTACCAGGTAAAGGTTAGACATATAGGTGACTTATAAGTTACTTAAGTGCAGTGGTAAATGGCTGTGAAATAACGTGGACGTTATTTCATTCAGGCTGCAGTGGCAGGCCTGTGTAAGAATTGTCAGAGCTCCCTATGGGTGGCAAAAGAAATGCTGCAGCCCATAGGGATCTCCTGGAACCCCAATACCCTGGGTACCTCAGTACCATATGCTAGAGAATTATAAGGGTGTTCCAGTAAGCCAATGTAAATTGGTAAAATAGGTCACTAGCCTGTTAGTGACAATTTGAAAGAAATGAGAGAGCATAACCACTGAGGTTCTGGATAGCAGAGCCTCAGTGAGACAGTTAGTCACTGTAGGAGGCTGGACTGGCTTGTAGTGAGTACCAAGGGGTACTTGCACCTTGCACCAGGCCCAGTTATCCCTTATTAGTGTATAGGGTGTCTAGCAGCTTAGGCTGATAGATAATGGTAGCTTAGCAGAGCAGCTTAGGCTGAACTAGGAGACGTGTGAAGCTACTACAGTACCACTTAGTGTCATATGCACAATATCATAAGAAAACACAATACACAGTTATACTAAAAATAAAGGTACTTTATTTTTATGACAATATGCCAAAGTATCTTAGAGTGTACCCTCAGTGAGAGGATAGGAAATATACACAAGATATATATACACAATAGCAAAAATATGCAGTATAGTCTTAGAAAACAGTGCAAACAATGTATAGTTACAATAGGATGCAATGGGGAAACATAGGGATAGGGGCAACACAAACCATATACTCCAGAAGTGGAATGCGAACCACGAATGGACCCCAAACCTATGTGACCTTGTAGAGGGTCGCTGGGACTATTAGAAAATAGTGAGAGTTAGAAAAATAACCCTCCCCAAGACCCTGAAAAGTGAGTGCAAAGTGCACCAAAGTTCCCCTAAGGACAAAATAGTTGTGTTAGAGGGAAAATGCAAGGAAAACACAAATCAGCAATGCAACAACGATGGATTCCTGACTGAGGGTACCTGTGGAACAAGGGGACCAAGTCCAAAAGTCACAAGCAGCTCGGAGATGGGCAGATGCCCAAGAAATGCCAGAGGTTGGTGCAAAGAAGCTCTTACTAGGCTGAAGAACTGTAAATACTGCAGGAACGACAAGGGCTAGAGACTTCCCCTTTGGAGGATGGATCCCCCACGCCTTGGAGAGTCGTGCAGAAGTGTTTTCCCGCCAGATGGACGCCAACAAGCCTTGCTACACGCAAATCGTGCGTTTGGCGTTTTTGGACGCTGCTGGGGCCCAGAAGGGACCAGGAGGTCGCAAATTGGACCTGTAGAAAGAGGGGACGTCGAGCAAGACAAAGAGCCTTCACTGAAGCAGGTAGCACCCGGAGAAGTGCCAGAAACAGGCACTACGAGGATGCGTGAAACGGTGCTCGCCGAAGTTGCACAAAGGAGTCCCACGTCGCCGGAGACCAACTTAGAAAGTCGTGCAATGCAGGTTAGAGTGCCGTGGACCCAGGCTTGGCTGTGCACGAAGGATTTCCGCCGGAAGTGCACAGGGGCCGGAGTAGCTTGCAAAGTCGCGGTTCCCAGCAATGCAGCCCAGCGAGGTGAGGCTAGGACTTACCTCCACCAAACTTGGACTGAAGAGTCACTGGACTGTGGGGGTCACTTGGACAGAGTTGCTGGATTCGAGAGACCTCGCTCGTCGTGCTGAGAGGAGACCCAAGGGACCGGTAATGCAGCTTTTTGGTGCCTGCGGTTGCAGGGGGAAGATTCCGTTGACCCACGGGAGATTTCTTCGGAGCTTCTGGTGCAGAGAGGAGGCAGGCTACCCCCACAGCATGCACAAGCAGGAAAACAGTCGAGAAGGCGGCAGGATCAGCGTTACAGAGTTGCAGTAGTCGTCTTTGCTACTATGTTGCAGGTTTGCAGGCTTCCAGCGCGGTCAGCGGTCGATTCCTTATCAGAAGGTGAAGAGGGAGATGCAGAGGAACTCGGCTGAGCTCATGCATTCGTTATCTAAAGTTTCCCCAGAGACAGAGACCCTAAATAGCCATAAAAGAGGGTTTGGCTACCTAGGAGAGAGGAAAGGCTACTAACACCTGAAGGAGCCTATCAGCAGGAGTCTCTGACGTCACCTGGTGGCACTGGCCACTCAGAGCAGTCCAGTGTGCCAGCAGCACCTCTGTTTCCAAGATGGCAGAGGTCTGGAGCACACTGGAGGAGCTCTGGACACCTCCCAGGGGAGGTGCAGGTCAGGGGAGTGGTCACTCCCCTTTCCTTTGTCCAGTTTCGCGCCAGAGCAGGGGCTAAGGGGTCCCTGAACCGGTGTAGACTGGCTTATGCAGAATTGGGCACATCTGTGCCCAACAAAGCATTTCCAGAGGCTGGGGGAGGCTACTCCTCCCCTGCCTTCACACCATTTTCCAAAGGGAGAGGGTGTCACACCCTCTCTCAGAGGAAGTTCTTTGTTCTGCCATCCTGGGCCAGGCCTGGCTGGACCCCAGGAGGGCAGCTGCCTGTCTGAGGGGTTGGCAGCAGCAGCAGCTGCAGTGAAACCCCAGGAAGGGCAGTCTGGCAGTACCAGGGTCTGTGCTACAGACCACTGGGATCATGGAATTGTACCAACAATGCCAGGATGGCATAGAGGGGGCAATTCCATGATCATAGACATGTTACATGGCCATATTCGGAGTTACCATGGTGAAGCTACATATAGGTAGTGACCTATATGTAGTGCACGCGTGTAATGGTGTCCCCGCACTCACAAAGTTCAGTGAATTGGCTCTGAACAATGTGGGGGCACCTTGGCTAGTGCCAGGGTGCCCTCACACTAAGTAACTTTGCACCTAACCTTTACCAGGTAAAGGTTAGACATATAGGTGACTTATAAGTTACTTAAGTGCAGTGTAAAATGGCTGTGAAATAACGTGGACGTTATTTCACTCAGGCTGCAGTGGCAGGCCTGTGTAAGAATTGTCAGAGCTCCCTATGGGTGGCAAAAGGAATGCTGCAGCCCATAGGGATCTCCTGGAACCCCAATACCCTGGGTACCTCAGTACCATATACTAGGGAATTATAAGGGTGTTCCAGTAAGCCAATGTAAATTGGTAAAAATGGTCACTAGCCTGTTAGTGACAATTTGAAAGTAATGAGAGAGCATAACCACTGAGGTTCTGGTTAGCAGAGCCTCAGTGAGACAGTTAGGCACCACACAGGAAATATATACATGCACACCTATGAGCACTGGGGCCCTGTGTGACAGGGTCCCAGTGACACATACATATAGGCCACAAACCTATGAGCACTGGGGTCCTGACCAGCAGGATCCCAGTGACACATAACAACCATACTGAAAACATGGTGTTTTCACTATGAGCACTGAGGCCTGGCTATCAGGATCCCAGTGAGACAGTGAAAACAGTGACAAACACCCTGACATACACTCACAAACAGGCCAAAAGTGGGGGTAACAAGGCTAGAAAGAGGCTACCTTCTCACACAACCCCCCCCCCCAAACGAAGGACAATAAGGCTAACCTTGGCCAGTTGAGACTTTATTGTCTAAGTGGTGATAAGTAGAGAGTAGCTCTGCAATAGACTGGTTGCTCCCTTTATCATCCACTATATGGTTACTTCCCTGTGGGGATGTAAACCACCCTGTTTGAAGTTTTTTTAGCTAAGCAACAATGTGAAGATGTATTTTCAGAGTTTCTATCAGTAAGTTTTAGTTTAGAGCAGTGGGAATTCTCCACTGAACCTATTTGTAGTGATGGAAATGCCACACAAGGATGCTGTCTCAGAAAAGCCATAGCTGGGCAAAAACTTTGTCCATCTGGCTGGAAGAGAGAACAGGGATGCTGTTTCTCTTGAGTTGGAGCAGGGCAGGGATGCTGTCCTATGAGCTCCACACTAGGGCAGGGATGCTGTCCTAAGTGTTGTGAGGTAGTGCAGGGTTTCTGCACTAAAGTTTCTCTGGGAGGGTTGGAGGGATGCTCCATGTTAACTAAAATGGTGCTGTTTTTCTCACCAATGTTAGTTATCCCACAGAGAGGTACTTCCACCTCAGGGAGTCCAGCTTTGCCAGCTGATGATTCCCTTGGAACAGGTGCCACCCCAGGAGAGGTTTCTCCCACCACAGGAATAGTATCCTGAATGGTAGGGTGGTTAGGGGATACTGTGATACCCTTTTTACCTGTTGATGGAGAGGGATCCTGAGTTTTCAGGCCTTCTCTCCTTTGCTTTTTCATTTCACTTGAAATGAGAGGGAACAATTCCTCAGGGATGCCCAGCATGGCTGCATGGGCATAAAACTCTACATCAGCCCAGCCTGAGGCCTCTAGGTCATTACCTAAGAGACAGTCTACAGGTAAGCTAGGTGATACCACCACCTGCTTAGGGCCAGTAACTCCACCCCAACTAAACTGAATTATAGCTAAGGGAAGAAACTTAGTGGAGTTATGGACATCAATAATCTTATACTGTTGTCCAATGATGTGTTGTTCAGGAGGCACTAGGTTTTCAGTCACCAAAGTGAAACTGGCACCTGTGTCCCTATAGGCCAAGGCCTCAACACCATTTATTGAAACTGTCTGCCTGTACTTATCCATTGTAAGGGGACAAGCAGCCAGTGTGGCAAGGCCAATGCCACTAGGTGTGACAGAAACTATCTTGGGACTGATTACATCAGTTTCCACTATGGACCCATAAGTGAACCCAACTACACCCTTTGCTTGACTGTTGCCAGCAGTCCCACCACTAGTACCACTACTGCTAGGGGCACTAGAGCTTGATGTATTAGTGGTGGTAGGCTCAGGGGGTTTACCTGGACAGGACTTATCCCCTGGCCTATGGCCTCTATTTTTACACACAAAGCACCAAGGCTTTTTAATGTGTGCAGGTTGGGAAGAAGAGGAAGAATTTGTTTTATCCCCACCCTCTGAAGAGTGTTTAAGATTTGAAGTGGGATCTTTGTTTTTACCCTTATCCCCATGCTTATCTTGAGATTTTTCACCATCTTTCTTCTTATTGCCATCTTTGTCACCCCCTGTATGAACTTTTCTGTTCACCCTTGTTCTGACCCATTTGTCTGCCTTCTTTCCCAATTCTTGGGGAGAGGTCAGATCAGAGTCTTCCAGGTACTGGTGCAACAAATCAGACACACAATTATTAAGTATATGCTCTCTCAGGATTGTGTTATACAGGCTTTCATAATCAGTAACTTTACTGCCATGTAACCACCCCTCCAAGGCCTTCACTGAATGGTCAATGAAATCAACCCAGTCTTGTGAAGACTCCTTTTTGGTCTCTCTGAACTTTATCCTGTACTGTTCAGTGGTTAAGCCATAACCATCCAGGAGTGCATTCTTAAGAACTTGGAAATTATTGGCATCATTTTCTTTCACTGTAAGGAGCTTATCCCTACCTTTTCCACTAAATGATAGCCATAGGATAGCAGCCCACTGCTTTTGAGGGACATCCTGTACAGCACAGGCCCTCTCAAGTGCAGCAAACCACTTGTTAATGTCATCCCCCTCCTTATAAGGGGGAACTATCTTGTGCAGATTCCTGGAATCATGCTCTTTTGCAGGATGACTATGGGGAATACTGCTGCTGCCACCATGGGTATCTAAACCCAACTTCTGTCTTTCCCTCTCTATTTCTAAAGACTGTCTATCCAAATCCAGCTGTTGCTTCTTGAGCTTCAGTCTGGTTTGTTCCACTCTCAATCTATTGAGCTCCCTTTCTAACAATCTGTCATCAGGGTGGGTGGGAGGGACATTTCTAGATACAGAGGTATGATGGGAATGAACAGAAGGAGACCTGTCCCTTACAGAGGGCACCCTAACAGCTTGGCTACCAGTATAATGTGAGAGCACATCATCAGTATGATGTGATTCAACCTCTGTACCAACTATGCTAGACTGTCTAGTAATGGGCAGGCTGAGAAGTTTCTTTCCTGAACCTTTTCCTGGGGGAGTCCCTGGATCAGATTGAGAACCATTAGCTACTTTTTCTACAGATTGGGCACTTATGGCCTTATCCTGTACTCTAAGCATATTAATTAACAGTTCTAAGGAAGGATTCTTCCCTACACTCAAACCTCTCTCTATGCAGAGACTCCTTGCTCCTTTCCAGCTAAGGTGATCATATGCAAGTTTGGACAGTTCAACTTTTTGGCCTGTGCCAGACATTTTTAGAGAGAGTTAAAGTGATAGACAAAGAGAAAAAAGTTTTCAGAACTTTTTGGAAAGACAGAAAAAACTTTTTAAACTTTTAAGAACTTTTTGAAAGTTTAGAAGTACTTTTCAGCACTTAGAAAAGAGTGAAAAGAGGAAATGCAAAACTTTTTGGCTATGTGTATATACACTGACCTTGTTTTGTATATTTTTCTCTTATGAAAAGTACAATGACAAGAGTGGTAAGTAGTCTCAAAGCACTTATCCCACCGCTGCACAACCAATGTAGGAGGCTGGACTGGCTTGTAGTGAGTACCAAGGGGTACTTGCACCTTGCACCCGGCCCAGTTATCCCTTATTAGTGTATAGGGTGTCTAGCAGCTTAGGCTGATAGATAATGGTAGCTTAGCAGAGCAGCTTAGGCTGAACTAGGAGACGTGTGAAGCTACTACAGTACCACTTAGTGTCATATGCACAATATCATAAGAAAACACAATACACAGTTATACTAAAAATAAAGGTACTTTATTTTTATGACAATATGCCAAAGTATCTTAGAGTGTACCCTCAGTGAGAGGATAGGAAATATACACAAGATATATATACACAATAGCAAAAATATGCAGTATAGTCTTAGAAAACAGTGCAAACAATGTATAGTTACAATAGGATGCAATGGGGAAACATAGGGATAGGGGCAACACAAACCATATACTCCAGAAGTGGAATGCGAACCACGAATGGACCCCAAACCTATGTGACCTTGTAGAGGGTCGCTGGGACTATTAGAAAATAGTGAGAGTTAGAAAAATAACCCTCCCCAAGACCCTGAAAAGTGAGTGCAAAGTGCACCAAAGTTCCCCTAAGGACAAAATAGTCGTGTTAGAGGGAAAATGCAAGGAAAACACAAATCAGCAATGCAACAACGATGGATTCCTGACTGAGGGTACCTGTGGAACAAGGGGACCAAGTCCAAAAGTCACAAGCAGCTCGGAGATGGGCAGATGCCCAAGAAATGCCAGTGGTTGGTGCAAAGAAGCTCTTACTAGGCTGAAGAACTGTGAATACTGCAGGAACGACAAGGGCTAGAGACTTCCCCTTTAGAGGATGGATCCCCCACGCCTTGGAGAGTCGTGCAGAAGTGTTTTCCCGCCAGATGGACGCCAACAAGCCTTGCTACACGCAAATCGTGCGTTTGGCGTTTTTGGACGCTGCTGGGGCCCAGGAGGGACCAGGAGGTCGCAAATTGGACCTGCAAAGAGAGGGGACGTCGAGCAAGACAAAGAGCCCTCACTGAAGCAGGTAGCACCCGGAGAAGTGCCAGAAACAGGCACTACGAGGATGCGTGAAACGGTGCTCGCCGAAGTTGCACAAAGGAGTCCCACGTCGCCGGAGACCAACTTAGAAAGTCGTGCAATGCAGGTTAGAGTGCCGTGGACCCAGGCTTGGCTGTGCACGAAGGATTTCCGCCGGAAGTGCACAGGGGCCGGAGTAGCTTGCAAAGTCGCGGTTCCCAGCAATGCAGCCCAGCGAGGTGAGGCAAGGACTTACCTCCACCAAACTTGGACTGAAGAGTCACTGGACTGTGGGGGTCACTTGGACAGAGTTGCTGGATTCGAGGGACCTTGCTCGTCGTGCTGAGAGGAGACCCAAGGGACCGGTAATGCAGCTTTTTGGTGCCTGCGGTTGCAGGGGGAAGATTCCGTCGACCCACGGGAGATTTCTTCGCAGCTTCTGGTGCAGAGAGGAGGCAGGCTACCCCCACAGCATGCACAAGCAGGAAAACAGTCGAGAGGGCGGCAGGATCAGCGTTACAGAGTTGCAGTAGTCGTCTTTGCTACTATGTTGCAGGTTTGCAGGCTTCCAGCGCGGTCAGCGGTCGATTCCTTATCAGAAGGTGAAGAGGGAGATGCAGAGGAACTCGGCTGAGCTCATGCATTCGTTATCTAAAGTTTCCCCAGAGACAGAGACCCTAAATAGCCATAAAAGAGGGTTTGGCTACCTAGGAGAGAGGAAAGGCTACTAACACCTGAAGGAGCCTATCAGCAGGAGTCTCTGACGTCACCTGGTGGCACTGGCCACTCAGAGCAGTCCAGTGTGCCAGCAGCACCTCTGTTTCCAAGATGGCAGAGGTCTGGAGCACACTGGAGGAGCTCTGGACACCTCCCAGGGGAGGTGCAGGTCAGGGGAGTGGTCACTCCCCTTTCCTTTGTCCAGTTTCGCGCCAGAGCAGGGGCTAAGGGGTCCCTGAACCGGTGTAGACTGGCTTATGCAGAATTGGGCACATCTGTGCCCAACAAAGCATTTCCAGAGGCTGGGGGAGGCTACTCCTCCCCTGCCTTCACACCATTTTCCAAAGGGAGAGGGTGTCACACCCTCTCTCAGAGGAAGTTCTTTGTTCTGCCATCCTGGGCCAGGCCTGGCTGGACCCCAGGAGGGCAGCTGCCTGTCTGAGGGGTTGGCAGCAGCAGCAGCTGCAGTGAAACCCCAGGAAGGGCAGTCTGGCAGTACCAGGGTCTGTGCTACAGACCACTGGGATCATGGAATTGTACCAACAATGCCAGGATGGCATAGAGGGGGCAATTCCATGATCATAGACATGTTACATGGCCATATTCGGAGTTACCATGGTGAAGCTACATATAGGTAGTGACCTATATGTAGTGCACGCGTGTAATGGTGTCCCCGCACTCACAAAGTTCAGTGAATTGGCTCTGAACAATGTGGGGGCACCTTGGCTAGTGCCAGGGTGCCCTCACACTAAGTAACTTTGCACCTAACCTTTACCAGGTAAAGGTTAGACATATAGGTGACTTATAAGTTACTTAAGTGCAGTGTAAAATGGCTGTGAAATAACGTGGACGTTATTTCACTCAGGCTGCAGTGGCAGGCCTGTGTAAGAATTGTCAGAGCTCCCTATGGGTGGCAAAAGGAATGCTGCAGCCCATAGGGATCTCCTGGAACCCCAATACCCTGGGTACCTCAGTACCATATACTAGGGAATTATAAGGGTGTTCCAGTAAGCCAATGTAAATTGGTAAAAATGGTCACTAGCCTGTTAGTGACAATTTGAAAGTAATGAGAGAGCATAACCACTGAGGTTCTGGTTAGCAGAGCCTCAGTGAGACAGTTAGGCACCACACAGGGAACATATACATGCACACCTATGAGCACTGGGGCCCTGTGTGACAGGGTCCCAGTGACACATACATATAGGCCACAAACCTATGAGCACTGGGGTCCTGACCAGCAGGATCCCAGTGACACATACCAACCATACTGAAAACATGGTGTTTTCACTATGAGCACTGAGGCCTGGCTATCAGGATCCCAGTGAGACAGTGAAAACAGTGACAAACACCCTGACATACACTCACAAACAGGCCAAAAGTGGGGGTAACAAGGCTAGAAAGAGGCTACCTTCTCACAGTCACAACACAGGTAAAACAGTCAGGCCCACTTATGAGCACTGGGGCCCTGGCTGGCAGGGTCCCAGTGACACATACAACTAAAACAACATATATACAGTGAAAAATGGGGGTAACATGCCAGGCAAGATGGTACTTTCCTACACAACCCCCCCCCCCCCAAACGAAGGACAATAAGACTAGCCATGACCTGATGAGTCTTCATTGTCTAAGTGGAAATATCTGGAGAGTCCATCTGCATTGGAGTGGGTACTCCCAGGTCTATGTTCCACTGTATAGTCCATTCCCTGTAGGGATATGGACCACTTCAACAATTTAGGATTTTCACATTTCATTTGTTTTAGCCAAAGTAGAGGTTTGTGGTCTGTCTGAACAATGAAGTGAGTGCCAAACAGGTATGGCCTCAACTTCTTCAGTGCCCAGACCACAGCAAAAGCCTCCCTCTCAATGGCAGACCAACGCTTTTCTCTAGGGGTCAACCTCCTACTAATAAAAGCAACAGGTTGATCCTGGCCCTCAGAATTAAGTTGTGATAGGACTGCCCCTACTCCTAATTCAGATGCATCAGTTTGGACATAGAATTTTTTAGAGTAACAAGGGCTTTTCAGGACAGGTGCAGAGCACATGGCCTACTTCAGCTCCTCAAAAGCTTTCTGACAGTTTGCTGTCCATAATACCTTCTTAGGCATTTTCTTGGATGTGAGGTCATTAAGAGGGGCTGCAATGGAGCCATAGTTCTTAATGAACCTCCTATAGTACCCAGTGAGGCCTAAAAAGGCTCTCACCTGAGTCTGAGTAGTAGGGGGAACCCAATCAATAATTGTTTGGATTTTCCCCTGAAGTGGTGCAATCTGTTCCCCATTAACCATGTGTCCCAGATAAACCACCTTCCCCTGCCCTATCTGGCACTTTGAAGCCTTGATAGTGAGGCCTGCCTTTTGCAGGGCCTCCAAAACTTTCCATAGGTGGACCAGGTGATCATCCCAGCTGGAGCTAAAGACAGCTATATCGTCCAAATATGCTGCACTGAAAGCTTCCAGCCCTTGCAGGACTGTGTTCACCAACCTTTGAAAAGTGGCAGGTGCATTTTTCAATCCAAAAGGCATTAGTGTGAACTGGTAATGGCCTAAAATGGTTGAAAATGCAGTTTTAGCTTTAGCATCTTCTGATAATTTGATCTGCCAATACCCTGCAGTCAAATCAAAAGTGCTTAGATACTTGGCAGATGCCAGTGTATCTATGAGCTCATCTGCACTGGGTATAGGGTGAGCACCAGTTTTGGTTACCTGGTTGAGACCTCTGTAGTCTACACAAAACCGCATTTCCTTCTTTCCATCTTTGGAATGAGGTTTTGGTACAAGTACCACAGGAGAAGCCCATGGACTTCCAGAGTGCTCAACCACTCCCAGTTCTAACATTTTCTGCACCTCTTGCTTTATGCAGTCTCTGACATGGTCAGGCTGCCTATAGATTTTACTTTTGACAGGCAAGCTGTCTCCAGTATCTATAGTGTGCTCACACCAAGAAGTGGTACCTGGCACAGTAGAGAAGAGTTCAGAAAAGTGACCCAGGAGATTAATGCAGTGGTCTTTCTGCTCCGCAGTAAGACAATCTGCCAGTACAACACCTTCCACCAGAGCATCTTGTTCTGTGGAAGAGAAGAGATCAGGTAGAGGATCACTGTCTTCTTCCTGTCCCTTATCAGTTGCCATGAGCAGGGTGAGATCAGCCCTGTCATAGTAGGGTTTCAGGCGGTTGACATGGAGCACCCTGAGGGGACTCCTGGCAGTGTCTAAGTCAACTAAATAGGTGACTTCACCCTTCTTTTCAACAATTGTGTGGGGTCCACTCCATTTATCTTGGAGTGCTCTTGGGGCCACAGGCTCCAAGACCCACACTTTCTGCCCTGGTTGGTACTGAACCAAAACAGCCTTCTGGTCATGCCATTGCTTCTGGAGCTCTTGGCTGGCCTGAAGGTTTTTACTGGCTTTTTTCATGTACTCAGCCATCCTTGATCTGAGGCCAAGTACATAATCCACAATATCTTGCTTTGGAGCTTTTAAAGGTTGTTCCCAACCCTCCTTGACAAGTGTTAGTGGACCCCTAACAGGGTGTTCAAAGAGGAGTTCAAAGGGGCTGAAGCCCACTCCTTTCTGGGGTACCTCCCTGTAGGCAAAAAGGAGGCATGGTAACAGGATATCCCATCTCCTGCGGAGTTTTTCAGGGAGACCCATAATCATGCCTTTGAGAGTTTTGTTAAATCTCTCCACCAGTCCATTTGTTTTAGGATGATAGGGCGTGGTGAACTTGTATGTCACGCCACACTCCTTCCACATGGCCTTCAAGTAAGCAGACATGAAATTGCTTCCTCTGTCTGAAACTACCTCTTTTGGGAAGCCCACCCTGGAAAATATTCCCAGGACGGCCTTTGCCACTGCAGGAGCTGTAGTGGTCCTTAGAGGAATTGCTTCAGGATATCTGGTGGCATGGTCCACTATCACCAAGATAAACCTATTGCCTGAAGCAGTAGGAGGGTCAAGGGGGCCAACTATGTCAACCCCTACCCTTTCAAAGGGAACCCCAACCACAGGCAGTGGAATAAGGGGTGCCTTTGGAGTGCCACCTGTCTTGCCACTGGCTTGACAGGTTTCACAGGACTTACAAAATTCCTTTGTGTCCTCAGACATCCTAGGCCAATGAAACGATGGAACCAGTCTGTCCCAAGTTTTCATTTGACCCAGGTGTCCAGCTAGGGGAATGTCATGTGCCAGTATTAGGAGGAACTTTCTGTACTCCTGAGGAATCACTAATCTCCTGGCAGCTCCAGGTTTAGGATCCCTTGCTTCAGTGTACAAGAGGTTGTCCTCCCAGTAAACTCTGTGAGAGTCACTGACATCCCCATTAGCCTGTTTGACAGCTTGCTGTCTGAGACCCTCTAATGTGGGACAGGTTTGCTGTGCCACACTCAGCTCCTCTCTGGCAGGCCCCCCTTCACCCAAAATCTCAGCAGTGTCTGCTTCCAGCTCCTCTGGTGTAGGTTCTGCACAGGGAGGGAATTCTTCTTCCTCAGAAGTTGAATCCACTGCAGAGGGAGAGATAGTAGGAAGTGGTTTGCTTCTACTAGCCCTAGCTTTAGGGAGCACTTGGTCCATTGTTCCAGGATCCAAGCTTCCCTGTCCTTTTTGCTTTTTGGCCTGAGCCCTTGTCAAAGCAAAAATATGCCCTGGGATGCCCAGCATTGCTGCATGGGCCTCCAACTCCAACTCCACATCTGACCAAGCTGATGTCTCCAAATCATTTCCTAGTAGACAGTCTACAGGTAAATCTGTGGCTACCACAACTTTCTTTGGACCAGTAACCCCCCCCAGTTGAGATTAACAACAGCCATGGGGTGGCTAAGTGTGTTGTTGTGAGCATCGGTTACTTGGTACTGGTGACCAAGTAGGTGTTGTTCAGGGTGGACCAGTTTCTCTATGACCATAGTCACACTGGCTCCAGTGTCCCTGTAGGCCTGAACCTCAACACCATTTATTAGGGGTAGCTGCTTGTACTTATCCATATTAAGGGGACAAGCAACTAAGGTGGCTAAATCAATAGCCCCCTCAGAGACTAACACAGCCTCTGTGGCCTCCCTAACAAGGCCAACCCCAACTAAGTTACCAAAGGTGAGCCCAGCTACTCCCTTAGATTGGCTATTAGTAGGTTTGCTCCCACCACCACTGCTATTAGTAGGGACTCTAGGTGTAGCAGTAGGGGTTGTAGTGGTAGGAGGCTTGGTGCTTTTCTTTGGACAACTGGGATCTGTTGTCCAATGGCCTTTTATTTTACATAAATAGTACCATGGTTTCTTTTCCTTGTTCTGATTAAAAGAGGATTTGGGCCCACCACCCCCACCAGAGTGTTTTTGTGAGCCTGATGAAGACTCATTTTTAGATTTGTCCCCACCCTTGTCAGAAGACTTACCATCCTTCTTCTTATTGCCATCTTTGTCACCCCCTGTATGAACGTTTCTGTTCACCCTTGTTCTGACCCATTTGTCTGCCTTCTTTCCCAATTCTTGGGGAGAGATCAGATCAGAGTCCACCAAGTACTGGTGCTACAAATCAGACACACAATTATTAAGAATATGCTCTCTCAGGATCAAGTTATACAGGCTTTCATAATCAGTAACGTTACTGCCATGTAACCACCCCTCAAAGGCCTTCACTGAATGGTCAACAAAATCAACCCAGTCTTGTGAAGACTCCTTTTTGGTCTCTCTGAACTTTATCCTGTATTGTTCAGTGGTTAAGCCATAACCATCCAGGAGTGCATTCTTAAGAACATGGAAATTATTGGCATCACTTTCTTTCACAGTAAGGAGCCTATCCCTAACTTTTCCACTAAATGATAGCCATAGGATAGCAGCCCACTGCCTTTGAGGGACATCCTGTACAACACAGGCCCTCTCAAGTGCAGCAAACCACTTGTTAATGTCATCCCCCTCCTTATAAGGGGGAACTATCTTATGCAGATTCCTGGAATCATGCTCTTTTTCAGGATGACTATGGGGAATACTGCTGCTGCCACCATGGGTTTCTAAACCCAGTTTCTGACTCTCCTTCTCTACTTCTAAAGTCTTTCTATCCAAATCCAGCTGTTGCTTCTTGAGCTTCAGTCTGGTTTGTTCCACTCTCAATCTATTGAGCTCCCTTTCTAACAATCTGTCATCAGGGTGGGTGGGAGGGACATGCCTTGAAACAGAAGTATGGTGAGAATGGACAGAAGGAGACCTGTCCCTTACAGAAGCCACCCTAACAGCTTGGCTAACAGAAACATCACTACCAGTATGGTGAGAATAAATGCTTTTGCTATGATGTGAGACAACACTATTTATATGGTGTGGCTCATCATCATTACCAACTATGCTAGACTGTCTAGTAATGGGCAGGCTAGGGAGTTTCTTTCCTGAATCTTTTCCTGGGGGAGTCCCTGGATCAGATTGAGAACCATTTGCTACTTTTTCAACAGATGGGGCACTTATGGCCTTATCCTGTACTCTAAGCATGTTAATTAACAGTTCTAAGGAAGGATTCTTCCCTACACTCAAACCTCTCTCTATGCAGAGACTCCTTGCTCCTTTCCAGCTAAGGTGATCATATGCAAGTTTGGACAGATCAACATGTTGGCCTGTGCCAGACATTTTTAGAGAGAGTTAAAGTGATAGTAAAAGATAAAAAGTTTGTCAGAGCTTTTAGAAAGACAGAGAAAAAAAACTTTTAAAACTTTTTAGAACTTTTTAGAAAGTTAGAAGTACTTTTCAGCACTTAGAAAAGAGTGAAAAGAGGAAATGCAAAACTTTTTTGGCTATGTGTATATACACTGACCTTGTTTTGTATATTTTTCTCTTATGAAAAGTACAATGACAAGAGTGGTAAGCAGTCTCAAAGCACTTATCCCACCGCTGCACAACCAATGTAGGAGGCTGGACTGGCTTGTAGTGAGTACCAAGGGGTACTTGCAACTTGCACCAGGCCCAGTTATCCCTTATTAGTGTATAGGGTGTCTAGCAGCTTAGGCTGATAGATAATGGTAGCTTAGCAGAGCAGCTTAGGCTGAACTAGGAGACGTGTGAAGCTACTACAGTACCACTTAGTGTCATATGCACAATATCATAAGAAAACACAATACACAGTTATACTAAAAATAAAGGTACTTTATTTTTATGACAATATGCCAAAGTATCTTAGAGTGTACCCTCAGTGAGAGGATAGGAAATATACACAAGATATAGATACACAATAGCAAAAATATGCAGTATAGTCTTAGAAAACAGTGCAAACAATGTATAGTTACAATAGGATGCAATGGGGAAACATAGGGATAGGGGCAACACAAACCATATACTCCAAAAGTGGAATGTGAACCACGAATGGACCCCAAACCTATGTGACCTTGTAGAGGGTCGCTGGGACTATTAGAAAATAGTGAGAGTTAGAAAAATAACCCTCCCCAAGACCCTGAAAAGTGAGTGCAAAGTGCACTAAAGCTCCCCTAAAGACAAAGAAGTCGTGTTAGAGGAATAATGCAGGAAAGACACAAACCAACAATGCAACAACTGTGGATTTCCAATCTCGGGTACCTGTGGAACAAGGGGACCAAGTCCAAAAGTCACAAGCAAGGCGGAGATGGGCAAATGCCCAGGAAATGCCAGCTGCGGGTGCAAAGTAGCTTCTACTGGACAGAAGAAGCTGAGGTTTCTGCAGGAACAAAAAGGGTTAGAGACTTCCCCTTTGGTGGACGGATCCCTCTCGCCGTGGAGAGTCGTGCAGAAGTGTTTTCCCTCCGAAAGAACGCCAACAAGCCTTGCTAGCTGCAAATCGTGCGGTTAACGTTTTTGGATGCTGCTGAGGCCCAGGAGGGACCAGGAGGTCGCAAATTGGACCAGCAGAGAGAGGGGTCGTCGAGCAAGAAAAGGAGCCTTCTCTGAAGCAGATAGCACCCGGAGAAGTGCCAGAAACAGGCACTACGAAGATGCATGAAACAGTGCTCGCCGAAGTTGCACAAAGGAGTCCCACGTCGCCGGAGACCAACTTAGAAAGCCGTGCAATGCAGGTTAGAGTGCCGTGGACCCAGGCTTGGCTGTGCTCAAAGGATTTCCGCCGGTAGTGCACAGGGGCCGGAGTAGCTGCAAAAGTCGTGGTTCCCAGCAATGCAGCCCAGCGAGGTGAGGCAAGGACTTACCTCCACCAAACTTGGACTGAAGAGTCACTGGACTGTGGGGGTCACTTGGACAGAGTTGCTGGATTCGAGGGACCTCGCTCGTCGTGCTGAGAGGAGACCCAAGGGACCGGTAATGCAGCTTTTTGGTGCCTGCGGTTGCAGGGGGAAGATTCCGTCGACCCACGGGAGATTTCTTCGGAGCTTCTGGTGCAGAGAGGAGGCAGACTACCCCCACAGCATGCACAAGCAGGAAAACAGTCGAGAAGGCGGCAGGATCAGCGTTACAGAGTTGCAGTAGTCGTCTTTGCTACTATGTTGCAGGTTTGCAGGCTTCCAGCGCGGTCAGCAGTCGATTCCTTGGCAGAAGGTGAAGAGAGAGATGCAGAGGAACTCGGATGAGCTCTTGCATTCGTTATCTAAAGTTTCCCCAGAGACAGAGACCCTAAATAGCCAGAAAAGAGGGTTTGGCTACCTAGGAGAGAGGATAGGCTAGCAACACCTGAAGGAGCCTATCACAAGGAGTCTCTGACGTCACCTGGTGGCAGTGGCCACTCAGAGCAGTCCAGTGTGCCAGCAGCACCTCTGTTTCCAAGATGGCAGAGGTCTGGAGCACACTGGAGGAGCTCTGGACACCTCCCAGGGGAGGTGCAGGTCGGGGGAGTGGTCACTCCCCTTTCCTTTGTCCAGTTTCGCGCCAGAGCAGGGCTAAGGGGTCCCCTGAACCGGTGTAGACTGGCTTATGCAGAATTGGGCACCTCTGTGCTCAACAAAGCATTTCCAGAGTCTGGGGGAGGCTACTCCTCCCCTGCCTTCACACCATTTTCCAAAGGGAGAGGGTGTCACACCCTCTCTCAGAGGAAGTTCTTTGTTCTGCCATCCTGGGCCAGGCCTGGCTGGACCCCAGGAGGGCAGATGCCTGTCTGAGGGGTTGGCAGCAGCAGCAGCTGCAGTGAAACCCCAGGAAGGGCAGTTTGGCAGTACCAGGGTCTGTGCTACAGACCACTGGGATCATGGGATTGTGCCAACTATGCCAGGATGGCATAGAGGGGGCAATTCCATGATCATAGACATGTTACATGGCCATATTCGGAGTTACCATTGTGAAGCTACATATAGGTAGTGATCTATATGTAGTGCACGCGTGTAATGGTGTCCCCGCACTCACAAAGTTCAGGGAATTGGCTCTGAACAATGTGGGGGCACCTTGGCTAGTGCCAGGGTGCCCTCACACTAAGTAACTTTGCACCTAACCTTTACCAGGTAAAGGTTAGACATATAGGTGACTTATAAGTTACTTAAGTGCAGTGTAAAATGGCTGTGAAATAACGTGGACATTATTTCACTCAGGCTGCAGTGGCAGGCCTGTGTAAGAATTGTCAGAGCTCCCTATGGGTGGCAAAAGAAATGCTGCAGCCCATAGGGATCTCCTGGAACCCCAATACCCTGGGTACCTCAGTACCATATACTGGGGAATTATAAGGGTGTTCCAGTAAGCCAATGTAAATTGGTAAAAATGGTCACTAGCCTGTTAGTGACAATTTGGAAAGAAATGAGAGAGCATAACCACTGAGGTTCTGATTAGCAGAGCCTCAGTGAGACAGTTAGTCACTACACAGGTAACACATTCAGGCACACTTATGAGCACTGGGGCCCTGGGTTACCAGGGTCCCAGTGACACATACAACTAAAACAACATATATACAGTGAAAAATGGGGGTAACATGCCAGGCAAGATGGTACTTTCCTACATGCCATAGCTACCTTCTGTCAGCCTATGCTGTCAGAAACACCTCTTCTACACTAATAAGGGATAACTGGACCTGGCTCAAGGTGTAAGTACCTCTGGTACCCACTACAAGCCAGCCTCCTACAATGGTTATGGCAATGGGTGCGAGAGACTGTGTATGAGTGTAAATGTCTACTAGGGAATGAGAAAATGTCTGTATGGGTATGTGAGTGTGCATGTATCAGTGAGTTCCAGGGCGTCTTAGTGCAGATAAATAAATGGCAGTGAAAACCTCAGGCACATATTTAGAGTTTTTGACGCTAAACTGCACAAACGCAGTTTTGCATCAAAAAGTATAGCACCGGCTTGTGTGATTCAAGAGTGCCACCTGGGTGCCATATTTATGGAATCCCACAAGCCGATGAAAAGGGTGGACTAGCTTCAATAAATATGACGTTAACCGGGTGGGGGTGGCGGTATGGAAGAAGGGGTTTTGCACCAAAAAATTGCGTTAGGCTGGATAGAGACAAAAGGGGTTATTAAAGCTTTGGAAGAGATATAAATCCGTCCCAAAAGTGACAGTAAAGTGACGGATATACCACCAGCCGTATTACGAGTTCCATAGGATATAATGGACTCGTAATATGGCTGGTGGTATTTTCGTCACTTTACCGTCACTTTTGGGACGGATTAACACCTCCTCCAAAGTTGTAATAACCCCCAAAATGCCTCTAACCAGCCTAGCTTCATTCCTGATGCAAAACCATCCATACCACATGACTCCTGACTTAGAGAAGATAGGAGTCATGCCCACCACCCCAATGGCCAGCACAGGGGACAAGGGTCCCCTGGGCATGGCCATTGCACCCGGTGCCATGTAGGGGGGCCCATTTCATGGCCCCAAATAGGAACTTTAAACATTTTCAAAAATACTTATCTCCTCTTGTAGGAAAGTACCATCTTGCCTGGCATGTTACCCCCATTTTTCACTGTATATATGTTGTTTTAGTTGTATGTGTCACTGGGACCCTGCCAGTCAGGGCCCCAGTGCTCATAAGTGTGCCTGAATGTGTTACCTGTGGAGTGACTAACTGTCTCACGGAGGCTCTGCTAATCAAAACCTCAGTGGTTATGCTCTCTCATTTCTTTCAAATTGTCACTAACAGGCTAGTGACCAATTTTACCAATTTACATTGGCTCACTGGAACACCCTTATAATTCCCTAGTATATGGTACTGACGTACCCAGGGTATTGGGGTTCCAGGAGATCCCTATGGGCTGCAGCATTTCTTTTGCCACCCATAGGGAGCTCTGACAATTCTTACACAGGCCTGCCACTGCAGCCTGAGTGAAATAACATACACGTTATTTCACAGCCATTTTTCACTGCACTTAAGTAACTTATAAGTCACCTATATGTCTAACCTTTACCTGGTAACGGTTAGGTACAAAGTTACTTAGTGTGAGGGCACCTTGGCACTAGCCAAGGTGCCCCCACATTGCTCAGGGCCAATTCCCCGGACTTTGTGAGTGCGGGGACACCATTACACGCGTGCACTACATATAGGTCACTACCTATATGTAGCTTCACAATGGTAACTCCGAATATGGCCATGTTACATGTCTATGATCATGGAATTGCCCCCTCTGTGCCATCCTGGCATAGTTGGCACAATCCCATGATCCCAGTGGTCTGTAGCACAGACCCTGGTACTGCCAAACTGCCTTTCCTGGTGTTTCACTGCAGCTGCTGCTGCTGCCAACCCCTCAGACAGGTTTCTGCCCTCCTGGGGTCAAGCCAGGCTTGTCCCAGGATGGCAGAACAAAGGACTTCCTCTGAGAGAGGGTGTTACACCCTCTCCCTTTGGAAAATGGTGTGAAGGCAGAGGAGGAGTAGCCTCCCCCAGCCTCTGGAAATGCTTTCATGGGCACATTTGGTGCCCATTTCTGCATAAGCCAGTCTACACCGGTTCAGGGACCCCTTAGCCCTGCTCTGGCGCGAAACTGGACAAAGGAAAGGGGAGTGACCACTCCCCTGACCAGCACCTCCCCTGGGAGGTGTCCAGAGCTCCTCCAGTGTGCTCCAGACCTCTGCCATCTTGGAAACAGAGGTGCTGCTGGCACACTGGACTGCTCTGAGTGGCCAGTGCCACCAGGTGACGTCAGAGACTCCTTCTGATAGGCTCCTTCAGGTGTTGCTAGCCTATCCTCTCTCCTAGGTAGCCAAACCCTCTTTTCTGGCTATTTAGGGTCTCTGTCTCTGGGGAAACTTTAGATAACGAATGCAAGAGCTCATCCGAGTTCCTCTGCATCTCTCTCTTCACCTTCTGCCAAGGAATCTCCTGCTGACCGCGCTGGAAGCCTGCAAAACTGCAACAAAGTAGCTAAGACGACTACTGCAACTCTGTAACGCTGATCCTGCAGCCTTCTCAACTGTTTTCCTGGTGGTGCATGCTGTGGGGGTAGTCTGCCTCCATCTCTGCACTAGAACCTCCGAAGAAATCTCCCGTGGGTCGACTGAATCTTCCCCCTGCAACCGCAGGCACCAAAGAACTGCATTACCGGTCCCTTGGGTCTCCTCTCAGCACGACGAGCGAGGTCTCTTGAATCCAGCAACTGTGTCCAAGTGACTCCCACAGTCCAGTGACTCTTCAGTCCAAGTTTGGTGGAGGTAAGTCCTTGCCTCCCCACGACAGACTGCATTGCTGGGAACCGCGACTTTTGCAGCTACTCCGGCTTCTGTGCACTTCCGGCGGAAATCCTTTGTGCACAGCCAAGCCTGGGTCCACAGCACTCTAACCTGCATTGCACGACTTTCTAAGTTGGTCTCCGGCAACGTGGGACTCCTTTGTGTAACTTCGGGTGAGCACCGTTTCACGCATCCTCGTAGTGCCTGTTTCTGGCACTTCTCCGGGTGCTACCTGCTGCTGAGAGTGCTGCTTGTCTTGCTCGATGTCCCCTCTGTCTCCTGATGCAATTTGCGACATCCTGGTCCCTCCTGGGCCACAGCAGCATCCAAAAACGCTAACCGCACGATTTGCAGCTAGCAAGGCTTGTTGGCGGTCTTTCGGCGGGAAAACACTTTTGCACGACTCTCCACAGCGTGTTGGATCCGTCCTCCAAAGGGGAAGTCTCTAGCCCTTGTCGTTCCTGCAGAAACCTAAGCTTCTTCTGTCCAGAAGAAGCTTCTTTGCACCCCCAGCTGGCATTTCCTGGGCATCTGCCCATCTCCGACTTGCTTGTGACTTTTGGACTTGGTCCCCTTGTTCCACAGGTACCCTCGACTGGAAATCCATTGTTGTTGCATTGCTGGTTTGTTTCTTTCCTGCAGAATTCCCCTATCACGACTTCTTGGTCCTTTGGGGAACTTTATTGCACTTTGCACTCACTTTTCAGGGTCTTGGGGAGGGCTATTTTTCTAACCCTCACTATTTTCTAATAGTCCCAGCGACCCTGCAAATCGTGCGGTTAGTGTTTTTGGATGCTGCTGTGGCCCAGGAGGGACCAGGATGTCGCAAATTGCGTCAGGTGACAGAGGGGACGTCGAGCAAGACAAGGAGCCCTCTCAGCAGCAGATAGCACCCGGAGAAGTGCCAGAAACAGGCACTACGAGGATTCATGAAACGGTGCTCACACAAAGAAGTCCCACGTCACCGGAGACCAACTTAGAAAGTCGTGCAATGCAGGTTAGAGTGCTGTGGACCCAGGCTTGGCTGTGCACGAAGGATTTCCGCCGGAAGTGCACAGGGGGCGGAGTAGCTGCAAAAGTCGCGATTCCCAGCAATGCAGTCTGGCGTGGGGAGGCAAGGACTTACCTCCACCAAACTTGGACTGAAGAGTCACTGGACTGTGGGAGTCACGTGGACAGAGTTGCTGGATTCAAGGGACCTTGCTTGTTGTGCCGAGAGGAGACCCAAGGGACCGGTGATGCAGTTCTTTGGTGCCTGTGGTTGCAGGGGGAAGATTCAGTCGACCCACAGGAGATTTCTTCGGAGCTTCTAGTGCAGAGAGGAGGCAGACTGCCCCCACAGCATGCACCACCAGGAAAACAGTCGAGAAGGCGGCAGGATCAGCGTTACAGAGTTGCAGTAGTCGTCTTAGCTACTTTGTTGCAGTTTTGCAGGCCTCCACCGCGGTCAGCAGTCGATTCCTTGGCAGAAGGTGAAGAGAGAGATGCAGAGGAACTCGGATGAGCTCTTGCATTCGTTATCTAAAGTTTCCCCAGAGACAGAGACCCTAAATAGCCAGAAAAGAGGGTTTGGCTACCTAGAAGAGAGGATAGGCTAGCAACACCTGGAGGAGCCTATCAGAAGGAGTCTCTGACGTCACCTGGTGGCACTGGCCACTCAGAGCAGTCCAGTGTGCCAGCAGCACCTCTGTTTCCAAGATGGCAGATTTCTGGAGCACACTGGAGGAGCTCTGGACACCTCCCAGGGGAGGTGCAGGTCAGGGGAGTGGTCACTCCCCTTTCCTTTGTCCAGTTTCGCGCCAGAGCAGGGCTAAGGGGTCCCTGAACCGGTGTAGACTGGCTTATGCAGAAATGGGCACCAAATGTGCCCATGAAAGCATTTCCAGAGGCTGGGGGAGGCTACTCCTCCCCTGCCTTCACACCATTTTCCAAAGGGAGAGGGTGTAACACCCTAACTCAGAGGAAGACCTTTGTTCTGCCATCCTGGGACAAGCCTGGCTTGACCCCAGGATGGCAGAAACCTGTCTGAGGGGTTGGCAGCAGCAGCAGCTGCAGTGAAACCCCAGGAAAGGCAGTTTGGCAGAACCAGGGTCTGTGCTACAGACCACTGGGATCATGGGATTGTGCCAACTATGCCAGGATGGCATAGAGGGGGCAATTCCATGATCATAGACATGTTACATGGCCATATTCGGAGTTACCATTGTGAAGCTACTATTAGGTAGTGACCTATATGTAGTGCACGCGTGTAATGGTGTCCCCGCACTCACAAAGTCCGGGGAATTGGCCCTGAACAATGTGGGGGCACCTTGGCTAGTGCCAGAGTGCCCTCACACTAAGTAACTTTGCACCTAACCTTTACCAGGTAAAGGTTAGACATATAGGTGACTTATAAGTTACTTAAGTGCAGTGTAAAATGGCTGTGAAATAACGTGGACGTTATTTCACTCAGGCTGCAGTGGCAGGCCTGTGTAAGAATTGTCAGAGCTCCCTATGGGTGGCAAAAGAAATGCTGCAGCCCATATGGATCTCCTGGAACCCCAATACCCTGGGTACCTCAGTACATTATACTAAGGAATTATAAGGGTGTTCCAGTAAGCCAATGTAAATTGGTAAAATTGGTCACTACCCTGTTAGTGACAATTTGAAACAAATGAGAGAGCATAACCACTGAGGTTCTGATTAGCAGAGCCTCAGTGAGACAGTTAGTCACTACACAGGTAACACATTCAGGCACACTTATGAGCACTGGGGCCCTGGATACCAGGGTCCCAGTGACACATACAACTAAAACAACATATATACAGTGAAATATGGGGGTAACATGCCAGGTAAGATGGTACTTTCCTACACAACCCCCCCCCCAAACGAAGGACAATAAGACTAGCCATGACCTGATGAGTCTTCATTGTCTAAGTGGAAATATCTGGAGAGTCCATCTGCATTGGAGTGGCTACTCCCAGGTCTATGTTCCACTGTATAGTCCATTCCCTGTAGGGATATGGACCACTTCAACAATTTAGGATTTTCACCTTTCTTTTGTTTTAGCCAAAGTAGAGGTTTGTGGTCTGTCTGAACAATGAAGTGAGTGCCAAACAGGTATGGCCTCAACTTCTTCAGTGCCCAGACCACAACAAAGGCCTCCCTCTCTATGGCAGACCAACCCTTTTCTCTAGGGGTCAACCTCCTACTAATAAAAGCAACAGGTTCATCCTGGCCCTCAGAATTTAGTTGTGATAGGACTGCCCCTACTCCTAATTCAGATGCATCAGTTTGGACATAGAATTTTGTAGAGTAACAAGGGCTTTTCAGGACAGGTGCAGAGCACATGGCCTGCTTCAGCTCCTCAAAAGCTTTCTGACAGTTTGCTGTCCATAATACCTTTTTAGGCATCTTCTTGGATGTGAGGTCATTAAGAGGGGCTGCAATAGAGCCATAGTTCTTAATGAACCTCCTGTAATACCCAGTGAGGCCTAGGAAGGCTCTCACCTGAGTCTGAATAGTAGGGGGAACCCAATCAATAATTGTTTGGATTTTCCCCTGTAGTGGTGCAATCTGTTCCCCACCAACAAGGTGTCCCAGATAAACCACCTTACCCTGCCCTATCTGGCACTTTGAAGCCTTGATAGTGAGGCCTGCCTTTTGCAGGGCCTCTAAAACTTTCCATAGGTGGACCAGGTGATAATCCCAGCTGGAGCTAAAGACAGCTATATCGTCCAAATATGCTGCACTGAAAGCTTCCAGCCCTTGCAGGACTGTGTTCACCAACCTCTGAAAAGTGGCAGGTGCATTTTTCAATCCAAAAGGCATTACTGTGAACTGGTAATGGCCTCCAATGGTTGAAAATGCAGTTTTAGGTTTAGCATCTTCTGATAATTTGATCTGCCAATACCCAGCAGTCAAATCAAAAGTGCTTAGATACTTAGCAGATGCCAGTGTATCTATGAGCTCATTTGCCCTGGGTATAGGGTGAGCATCAGTTTTGGTTACCTGGTTGAGACCTCTGTAGTCTACACAAAACCGCATTTCCTTCTTTCCATCTTTGGAATGGGGTTTTGGTACAAGTACCACAGGAGAAGCCCATGGACTTTCAGAGTGCTCAACCACTCCTAGTTCTAGCATTTTCTGCACCTCTTGCTTTATGCAGTCTCTGACATGGTCAGGCTGCCTATAGATCTTACTTTTGACAGGCAAGCTGTCTCCAGTATCTATAGTGTGCTCACACCAAGAAGTGGTACCTGGCACAGTAGAGAAGAGTTCAGAAAACTGACCCAGGAGATTTATGCAATGGTCTTTCTGCTCAGCAGTAAGACAATCAGCCAAAACTACACCTTCCACCAGAGCATCTTGTTCTGTGGAAGAGAAGAGATCAGGAAGATGATCACTGTCTTCTTCCTGTCCCTCATCAGTTGCCATGAGCAGGGTGAGATCAGCCCTGTCATAGTAGGGTTTCAGGCGGTTGACATGGAGCACCCTAAGGGGACTCCTGGCAGTGCCTAAGTCAACTAAATAAGTTACTTCACCCTTTTTCTCAACAATTGTGTGGGGTCCACTCCATTTATCTTGGAGTGTTCTTGGGGCCACAGGCTCCAAGACCCACACTTTCTGCCCTGGTTGGTACTGAACCAAAACAGCCTTCTGGTCATGCCATTGCTTCTGGAGCTCTTGGCTGGCCTGAAGGTTCTTACTGGCCTTTTTCATATACTCAGCCATCCTTGATCTGAGGCCAAGTACATAATCCACAATATCCTGCTTAGGAGTTTTTAAAGGTTGTTCCCAACCCTCCTTTACAAGTGTTAGTGGACCCCTAACAGGCTGTCCAAAAAGAAGTTCAAAGGGGCTAAAGCCCACTCCTTTCTGGGGTACCTCCCTGTAGGCAAAAAGAAGGCATGGTAAAAGGATATCCCATCTCCTGCGGAGTTTTTCAGGGAGATCCATAATCATGCCTTTGAGAGTTTTGTTAAATCTCTCCACCAGTCCATTTGTTTGTGGATGATAGGGTGTGGTGAACTTGTAAGTTACCCCACACTCCTTCCACATGGCCTTTAAGTATGCAGACATGAAATTGCTTCCCCTTTCTGATACTACTTCCTTTGGGAAGCCCACCCTGGAAAATATTCCCAGGAGGGCCTTTGCCACTGCAGGAGCTGTAGTGGTCCTTAAAGGAATAGCTTCAGGGTATCTTGTGGCATGGTCCACTACCACCAAGATGAATCTATTGCTTGAAGCAGTAGGAGGGTCAAGGGGGCCAACTATGTCAACCCCTACCCTTACAAAGGGAACCCCAACCACAGGCAGTAGAATAAGGGGTGCCTTTGGAGTTCCACCTGTCTTGCCACTGGCTTGACAGGTTTCACAGGACTTACAAAATTCCTTTGTGTCCTCAGACATTCTAGGCCAATGAAACAGGGGAACAAGCCTGTCCCAAGTTTTCATTTGTCCTAGATGCCCAGCTAGGGGAATGTCGTGTGCCAGAGTTAGGAGGAACTTTCTGTACTCCTGAGGAATCACTAATCTCCTGGCAGCTCCAGGTTTAGGATCCCTATGCTCAGTGTACAAGAGGTTGTCCTCCCAGTAAACTCTGTGAGAGTCACTGACATCCCCATTAGCCTGCTTGACAGCTTGCTGTCTCAGACCCTCTAATGTGGGACAGGTTTGCTGTGCCACACTCAGCTCCTCTCTGGCAGGCCCCCCTTCACCCAAAAGCTCAGCAGTGTCTGCTTCAAGCTCCTCTGGTGTAGGTTCTGCACAGGGAGGGAATTCTTCTTCCTCAGAAGTAGAATCCACTGTAGAGGGAAGGATAGTAGGAAGTGGTTTGCTTCTACTAGCCCTAGCTTTAGGGAGCACTTGGTCCATAGTTCCAGGATCCACGCTTCCCTGTCCTTTTTGCTTTTTGGCCTGAGCCCTTGTCAAAGCAAAAATATGCCCTGGGATGCCCAGCATTGCTGCATGGGCCTCCAACTCCACATCTGACCAAGCTGATGTATCCAAATCATTTCCTAGTAGACAGTCTACAGGTAAATCTGTGGCTACCACAACTTTCTTTGGACCAGTAACCCCCCCCCAGTTGAGATTTACAACAGCCATGGGGTGGCTAAGTGTGTTGTTGTGAGCATCGGTTACTTGGTACTGGTGACCAAGTAGGTGTTGTTCAGGGTGGACCAGTTTCTCTATGACCATAGTCACACTGGCACCAGTGTCCCTGTAGGCCTGAACCTCAACACCATTTATTAGGGGTAGCTGCTTGTACTTATCCATATTAAGGGGACAAGCAACTAAGGTGGCTAAATCAATAGCCCCCTCAGAGACTAACACATCCTCTGTGGTCTCCCTAACAAGACCAACCCCAACTAAGTTACCAATAGTGAGCCCAGCTACTCCCTTGGATTGGCTATTAGTAGGTTTGCTCCCACCACCACTGCTATTAGTAGGGACACTAGGTGTAGCAGTAGGGGTAGTAGTGGTCCGAACGTTGGTGCTTTTCTTTGGACAACTGGGATCTGTTGTCCAATGGCCTTTTATCTTACATAAATAGCACCATGGTTTCTTTTCCTTGTTCTGATTTGAAGAGGATTTGGGCCCACCACCCCCACCAGAGTGTTTTTGTGGGCCTGATGAAGACTCATTTTTAGATTTGTCCCCACCCTTGTCAGAAGACTTACCATCCTTCTTCTTGCCATCTTTGTCACCCCCTGTATGAACTTTTCTGTTCACCCTTGTTCTGACCCATTTGTCTGCCTTCTTTCCCAATTCTTGGGGAGAGGTCAGATCAGAGTCCACCAAGTACTGGTGCAACAAATCAGACACACAATTATTAAGAATATGCTCTCTCAGGATTAAGTTATACAGGCTGTCATAATCAGTAACTTTACTGCCATGTAACCACCCCTCCAAGGCCTTCACTGAATGGTCAATGAAATCAACCCAGTCTTGTGAAGACTCCTTTTTGGTCTCTCTGAACTTTATCCTGTATTGTTCAGTGGTTAAGCCATAACCATCCAGGAGTGCATTCTTAAGAACATGGAAATTATTGGCATCACTTTCTTTCACAGTAAGGAGCCTATCCCTACCTTTTCCACTAAATGATAGCCATAGGATAGCAGCCCACTGCCATTGAGGGACATCCTATACAACACAGGCCCTCTCAAGTGCAGCAAACCACTTGTTAATGTCATCCCCCTCCTTATAAGGGGGAACTATCTTGTGCAGATTCCTGGAATCATGCTCTTTTACAGGATGACTATGGGGAATACTGCTGCTGCCACCATGGGTTTCAAAACCCAACTTCTGTCTTTCCTTCTCTAGTTCAAAAGACAGTCTATCCAAATCCAGCTATTGCTTTTTAAGCTTCAGTCTGGTTTGTTCCACCCTCAACTTATTGAGTTTCCTCTCTAACATTCTGTCATCAGGGTTGGTGGGAGGGACATTCCTAGATACAGAGGTATGCTGGGAATGAACAGAAGGAGACCTGTTCCTTACAGAAGCCACCCTAACAGCTTGGCTAACAGAAACATCACTACCATTATGGTGAGAATAAATGCTTTTGCTATGATGTGAGACAACACTATTTGTATGGTGTGGCTCATCATCATTACCAACTATGCTAGACTGTCTAGTAATGGGCAGGCTAGGAAGTTTCTTTCCTGAATCTTTTCCTGGGGGAGTCCCTGGATCAGATTGGGAACCATTAGCTACTCTTTCACCAGATGGGGCACTTTTTGCCTTATCTTGTTCTCTAAGCATGTTAATTAACAATTCCAAGGAAGGATTCTTCCCTACACTCAAACCTCTCTCTATGCAGAGACTCCTTGCTCCTTTCCAGCTAAGGTGATCATATGCAATTGTGGACAGATGAACATTTTGGCCTGTGCCAGACATTTTTAGAGAGAGTTAAAGTGATAGAAAAAGAAAAAAAAGTTTTCAGAACTTTTTGGAAAGACAGAAAAAAAAACTTATTAAACTTTTTAAGAACTTTTTGAAAGTTTAGAAGTACTTTTCAGCACTTTAGAAAACAGTGAAAAGAGGAAATGCAAAACTTTTTAGCTATGTGTACACAGACTGAACTTGTTTTGTATATTTTTCTCTTATGAAAAGTACAATGACAAGAGTGGTAAGTAGTCTCAAAGCACTTATCCCACCACTGCACAACCAATGTAGGAGGCTGGACTGGCTTGTAGTGAGTACCAAGGGGTACTTACACCTTGCACCAGGCCCAGGTATCCCTTATTAGTGTATAGGGTGTCTAGCAGCTTAGGCTGATAGATAATGGTAGCTTAGCAGAGCAGCTTAGGCTGAACTAGGAGACGTGTGAAGCTACTATAGTACCACAAGTGTCACTTGCACAATATCATAAGAAAACACAATACACAGTTATACTAAAAATAAAGGTACTTTATTTTTATGACAATATGCCAAAGTATCTTAGAGTGTACCCTCAGTGAGAGGATAGGAAATATACACAAGATATATGTACACAGTACTAAAAATATGCAGTATAGTCTTAGAAAACAGTGCAAACAATGTATAGTTACAATAGGATGCAATGGAGACACATAGGGATAGGGGCAACACAAACCATATACTCCAAAAGTGGAATGCGAACCACGAATGGACCCCAAACCTATGTGACCTTGTAGAGGGTCGCTGGGACTATTAGAAAATAGTGAGAGTTAGAAAACTAGCCCTCCCCAAGACCCTGAAAAGTGAGTGCAAAGTGCACTAAAGTTCCCCAGAAGACAAAGAAGTCGTGATAGAGGAATAATGCAGAAAAGACACAAACCAACAATGCAACACCGATGGATTTCCAATCTAGGGTACCTGTGGAACAAGGGGACCAAGTCCAAAAGTCACAAGCAAGTCGGAGATGGGCAAATGCCCAGGAAATGCCAGCTGTGGGTGCAAAGAAGCTTCTACTGGACAGAAGAAGCAGAGGTTTCTGCAGGAACGAAAAGGGCTAGAGACTTCCCCTTTGGTGGACAGATCCCACTTGCCGTGGAAAGTCGTGCAGAAGTGCTTTCTCGCTGAAAGAACGCCAACAAGCCTTGCTATCTGCAAATCGTGCGGTTAGCGTTTTTGGACGCTGCTGTGGCCCAGGAGGGACCAGGAGGTCGCAAATTGGACCAGGAAGAAGAGGGGACGCCGAGCAAGAAAATGAGCTCTATCAGCAGCAGGTATCACCCGGAGAAGTGCCAGAAACGGGCACTACAAGGATGCGTGAAACGGTGCTCACCCGAAGTTACACAAAGGAGTCCCACGTAGCCGGAGACCAACTTAGAAAGTCGTGCAATGCAGGTTAGAGTGCCGTGGACCCAATCTTGGCTGTACACAAAGGATTTCCGCCGGAAGTGCACAGGGGCCGGAGAAGTTGCAAAAGTCGCGGTTACCAACAATGCAGTCTGGCGTGGGGAGGCAAGGACTTACCTCCACCAAACCTGGACTGAAGAGTCACTGGACTGTGGGAGTCACTTGGACAGAGTTGCTGGATTCAAGGGACCTCGCTCGTCGTGCTGAGAGGAGACCCAAGGGACCGGTAATGCAGCTTTTTGGTCCCTGCGGTTGCACGGGGAAGATTCCGTCGACCCACGGGAGATTTCTTTGCAGCTTCTAGTGCAGAGAGGAGGCAGACTACCCCCACAGCATGCACCACCAGGAAAACAGTCGAGAAGGCGGCAGGATCAGCGTTACAGAGTTGCAGTAGTCGTCTTTGCTACTATGTTGCAGTTTTGCAGGCTTCCAGCGCGGTCAGCAGTCGATTCCTTGGCAGAAGGTGAAGAGAGAGATGCAGAGGAACTCTGATGAGCTCTTGCATTCGTTATCTAAAGTTTCCCCAGAGACAGACACCCTAAATAGCCAGAAAAGAGGGTTTGGCTACCTAGGAGAGAGGATAGGCTAGCAACACCTGAAGGAGCCTATGAGAAGGAGTCTCTGACGTCACCTGGTGGCACTGGCCACTCAGAGCAGTCCAGTGTGCCAGCAGCACCTCTGTTTCCAAGATGGAAGAGGTCTGGAGCACACTGGAGGAGCTCTGGACACCTCCCAGGGGAGGTGCAGGTCAGGGGAGTGGTCACTCCCCTTTCCTTTGTCCAGTTTCGCACCAGAGCAGGGCTAAGGGGTCCCTGAACCGGTGTAGACTGGCTTATGCAGAATTGGGCACATCTGTGCCCAAGAAAGCATTTCCAGAGGCTGGGGGAGGCTACTCCTCCCCTGCCTTCACACCATTTTCCAAAGGGAGAGGGTGTAACACCCTCTCTCAGATGAAGTCCTTTGTTCTGCCATCCTGGGACAAGCCTGGCTTGACCCCAGGGGGGCAGAAACCTGTCTGAGGGGTTGGCAGCAGCAGCAGCTGCAGTGAAACCCCAGGAAAGGCGGTTTGGCAGTACCAGGGACTGTGCTACAGACCACTGGGATCATGGAATTGTGCCAACAATGCCAGGATGGCATAGAGGGGGCAATTCCATGATCTTAGACATGTTACATGGCCATACTCGGAGTTACCATTGTGAAGCTACATATAGGTAGTGACCTATATGTAGTGCACGTGTGTAATGGTGTCCCCGCACTCACAAAGTCCGGGGAATTGGCCCTGAACAATGTGGGGGCACCTTGGCTAGTGCCAGGGTGCCCTCACACTAAGTAACTTTGCACCTAACCTTTACCAGGTAAAGGTTAGACATATAGGTGACTTATAAGTTACTTAAGTGCAGTGTAAAATGGCTGTGAAATAACGTGGAAGTTATTTCACTCAGGCTGCAGTGGCAGGCCTGTGTAAGAATTGTCAGAGCTCCCTATGGGTGGCAAAAGAAATGCTGAAGTCCATAGGGATCTCCTGGAACCCCAATACCCTGGGTACTTCAGTACCATATACTAGGGAATTATAAGGGTGTTCCAGTAGCCAATGTAAATTGGTAAAATTGGTCACTAGCCTGTTAGTGACAATTTGAAAGAAATGAGAGAGCATAACCACTGAGGTTCTGATTAGCAGAGCCTCAGTGAGACAGTTAGTCACTACACAGGTAACACAGTCAGGCACACTTATGAGCACTGGGGCCCTGGAGAACAGGGTCCCAGTGACACATACAACTAAAACAACATATATACAGTGAAAAATTGGGGTAACATGCCAGGCGAGATTGTACTTTCCTACAATCACCTTAGCTGGAAAGGAGCAAGGAGTCTCTGCATAGAGAGAGGTTTGAGTGTAGGGAAGAATCCTTCTTTGGAATTATTGCTTAACATGCTTAGAGAACAAGATAAGGCCAAAGGGGCCACCTCTGTTGAAAAAGTAGCAAATGGTTCCCAATCTGATCCAGGGACTCCCCAAGGAAAAGAATGAGGAAAGAAACTTCCTAGCCTGCCCATTACTAGACAGTCTAGCATAGTTGGTACTGAGGTGGAGTCACATCATACAGATGGTGTGCTCTCACATTATACTGTCAGCCAAGATGTTAGGGTGCCCTCTGTAAGGGACAGGTCTCCTTCTGTTCATTCTCATCATACTTCTGTGTCTAAGAATGTCGCTCCCACCAACCCTGATGACAGAATGTTAGAAAGGGAACTCAATAAGTTGAGAGTGGAACAAACCAGACTGAAGCTTAAAAAGCAACTGCTGGATTTGGATAGACAGTCTTTAGAATTAGAGAAGGAAAGACAGAAGTTGGGTTTAGAAACCCATGGTGGCAGCAGCAGTATTCCCAATAGTCATCCTGCAAAAGAGCATGATTCCAGGAATCTGCACAAGATAGTTCCCCTTATAAGGAGGGGGATGACATTAACAAGTGGTTTGCTGCACTTGAGAGGGCCTGTGTTGTACAGGATGTCCCTCAAAGGCAGTGGGCTGCTATCCTGTGGCTATCATTTAGTGGAAAAGGTAGGGACTGAACAGTACAGGATAAAGTTCAGAGAGACCAAAAAGGAGTCTTCACAAGACTGGGTTGATTTCATTGACCATTCAGTGAAGGCCTTGGATGGGTGGTTACATGGCAGTAAAGTTACTGATTATGACAGCCTGTATAACTTGATCCTTAGAGAGCATATTCTTAATCATTGTGTGTCTGATTTGTTGCACCAGTACTTGGTGGACTCTGATCTGACCTCTCACCAAGAATTGGGAAAGAAGGCAGACAAATGGGTCAGAACAAGGGTGAACAGAAAAGTTCATACAGGGGTTGACAAAGATGGCAACAAGAAGAAGGATGGTAAGTCTTCAGACAGGGGTGGGGACAAATCTAAAAATGAGTCTTCATCAGGCCCACAAAAACACTCTGGTGGGGGTGGTGGGCCCAAATCCTCTTCTAATCAAAGCAAGGAAAAGAAACCATGGTGCTAATTATGTAAAATAAAAGGCCATTGGACAACAGATCCCAATTGTCCAAAGAAAAGCACCAAGCCTCCTACCACTACAACCCCTACTGCTACACCTAGTGTCCCTACTAATAGCAGTGGTGGTGGGAGCAAACCTACTAATAGCCAATCCAAGGGAGTAGCTGGGCTCACTATTGGTAACCTAGTTGGGGTTAGTCTTGTTAGGGAGACCACAGAGGCTGTGTTAGTCTCTGAGGGGGCTATTGATTTAGCCACCTTAGTTGCTTGTCCCCTTAATATGGATAAGTACAAGCAGCTACCCCTAATAAATGGTGTTGAGGTTCAGGCCTACAGGGACACTGGTGCCAGTGTGACTATGGTCATAGAGAAACTGGTCCACCCTGAACAACACCTACATGGTCACCAGTACCAAGTAACCGATGCTCACAACAACACACTTAGCCACCCCATGGCTGTTGTAAATCTCAACTGGGGGGGGATACTGGTCCAAAGAAAGTTGTTGTAGCCACAGATTTACCTGTAGACTGTCTACTAGGAAATGATTTGGAAACATCAGCTTGGTCAGATGTGGAGTTGGAGGCCCATGCAGCAATGCTGGGCATCCCAGGGCATATTTTTGCTTTAACCAGGGCTCAGGCCAAAAAGCAAAAAGGACAGGGAAGCTTGGATCCTGGAACAATGGACCAAGTGCTCCCTAAAGCTAGGGCTAGTAGAAGTCAACCACTTCCTACTATCCCTCCCTCTACAGTGGATTCAACTTCTGAGGAAGAAGAATTTCCACCCTGTGCAGAACCTACACCAGAGGAGCTGGAAGCAGACACTGCTGAGCTTTTGGGTGAAGGGGGGCCTGCCAGGGAGGAGCTGAGTGTGGCACAGCAAACCTGTCCCACACTAGAGGGTCTAAGACAGCAAGCTATCAAACAGGCTAATGGGGATGTCAGTGACTCTCACAGAGTTTACTGGGAGGACAACTTCTTGTACACTGAGGCAAGGGATCCTAAACCTGGAGCTGCCAGGAGATTAGTGATTCCTCAGGAGTACAGAAAGTTCCTCCTAACTCTTGCCCACGACATTCCCCTAGCAGGACATCTGGGACAAATGAAAACTTGGGACAGACTTGTTCCCTTGTTTCATTGGCCTAGAATGTCTGAGGACACAAAAGAGTTTTGTAAGTCCTGTGAAACCTGTCAAGCCAGTGGCAAGACAGGTGGCACCCCAAAGGCACCCCTTATTCCACTGCCTGTGGTTGGGGTTCCCTATGAAAGGGTAGGGGTTGACATCGTTGGCCCCCTTGACCCTCCTACTGCTTCAGGCAATAGGTTTAACTTGGTGGTGGTGGACCATGCCACAAGATATCCTGAGGCAATTCCTTTAAGGACTACTACAGCTCCTGCAGTGGCAAAGGCCCTCCTGGGAATATTTTCCAGGGTGGGCTTCCCAAAGGAAGTAGTATCAGACAGGGGAAGCAATTTCATATCTGCATACTTAAAGGCCATGTGGAAGGAGTGTGGTGTGACTTACAAGTTCACTACACCCTATCATCCACAAACAAATGGACTGGTGGAGAGATTTAACAAAACTCTCAAAGGCATGATTATGGGTCTCCCTGAAAAACTCTGCAGGAGATGGGATATCCTTTTACCATGCCTCCTTTTTGCCTACAGGGAGGTACCCCAGAAAGGAGTTGGCTTCAGCCCCTTTGAACTCCTCTTTGGACACCCTGTTAGGGGTCCACTAACACTTGTCAAGGAGGGTTGGGAACAACCTTTAAAAGCTCCAAAACAAGATATTGTGGATTATGTACTTCGCCTCAGATCAAGGATGGCTGAGCATATGAAAAAGGCTAGTAAGAACCTTCAGGCCAGCCAAGAGCTCCAGAAGCAATGGCATGATCAGAAGGCTGTTTTGGTTCAGTACCAACCAGGGCAGAAAGTGTGGGTCTTGGAGCCTGTGGGCCCAAGAGCACTCCAAGATAAATGGAGTGGACCCTACACAATTGTTGAGAAAAAGGGTGAAGTCACCTACTTAGTTGACTTAGGCACTGCCAGGAGTCCCCTTAGGGTGCTCCATGTCAATCGCCTGAAACCCTACTATGACAGGGCTGATCTCACCCTGCTCATGGCAACTGATGAGGGACAGGAAGAAGACAGTGATCCTCTACCTGATCTCTTCTCTTCCACAGAACAAGATGCTCTTGTGGAAGGTGTAGTTTTGGCTGATTGTCTTACTGCTGAGCAGAAAGACCATTGCATAAATCTCCTGGGTCAGTTTTCTGAACTCTTCTCTACTGTGCCAGGTACCACTTCTTGGTGTGAGCACAATATAGGTATTGGAGACAGCTTGCCTGTCAAAAGTAAAATCTATAGGCAGCCTGACCATGTCAGAGACTGCATAAAGCAAGAGGTGCAGAAAATGCTAGAACTAGGAGTGGTTGAGCACTCTGAAAGTCCATGGGCTTCTCCTGTGGTACTTGTACCAAAACCCCATTCCAAAGATGGAAAGAAGGAATTGCGGTTTTGTGTAGACTACAGAGGTCTCAACCAGGTAACCAAAACTGATGCTCACCCTATACCCAGGGCATATGAGCTCATAGATACACCAGCATCTGCCTAGTATCTAAGCACTTTTGATTTGACTGCAGGGTATTGGCAGATCAAATTATCAGAAGATGCTAAACCTAAAACTGCATTTTCAACCATTGGAGGCCATTACCAGTTCACAGTAATGCCTTTTGGATTGAAAAATGCACCTGCCACTTTTCAAAGGTTGGTGAACACAGTCCTGCAAGGGCTGGAAGCTTTCAGTGCAGCATATTTGGACGATATAGCTGTCTTTAGCTCCAGCTGGGATGATCACCTGGTCCACCTATGGAAAGTTTTAGAGGCCCTGCAAAATGCAGGCCTCACTATCAAGGCTTCAAAGTGCCAGATAGGGCAGGGTAAGGTGGTTTATCTGGGACACCTTGTTGGTGGGGAACAGATTGCACCACTACAGGGGAAAATCCAAACAATTATTGATTGGGTTCCCCCTACTACTCAGACTCAGGTGAGAGCCTTCCTAGGCCTCACTGGGTATTACAGGAGGTTCATTAAGAACTATGGCTCCATTTCAGCCCCTCTTAATGACCTCACTTCCAAGAAAATGCCTAAAAAGGTATTATGGACAGCAAACTGTCAGAAAGCTTTTGAGGAGCTGAAGCAGGCCATGTGCTCTGCACCTGTCCTGAAAAGCCCTTGTTACTCTAAAAAATTCTATGTCCAACTTAATTCTGAGGGCCAGGATCAACCTGTTGCTTCTAATAGTAGGAGGTTGACCCCTAGAGAAAAGCGTTGGTCTGCCATAGAGAGGGAGGCCTTTGCTGTGGTCTGGGCACTGAAGAAGTTGAGGCCATACCTGTTTGGCACTCACTTCATTGTTCAGACAGACCACAAACCTCTACTTTGGCTAAAACAAATGAAAGGTGAAAATCCTAAATTGTTGAGGTGGTCCATATCCCTACAGGGAATGGACTATACAGTGGAACATAGACCTGGGAGTAGCCACTCCAATGCAGATGGACTCTCCAGATATTTCCACTTAGACAATGAAGACTCATCAGGTCATGGCTTGTCTTATTGTCCTTCGTTTGCGGGGGGGGGTTGTGTAGGAAAATACCATCTTGCCTGGCATGTTACCCCCATTTTTCACTGTATATATGTTGTTTTAGTTGTATGTGTCACTGGGACCCTGCCAGCCAGGGCCCCAGTGCTCATAAGTGTGCCTGAATGTGTTACCTGTGTAGTGACTAACTGTCTCACTGAGGCTCTGCTAATCAGAACCTCAGTGGTTATGCTCTCTCATTTCTTTCAAATTGTCACTAACAGGCTAGTGACCAATTTTACCAATTTACATTGGCTCACTGGAACACCCTTATAATTCCCTAGTATATGGTACTGAGGTACCCAGGGTATTGGGGTTCCAGGAGATCCCTATGGGCTGCAGCATTTCTTTTGCCACCCACAGGGAGCTCTGACAATTCTTACACAGGCCTGCCACTGCAGCCTGAGTGAAATAACGTCCACGTTATTTCACAGCCATTTTTCACTGCACTTAAGTAACTTATAAGTCACCTATATGTCTAACCTTTACCTGGTAAAGGTTAGGTGCAAAGTTACTTAGTGTGAGGGCACCCTTGCACTAGCCAAGGTGCCCCCACATTGTTCAGGGCCAATTCCCCGGACTTTGTGAGTGCGGGGACACCATTGCACGCGTGCACTACATATAGGTCACTACCTATATGTAGCTTCACAATGGTAACTCCGAATATGGCCATGTAACATGTCTATGATCATGGAATTGCCCCCTCTATGCCATCCTGGCATAGTTGGCACAATCCCATGATCCCAGTGGTCTGTAGCACAGACCCTGGTACTGCCAAACTGCCTTTCCTGGGGTTTCACTGCAGCTGCTGCTGCTGCCAACCCCTCAGACAGGTTTCTGCCCTCCTGGGGTCAAGCCAGGCTTGTCCCAGGATGGCAGAACAAAGGACTTCCTCTGAGAGAGGGTGTTACACCCTCTCCCTTTGGAAAATGGTGGGAAGGCAGGGGAGGAGTAGCCTCCCCCAGCCTCTGGAAATGCTTTCATGGGCACAGTTGGTGCCCATTTCTGCATAAGCCAGTCTACACCGGTTCAGGGACCCCTCAGCCCTGCTCTGGCGCGAAACTGGACAAAGGAAAGGGGAGTGACCACTCCCCTGACCTGCACCTCCCCTGGGAGGTGTCCAGAGCTCCTCCAGTGTGCTCCAGACCTCTGCCATCTTGGAAACAGAGGTGCTGCTGGCACACTGGACTGCTCTGAGTGGCCAGTGCCACCAGGTGACATCAGAGACTCCTTCTGATAGGCTCCTTCAGGCGTTGCTAGCCTATCCTCTCTCCTAGGTAGCCAAACCCTCTTTTCTGGCTATTGAGGGTCTCTGTCTCTGTGGAAACTTTAGATAACGAATGCAAGAGCTCATCCGAGTTCCTCTGCATCTCTCTCTTCACCTTCTGCCAAGGAATCGACTGCTGACCGCGCTGGAAGCCTGCAAAACTGCAACAAAGTAGCTAAGACTACTGCAACTCTGTAACGCTGATCCTGCCGCCTTCTCGACTGTTTTCCTGGTGGTGCATGCTGTGGGGGTAGTCTGCCTCCTCTCTGAACTAGAAGCTCCGAAGAAATTGTGAGAAAGTAGCCTCTTTCTAGCCTTGTTACCCCCACTTTTGGCCTGTTTGTGAGTGTATGTCAGGATGTTTGTCACTGTTTTCACTGTCTCACTGGGATCCTGATGGCTAGGCCCCAGTGCTCATAGTGAAAACACTATGTTTTCAGTATGTTTGTTATGTGTCACTGGGGCCCTGCTAGTCAGGACCCCAGGGCTCATAAGGTTGTGGCCTGTATGTATGTGTCACTGGGACCCTGTCACACAGGACCCCAGTGCTCATAGGTGTGCATGTATGTGTTCCCTGTGTGGTGCCTAACTGTCTCACTGAGGCTCTGCTAACCAGAACCTCAGTGGTTATGCTCTCTCATTACTTTCAAATTGTCACTAACAGGCTAGTGACCATTTTTACCAATTTACATTGGCTTACTGGAACACCCTTATAATTCCCTAGTATATGGTACTGAGGTACCCAGGGTATTGGGGTTCCAGGAGATCCCTATGGGCTGCAGCATTTCTTTTGCCACCCATAGGGAGCTCTGACAATTCTTACACAGGCCTGCCACTGCAGCCTGAGTGAAATAACGTCCACGTTATTTCACAGCCATTTTACACTGCACTTAAGTAACTTATAAGTCACCTATATGTCTAACCTTTACCTGGTAAAGGTTGGGTGCAAAGTTACTTAGTGTGAGGGCACCCTGGCACTAGCCAAGGTGCCCCCACATTGTTCAGAGCCAATTCCCTGAACTTTGTGAGTGCGGGGACACCATTACACACGTGCACTACATATAGGTCACTACCTATATGTAGCTTCACAATGGTAACTCCGAATATGGCCATGTAACATGTCTATGATCATGGAATTGCCCCCTCTATGCCATCCTGGCATAGTTGGCACAATCCCATGATCCCAGTGGTCTGTAGCACAGACCCTGGTACTGCCAGACTGCCCTTCCTGGGGTTTCACTGCAGCTGCTGCTGCTGCCAACCCCTCAGACAGGCAGCTGCCCTCCTGGGGTCCAGCCAGGCCTGGCCCAGGATGGCAGAACAAAGAACTTCCTCTGAGAGAGGGTGTGACACCCTCTCCCTTTGGAAAATGGTGTGAAGGCAGGGGAGGAGTAGCCTCCCCCAGCCTCTGGAAATGCTTTGTTGGGCACAGAGGTGCCCAATTCTGCATAAGCCAGTCTACACCGATTCAGGGACCCCTTAGCCCCTGCTCTGGCGCGAAACTGGACAAAGGAAAGGGGAGTGACCACTCCCCTGACCTGCACCTCCCCTGGGAGGTGTCCAGAGCTCCTCCAGTGTGCTCCAGACCTCTGCCATCTTGGAAACAGAGGTGCTGCTGGCACACTGGACTGCTCTGAGTGGCCAGTGCCACCAGGTGACGTCAGAGACTCCTCCTGATAGGCTCCTTCAGGTGTTAGTAGCCTATCCTGTCTCCTAAGTAGCCAAACCCTCTTTTCTGGCTATTTAGGGTCTCTGTCTCTGGGGAAACTTTAGATAACGAATGCAAGAGCTCATCCGAGTTCCTCTGCATCTCCCTCTTCACCTTCTGAGAAGGAAACGACCGCTGACCGCGCTGGAAGCCTGCAAACCTGCAACATAGTAGCAAAGACGACTACTGCAACTCTGTAACGCTGATCCTGCCGCCTTCTCGACTGTTTTCCTGCTTATGCATGCTGTGGGGGTAGCCTGCCTCCTCTCTGCACCAGAAGCTCCGAAGAAATCTCCCGTGGGTCGACGGAATCTTCCCCCTGCAACCGCAGGCACCAAAAAGCTGCATTACCAGTCCCTTGGGTCTCCTCTCAGCACGACGAGCGAGGTCCCTCGAATCCAGCGACTCTGTCCAAGTGACCCCCACAGTGCAGTGACTCTTCAGTCCAAGTTTGGTGGAGGTAAGTCCTTGCCTCACCTCGCTGGGCTGCATTGCTGGGAACCGCGACTTTGCAGCTACTCCGGCCCCTGTGCACTTCCGGCAGAAATCCTTTGTGCACAGCCAAGCCTGGGTCCACGGCACTCTAACCTGCATTGCACGACTTTCTAAGTTGGTCTCCGGCGACGTGGGACTCCTTTGTGCAACTTCGGCGAGCACAGTTTCACGCATCCTCGTAGTGCCTGTTTCTGGCACTTCTCCGGGTGCTACTTGCTTCAGTGAGGGCTCTTTGTCTTGCTCGACGTCCCCTCTCTCTTCAGGTCCAATTTGCGACCTCCTGGTCCCTCCTGGGCCCCAGCAGCGTCCAAAAACGCCAAACGCACGATTTGCGTGTAGCAAGGCTTATTGGCGTCCTTCCGGCGGGAAAACACTTCTGCACGAGTCTCCAAGGCAAGAGGGATCTGTCCACCAAAGTGGAAGTCTCTAGCCCTTTTCGTTCCTGCAGAAACCTCAGCTTCTTCTGTCCAGTCGAAGTTTCTTTGCACCCGCAGCTGGCATTTCCTGGGCATCTGCCCATCTCCGACTTGCTTGTGACTTTTGGACTTGGTCCCCTTGTTCCACAGGTACCCTAGATTGGAAATCCACAGTTGTTGCATTGCTGGTTTGTGTCTTTCCTGCATTATTCCTCTAACACGACTACTTTGTCCTTAGGGGAACTTTAGTGCACTTTGCACTCACTTTTCAGGGTCTTGGGGAGGGTTATTTTTCTAACTCTCACTATTTTCTAATAGTCCCAGCGACCCTCTACAAGGTCACATAGGTTTGGGGTCCATTCGTGGTTCGCATTCCACTCTTGGAGTATATGGTTTGTGTTGCCCCATCCCTATGTTTCCCCATTGCATCCTATTGTAACTATACATTGTTTGCACTGTTTTCTAAGACTATACTGCATATTTTTGCTATTGTGTATATATATCTTGTGTATATTTCCTATCCTCTCACTGAGGGTACACTCTAAGATACTTTGGCATATTGTCATAAAAATAAAGTACCTTTATTTTTAGTATAACTGTGTATTGTGTTTTCTTATGATATTGTGCATATGACACTAAGTGGTACTGTAGTAGCTTCACACGTCTCCTAGTTCAGCCTAAGCTGCTCTGCTAAGCTACCATTATCTATCAGCCTAAGCTGCTAGACACCCTATACACTAATAAGGGATAACTGGGCCTGGTGCAAGGTGCAAGTACCCCTTGGTACTCACTACAAGCCAGTCCAGCCTCCTACATTGGTTGTGCAGTGGTGGGATAAGTGCTTGAGACTACTTACCACTCTTGTCATTGTACTTTTCATAAGAGAAAAATATACAAAACAAGGTCAGTGTATATCCACATAGCCAAAAAGTTTTGCATTTCCTCTTTTCACTCTTTTCTAAGTGCTGAAAAGTACTTCTAAACTTTCAAAAAGTTCTTAAAAGTTTAAAAAGTTTTTTTCTGTCTTTCCAAAAAGTTCTGAAAACTTTTTTCTCTTTTTCTATCACTTTGACTCTATCTAAAAAATGTCTGGCACAGGCCAAAGTGTTGATCTGTCCAAACTTGCATATGACAACCTTAGCTGGAAAAGAGCAAGGAGTCTCTGTATAGAGAGAGGTTTGAGGGTAGGGAAGAATCCTTCCTTGGAACTGTTACTTAACATGCTTAGAGAACAGGATAAGGCCATAGGTGCCCCATCTGTTGAAAAAGTACCTAATAGTTCCCAATCTGATTCAGGGACTCCCCCAGGAAAAGATTCAGGAAAGAAACTTCCTAGCCTGCCCATTACTAGACAGTCTAGCATAGATGGTAATGATGATGAGCCACACCATAGAAATAGTGTTGTCTCACATCATAGCAAAAGCATATATTCTCACCATACTGGTAGTAATGTTTCTGTAAACCAAGCTGTTAGGGTGGCTTCTGTAAGGGACAGGTATCCTTCTGTTCATTCCCATCATAGCTCTGTTTCTAGGAATGTCCCTCCCACCAACCCTGATGACAGAATGTTAGAGTGGGAACTCAATAAGTTGAGGGTGGAACAAACCAGACTGAAGCTTAAAAAGCAACAGCTGGATTTGGATAGACAGTCTTTTGAATTAGAGAAGGAAAGACAGAAGTTGGGTTTAGAAACCCATGGTGGCAGCAGCAGTATTCCCCATAGTCATCCTGCAAAAGAGCATGATTCCAGGAATCTGCACAAGATAGTTCCCCCTTATAAGGAGGGGGATGACATTAACAAGTGGTTTGCTGCACTTGAGAGGGCCTGTGTTGTACAGGATGTCCCTCAAAGGCAGTGGGCTGCTATCCTATGGCTATCATTTAGTGGACAAGGTAGGGATAGGCTCCTTACTGTGAAAGAAAATGATGCCAATAATTTTACAGTTCTTAAGAATGCACTCCTGGATGGTTATGGCTTAACCACTGAACAGTACAGGATAAAGTTCAGAGAGACCAAAAAGGAGTCTTCACAAGACTGGGTTGATTTCATTGACCATTCAGTGAAGGCCTTGGAGGGGTGGTTACATGGCAGTAAAGTTACTGATTATGAAAGCCTGTATAACACAATCCTGAGAGAGCATATACTTAATAATTGTGTGTCTGATTTGTTGCACCAATACCTGGTAGACTCTGATCTGACCTCTCCCCAAGAATTGGGAAAGAAGGCAGACAAATGGGTCAGAACAAGGGTGAACAGAAAAGTTCATACAGGGGGTGACAAAGATGGCAATAAGAAGAAAGATGGTGAAAAATCTCAAGATAAGCATGGGGATAAGGGTAAAACCAAAGATCCCACTTCAAATCTTAAACACTCTTCAGAGGGTGGGGATAAAACAAATTCTTCCTCTTCTTCCCAACCTGCACACATTAAAAAGCCTTGGTGCTTTGTGTGTAAAAACAGAGGCCATAGGCCAGGGGATAAGTCCTGTCCAGGTAAATCCCCTGAGCCTACCACCACTAATACATCAAGCTCTAGTGCCCCTAGCACTAGTGGTACTAGTGGTGGGACTGCTGGCAACAGTCAAGCAAAGGGTGTAGTTGGGTTCACTTATGGGTCCATAGTGGAAACTGATGTAATCAGTCCCAAGACAGTTTCTGTCACACCTAGTGGCATTGGCCTTGCCACACTGGCTGCTTGTCCCCTTACAATGGATAAGTACAGGCAGACAGTTTCAATAAATGGTGTTGAGGCCTTGGCCTACAGGGACACAGGTGCCAGTTTCACTTTGGTGACTGAAAACCTAGTGCCTCCTGAACAACACATCATTGGACAACAATCTAAGATTATTGATGTCCATAACTCCACTAAGTTTCTTCCCTTAGCTATAATTCAGTTTAGTTGGGGTGGAGTTACTGGCCCTAAGCAGGTGGTGGTATCACCTAGCTTACCTGTAGACTGTCTCTTAGGTAATGACCTAGAGGCCTCAGGTTGGGCTGATGTAGAGTTTTATGCCCATGCAGCCATGATGGGCATCCCTGAGGAATTGTTCCCTCTCATTTCAAGTGAAATGAAAAAGCAAAGGAGATAAGGCCTGAAAACTCAGGATCCCTCTCCATCAACAGGTAAAAAGGGTATCACAGTATCCCCTAACCACCCTACCATTCAGGATACTATTCCTGTGGTGGGAGAAACCTCTCCTGGGGTGGCACCTGTTCCAAGGGAATCATCAGCTGGCAAAGCTGGACTCCCTGAGGTGGAAGTACCTCTCTGTGGGATAACTAACATTGGTGAGAAAAAGAGCACCATTTTAGTTAACATGGAGCATCCCTCCAACCCTCCCAGAGAAACTTTAGTGCAGAAACCCTGCACTACCTCACAACACTTAGGACAGCATCCCTGCCCTAGTGTGGAGCTCATAGGACAGCATCCCTGCCCTGCTCCAACCCAAGAGAAACAGCATCCCTGTTCTCTCTTCCAGCCATATGGACAAAGTTTTTGCCCAGCTATGGCTTTTCTGAGACAGCATCCCTGTCTGGCATTTCCATCACTACAAATCGGTTCAGTGGACAATTCCCACTGCTCTAAACTAAAACTTACTGATAGAAACTCTGAAAATACATCTTCACATTATTGCTTAGCTAAAAAACTTCAAACAGGGTGGTTTACATCCCCACAGGGAAGTAACCATATAGTGGATGATAAAGGGAGTAACCAGTCTATTGCAGAGCTACTCTCTACTTATCACCACTTAGACAATAAAATCTCAAATGGCCAAGGTTAGCCTTATTGTCCTTCGTTTGGGGGGGGGGTTGTGTGAGAAAGTAGCCTCTTTCTAGCCTTGTTACCCCCACTTTTGGCCTGTTTGTGAGTGTATGTCAGGATGTTTGTCACTGTTTTTACTGTCTCACTGGGATCCTGATGGCTAGGCCCCAGTGCTCATAGTGAAAACACTATGTTTTCAGTATGTTTGTTATGTGTCACTGGGGCCCTGCTAGTCAGGACCCCAGGGCTCATAAGGTTGTGGCCTGTATGTATGTGTCACTGGGACCCTGTCACACAGGACCCCAGTGCTCATAGGTGTGCATGTATGTGTTCCCTGTGTGGTGCCTAACTGTCTCACTGAGGCTCTGCTAACCAGAACCTCAGTGGTTATGCTCTCTCATTACTTTCAAATTGTCACTAACAGGCTAGTGACCATTTTTACCAATTTACATTGGCTTACTGGAACACCCTTATAATTCCCTAGTATATGGTACTGAGGTACCCAGGGTATTGGGGTTCCAGGAGATCCCTATGGGCTGCAGCATTTCTTTTGCCACCCATAGGGAGCTCTGACAATTCTTACACAGGCCTGCCACTGCAGCCTGAGTGAAATAACGTCCACGTTATTTCACAGCCATTTTACACTGCACTTAAGTAACTTATAAGTCACCTATATGTCTAACCTTTACCTGGTAAAGGTTGGGTGCAAAGTTACTTAGTGTGAGGGCACCCTGGCACTAGCCAAGGTGCCCCCACATTGTTCAGAGCCAATTCCCTGAACTTTGTGAGTGCGGGGACACCATTACACGCGTGCACTACATATAGGTCACTACCTATATGTAGCTTCACAATGGTAACTCCGAATATGGCCATGTAACATGTCTATGATCATGGAATTGCCCCCTCTATGCCATCCTGGCATAGTTGGCACAATCCCATGATCCCAGTGGTCTGTAGCACAGACCCTGGTACTGCCAGACTGCCCTTCCTGGGGTTTCACTGCAGCTGCTGCCAACCCCTCAGACAGGCAGCTGCCCTCCTGGGGTCCAGCCAGGCCTGGCCCAGGATGGCAGAACAAAGAACTTCCTCTGAGAGAGGGTGTGACACCCTCTCCCTTTGGAAAATGGTGTGAAGGCAGGGGAGGAGTAGCCTCCCCCAGCCTCTGGAAATGCTTTGTTGGGCACAGAGGTGCCCAATTCTGCATAAGCCAGTCTACACCGGTTCAGGGACCCCTTAGCCCCTGCTCTGGCGCGAAACTGGACAAAGGAAAGGGGAGTGACCACTCCCCTGACCTGCACCTCCCCTGGGAGGTGTCCAGAGCTCCTCCAGTGTGCTCCAGACCTCTGCCATCTTGGAAACAGAGGTGCTGCTGGCACACTGGACTGCTCTGAGTGGCCAGTGCCACCAGGTGACGTCAGAGACTCCTGCTGATAGGCTCCTTCAGGTGTTAGTAGCCTATCCTCTCTCCTAGGTAGCCAAACCCTCTTTTCTGGCTATTTAGGGTCTCTGTCTCTGGGGAAACTTTAGATAACGAATGCAAGAGCTCATCCGAGTTCCTCTGCATCTCCCTCTTCACCTTCTGAGAAGGAAACGACCGCTGACCGCGCTGGAAGCCTGCAAACCTGCAACATAGTAGCAAAGACGACTACTGCAACTCTGTAACGCTGATCCTGCCGCCTTCTCGACTGTTTTCCTGCTTGTGCATGCTGTGGGGGTAGCCTGCCTCCTCTCTGCACCAGAAGCTCCGAAGAAATCTCCTGTGGGTCGACGGAATCTTCCCCCTGCAACCGCAGGCACCAAAAAGCTGCATTACCGGTCCCTTGGGTCTCCTCTCAGCACAACGAGCGAGGTCCCTCGAATCCAGCGACTCTGTCCAAGTGACCCCCACAGTCCAGTGACTCTTCAGTCCAAGTTTGGTGGAGGTAAGTTCTTGCCTCACCTCGCTGGGCTGCATTGCTGGGAACCGCGACTTTGCAGCTACTCCGGCCCCTGTGCACTTCCGGCGGAAATCCTTTGTGCACAGCCAAGCCTGGGTCCACGGCACTCTAACCTGCATTGCACGACTTTCTAAGTTGGTCTCCGGCAACGTGGGACTCCTTTGTGCAACTTCGGCGAGCACCGATTCACGCATCCTCATAGTGCCTGTTTCTGGCACTTCCCCGGGTGTTACCTGCTTCAGTGAGGGCTCTTTGTCTTGCACGACGTCCCCTCTCTCTTCAGGTCCAATTTGCGACCTCCTGGTCCCTCCTGGGACCCAACAGCGTCCAAAAACGCCAAACGAACGATTTGCGTGTAGCAAGGCTTGTTGGCGTCCTTCCGGCGGGAAATCACTTCTGCACAACTCTCCAAGGCGAGCGGGATCCGACCACCAAAGGGGAAGTCTCTAGCCCTTTTTGTTCCTGCAGAAACCTCAGCTTCTTCTGTCCTGTCGAAGCTTCTTTGCACCCGCAGCTGGCATTTCCTGGGCATCTGCCCATCTCCGACTTGCTTGTGACTTTTGGACTTGGTCCCCTTGTTCCACAGGTACCCTAGATTGGAAATCCACAGTTGTTGCATTGCTGGTTTGTGTCTTTCCTGCATTATTCCTCTAACAAGACTACTTTGTCCTTAGGGGAACTTTAGTGCACTTTGCACTCACTTTTCAGGGTCTTGGGGAGGGTTATTTTTCTAACTCTCACTATTTTCTAATAGTCCCAGCGACCCTCTACAAGGTCACATAGGTTTGGGGTCCATTCGTGGTTCGCATTCCACTCTTGGAGTATATGGTTTGTGTTGCCCCATCCCTATGTTTCCCCATTGCATCCTATTGTAACTATACATTGTTTGCACTGTTTTCTAAGACTATACTGCATATTTTTGCTATTGTGTATATATATCTTGTGTATATTTCCTATCCTCTCACTGAGGGTACACTCTAAGATACTTTGGCATATTGTCATAAAAATAAAGTACCTTTATTTTTAGTATAACTGTGTATTGTGTTTTCTTATGATATTGTGCATATGACACTAAGTGGTACTGTAGTAGCTTCACACGTCTCCTAGTTCAGCCTAAGCTGCTCTGCTAAGCTACCATTATCTATCAGCCTAAGCTGCTAGACACCCTATACACTAATAAGGGATAACTGGGCCTGGTGCAAGGTGCAAGTACCCCTTGGTACTCACTACAAGCCAGTCCAGCCTCCTACATTGGTTGTGCAGTGGTGGGATAAGTGCTTGAGACTACTTACCACTCTTGTCATTGTACTTTTCATAAGAGAAAAATATACAAAACAAGGTCAGTGTATATACACATAGCCAAAAAGTTTTGCATTTCCTCTTTTCACTCTTTTCTAAGTGCTGAAAAGTACTTCTAAACTTTCAAAAAGTTCTTAAAAGTTTAAAAAGTTTTTTTCTGTCTTTCCAAAAAGTTCTGAAAACTTTTTTCTCTTTTTCTATCACTTTGACTCTATCTAAAAAATGTCTGGCACAGGCCAAAGTGTTGATCTGTCCAAACTTGCATATGACAACCTTAGCTGGAAAAGAGCAAGGAGTCTCTGTATAGAGAGAGGTTTGAGGGTAGGGAAGAATCCTTCCTTGGAACTGTTACTTAACATGCTTAGAGAACAGGATAAGGCCATAGGTGCCCCATCTGTTGAAAAAGTACCTAATAGTTCCCAATCTGATTCAGGGACTCCCCCAGGAAAAGATTCAGGAAAGAAACTTCCTAGCCTGCCCATTACTAGACAGTCTAGCATAGATGGTAATGATGATGAGCCACACCATAGAAATAGTGTTGTCTCACATCATAGCAAAAGCATATATTCTCACCATACTGGTAGTAATGTTTCTGTAAACCAAGCTGTTAGGGTGGCTTCTGTAAGGGACAGGTATCCTTCTGTTCATTCCCATCATAGCTCTGTTTCTAGGAATGTCCCTCCCACCAACCCTGATGACAGAATGTTAGAGTGGGAACTCAATAAGTTGAGGGTGGAACAAACCAGACTGAAGCTTAAAAAGCAACAGCTGGATTTGGATAGACAGTCTTTTGAATTAGAGAAGGAAAGACAGAAGTTGGGTTTAGAAACCCATGGTGGCAGCAGCAGTATTCCCCATAGTCATCCTGCAAAAGAGCATGATTCCAGGAATCTGCACAAGATAGTTCCCCCTTATAAGGAGGGGGATGACATTAACAAGTGGTTTGCTGCACTTGAGAGGGCCTGTGTTGTACAGGATGTCCCTCAAAGGCAGTGGGCTGCTATCCTATGGCTATCATTTAGTGGAAAAGGTAGGGATAGGCTCCTTACTGTGAAAGAAAATGATGCCAATAATTTTACAGTTCTTAAGAATGCACTCCTGGATGGTTATGGCTTAACCACTGAACAGTACAGGATAAAGTTCAGAGAGACCAAAAAGGAGTCTTCACAAGACTGGGTTGATTTCATTGACCATTCAGTGAAGGCCTTGGAGGGGTGGTTACATGGCAGTAAAGTTACTGATTATGAAAGCCTGTATAACACAATCCTGAGAGAGCATATACTTAATAATTGTGTGTCTGATTTGTTGCACCAATACCTGGTAGACTCTGATCTGACCTCTCCCCAAGAATTGGGAAAGAAGGCAGACAAATGGGTCAGAACAAGGGTGAACAGAAAAGTTCATACAGGGGGTGACAAAGATGGCAATAAGAAGAAAGATGGTGAAAAATCTCAAGATAAGCATGGGGATAAGGGTAAAACCAAAGATCCCACTTCAAATCTTAAACACTCTTCAGAGGGTGGGGATAAAACACATTCTTCCTCTTCTTCCCAACCTGCACACATTAAAAAGCCTTGGTGCTTTGTGTGTAAAAACAGAGGCCATAGGCCAGGGGATAAGTCCTGTCCAGGTAAATCCCCTGAGCCTACCACCACTAATACATCAAGCTCTAGTGCCCCTAGCACTAGTGGTACTAGTGGTGGGACTGCTGGCAACAGTCAAGCAAAGGGTGTAGTTGGGTTCACTTATGGGTCCATAGTGGAAACTGATGTAATCAGTCCCAAGACAGTTTCTGTCACACCTAGTGGCATTGGCCTTGCCACACTGGCTGCTTGTCCCCTTACAATGGATAAGTACAGGCAGACAGTTTCAATAAATGGTGTTGAGGCCTTGGCCTACAGGGACACAGGTGCCAGTTTCACTTTGGTGACTGAAAACCTAGTGCCTCCTGAACAACACATCATTGGACAACAGTATAAGATTATTGATGTCCATAACTCCACTAAGTTTCTTCCCTTAGCTATAATTCAGTTTAGTTGGGGTGGAGTTACTGGCCCTAAGCAGGTGGTGGTATCACCTAGCTTACCTGTAGACTGTCTCTTAGGTAATGACCTAGAGGCCTCAGGTTGGGCTGATGTAGAGTTTTATGCCCATGCAGCCATGATGGGCATCCCTGAGGAATTGTTCCCTCTCATTTCAAGTGAAATGAAAAAGCAAAGGAGATAAGGCCTGAAAACTCAGGATCCCTCTCCATCAACAGGTAAAAAGGGTATCACAGTATCCCCTAACCACCCTACCATTCAGGATACTATTCCTGTGGTGGGAGAAACCTCTCCTGGGGTGGCACCTGTTCCAAGGGAATCATCAGCTGGCAAAGCTGGACTCCCTGAGGTGGAAGTACCTCTCTGTGGGATAACTAACATTGGTGAGAAAAAGAGCACCATTTTAGTTAACATGGAGCATCCCTCCAACCCTCCCAGAGAAACTTTAGTGCAAAAACCCTGCACTACCTCACAACACTTAGGACAGCATCCCTGCCCTAGTGTGGAGCTCATAGGACAGCATCCCTGCCCTGCTCCAACCCAAGAGAAGCAGCATCCCTGTTCTCTCTTCCAGCCATATGGACAAAGTTTTTGCCCAGCTATGGCTTTTCTGAGACAGCATCCCTGTCTGGCATTTCCATCACTACAAATCGGTTCAGTGGACAATTCCCACTGCTCTAAACTAAAACTTACTGATAGAAACTCTGAAAATACATCTTCACATTATTGCTTAGCTAAAAAACTTCAAACAGGGTGGTTTACATCCCCACAGGGAAGTAACCATATAGTGGATGATAAAGGGAGTAACCAGTCTATTGCAGAGCTACTCTCTACTTATCACCACTTAGACAATAAAGTCTCAAATGGCCAAGGTTAGCCTTATTGTCCTTCGTTTGGGGGGGGGTTGTGTGAGAAAGTAGCCTCTTTCTAGCCTTGTTACCCCCACTTTTGGCCTGTTTGTGAGTGTATGTCAGGATGTTTGTCACTGTTTTTACTGTCTCACTGGGATCCTGATGGCTAGGCCCCAGTGCTCATAGTGAAAACACTATGTTTTCAGTATGTTTGTTATGTGTCACTGGGGCCCTGTTAGTCAGGACCCCAGGGCTCATAAGGTTGTGGCCTGTATGTATGTGTCACTGGGACCCTGTCACACAGGACCCCAGTGCTCATAGGTGTGCATGTATGTGTTCCCTGTGTGGTGCCTAACTGTCTCACTGAGGCTCTGCTAACCAGAACCTCAGTGGTTATGCTCTCTCATTACTTTCAAATTGTCACTAACAGGCTAGTGACCATTTTTACCAATTTACATTGGCTTACTGGAACACCCTTATAATTCCCTAGTATATGGTACTGAGGTACCCAGGGTATTGGGGTTCCAGGAGATCCCTATGGGCTGCAGCATTTCTTTTGCCACCCATAGGGAGCTCTGACAATTCTTACACAGGCCTGCCACTGCAGCCTGAGTGAAATAACGTCCACGTTATTTCACAGCCATTTTACACTGCACTTAAGTAACTTATAAGTCACCTATATGTCTAACCTTTACCTGGTAAAGGTTGGGTGCAAAGTTACTTAGTGTGAGGGCACCCTGGCACTAGCCAAGGTGCCCCCACATTGTTCAGAGCCAATTCCCTGAACTTTGTGAGTGCGGGGACACCATTACACGCGTGCACTACATATAGGTCACTACCTATATGTAGCTTCACAATGGTAACTCCGAATATGGCCATGTAACATGTCTATGATCATGGAATTGCCCCCTCTATGCCATCCTGGCATAGTTGGCACAATCCCATGATCCCAGTGGTCTGTAGCACAGACCCTGGTACTGCCAGACTGCCCTTCCTGGGGTTTCACTGCAGCTGCTGCCAACCCCTCAGACAGGCAGCTGCCCTCCTGGGGTCCAGCCAGGCCTGGCCCAGGATGGCAGAACAAAGAACTTCCTCTGAGAGAGGGTGTGACACCCTCTCCCTTTGGAAAATGGTGTGAAGGCAGGGGAGGAGTAGCCTCCCCCAGCCTCTGGAAATGCTTTGTTGGGCACAGAGGTGCCCAATTCTGCATAAGCCAGTCTACACCGGTTCAGGGACCCCTTAGCCCCTGCTCTGGCGCGAAACTGGACAAAGGAAAGGGGAGTGACCACTCCCCTGACCTGCACCTCCCCTGGGAGGTGTCCAGAGCTCCTCCAGTGTGCTCCAGACCTCTGCCATCTTGGAAACAGAGGTGCTGCTGGCACACTGGACTGCTCTGAGTGGCCAGTGCCACCAGGTGACGTCAGAGACTCCTGCTGATAGGCTCCTTCAGGTGTTAGTAGCCTATCCTCTCTCCTAGGTAGCCAAACCCTCTTTTCTGGCTATTTAGGGTCTCTGTCTCTGGGGAAACTTTAGATAACGAATGCAAGAGCTCATCCGAGTTCCTCTGCATCTCCCTCTTCACCTTCTGAGAAGGAAACGACCGCTGACCGCGCTGGAAGCCTGCAAACCTGCAACATAGTAGCAAAGACGACTACTGCAACTCTGTAACGCTGATCCTGCCGCCTTCTCGACTGTTTTCCTGCTTGTGCATGCTGTGGGGGTAGCCTGCCTCCTCTCTGCACCAGAAGCCCCGAAGAAATCTCCTGTGGGTCGACGGAATCTTCCCCCTGCAACCGCAGGCACCAAAAAGCTGCATTACCGGTCCCTTGGGTCTCCTCTCAGCACAACGAGCGAGGTCCCTCGAATCCAGCGACTCTGTCCAAGTGACCCGCACAGTCCAGTGACTCTTCAGTCCAAGTTTGGTGGAGGTAAGTTCTTGCCTCACCTCGCTGGGCTGCATTGCTGGGAACCGCGACTTTGCAGCTACTCCGGCCCCTGTGCACTTCCGGCGGAAATCCTTTGTGCACAGCCAAGCCTGGGTCCACGGCACTCTAACCTGCATTGCACGACTTTCTAAGTTGGTCTCCGGCAACGTGGGACTCCTTTGTGCAACTTTGGCGAGCACCGATTCACGCATCCTCATAGTGCCTGTTTCTGGCACTTTCCCGGGTGTTACCTGCTTCAGTGAGGGCTCTTTGTCTTGCACGACGTCCCCTCTCTCTTCAGGTCCAATTTGCGACCTCCTGGTCCCTCCTGGGACCCAACAGCGTCCAAAAACGCCAAACGAACGATTTGCGTGTAGCAAGGCTTGTTGGCGTTCTTCCGGCGGGAAATCACTTCTGCACAACTCTCCAAGGCGAGCGGGATCCGACCACCAAAGGGGAAGTCTCTAGCCCTTTTTGTTCCTGCAGAAACCTCAGCTTCTTCTGTCCTGTCGAAGCTTCTTTGCACCCGCAGCTGGCATTTCCTGGGCATCTGCCCATCTCCGACTTGCTTGTGACTTTTGGACTTGGTCCCCTTGTTCCACAGGTACCCTAGATTGGAAATCCACAGTTGTTGCATTGCTGGTTTGTGTCTTTCCTGCATTATTCCTCTAACACGACTACTTTGTCCTTAGGGGAACTTTAGTGCACTTTGCACTCACTTTTCAGGGTCTTGGGGAGTGTTATTTTTCTAACTCTCACTATTTTCTAATAGTCCCAGCGACCCTCTACAAGGTCACATAGGTTTGGGGTCCATTCGTGGTTCGCATTCCACTCTTGGAGTATATGGTTTGTGTTGCCCCATCCCTATGTTTCCCCATTGCATCCTATTGTAACTATACATTGTTTGCACTGTTTTCTAAGACTATACTGCATATTTTTGCTATTGTGTATATATATCTTGTGTATATTTCCTATCCTCTCACTGAGGGTACACTCTAAGATACTTTGGCATATTGTCATAAAAATAAAGTACCTTTATTTTTAGTATAACTGTGTATTGTGTTTTCTTATGATATTGTGCATATGACACTAAGTGGTACTGTAGTAGCTTCACACGTCTCCTAGTTCAGCCTAAGCTGCTCTGCTAAGCTACCATTATCTATCAGCCTAAGCTGCTAGACATCCTATACACTAATAAGGGATAACTGGGCCTGGTGCAAGGTGCAAGTACCCCTTGGTACTCACTACAAGCCAGTCCAGCCTCCTACATTGGTTGTGCAGTGGTGGGATAAGTGCTTGAGACTACTTACCACTCTTGTCATTGTACTTTTCATAAGAGAAAAATATACAAAACAAGGTCAGTGTATATACACATAGCCAAAAAGTTTTGCATTTCCTCTTTTCACTCTTTTCTAAGTGCTGAAAAGTACTTCTAAACTTTCAAAAAGTTCTTAAAAGTTTAAAAAGTTTTTTTCTGTCTTTCCAAAAAGTTCTGAAAACTTTTTTCTCTTTTTCTATCACTTTGACTCTCTCTAAAAAATGTCTGGCACAGGCCAAAGTGTTGATCTGTCCAAACTTGCATATGACAACCTTAGCTGGAAAAGAGCAAGGAGTCTCTGTATAGAGAGAGGTTTGAGTGTAGGGAAGAATCCTTCCTTGGAACTGTTACTTAACATGCTTAGAGAACAGGATAAGGCCATAGGTGCCCCATCTGTTGAAAAAGTACCTAATAGTTCCCAATCTGATTCAGGGACTCCCCCAGGAAAAGATTCAGGAAAGAAACTTCCTAGCCTGCCCATTACTAGACAGTCTAGCATAGATGGTAATGATGATGAGCCACACCATAGAAATAGTGTTGTCTCACATCATAGCAAAAACATATATTCTCACCATACTGGTAGTAATGTTTCTGTAAACCAAGCTGTTAGGGTGGCTCCTGTAAGGGACAGGTCTCCTTCTGTTCATTCCCATCATAGCTCTGTTTCTAGGAATGTCCCTCCCACCAACCCTGATGACAGAATGTTAGAGAGGGAACTCAATAAGTTGAGGGTGGAACAAACCAGACTGAAGCTTAAAAAGCAACAGCTGGATTTGGATAGACAGTCTTTTGAATTAGAGAAGGAAAGACAGAAGTTGGGTTTAGAAACCCATGGTGGCAGCAGCAGTATTCCCCATAGTCATCCTGCAAAAGAGCATGATTCCAGGAATCTGCACAAGATAGTTCCCCCTTATAAGGAGGGGGATGACATTAACAAGTGGTTTGCTGCACTTGAGAGGGCCTGTGTTGTACAGGATGTCCCTCAAAGGCAGTGGGCTGCTATCCTATGGCTATCATTTAGTGGAAAAGGTAGGGATAGGCTCCTTACTGTGAAAGAAAATGATGCCAATAATTTTACAGTTCTTAAGAATGCACTCCTGGATGGTTATGGCTTAACCACTGAACAGTACAGGATAAAGTTCAGAGAGACCAAAAAGGAGTCTTCACAAGACTGGGTTGATTTAATTGACCATTCAGTGAAGGCCTTGGAGGGGTGGTTACATGGCAGTAAAGTTACTGATTATGAAAGCCTGTATAACACAATCCTGAGAGAGCATATACTTAATAATTGTGTGTCTGATTTGTTGCACCAATACCTGGTAGACTCTGATCTGACCTCTCCCCAAGAATTGGGAAAGAAGGCAGACAAATGGGTCCGAACAAGGGGGTGACAAAGATGGCAATAAGAAGAAAGATGGTGAAAAATCTCAAGATAAGCATGGGGATAAGGGTAAAACCAAAGATCCCACTTCAAATCTTAAACACTCTTCAGAGGGTGGGGATAAAACAAATTCTTCCTCTTCTTCCCAACCTGCACACATTAAAAAGCCTTGGTGCTTTGTGTGTAAAAACAGAGGCCATAGGCCAGGGGATAAGTCCTGTCCAGGTAAACCCCCTGAGCCTACCACCACTAATACATCAAGCTCTAGTGCCCCTAGCAGTAGTGGTACTAGTGGTGGGACTGCTGGCAACAGTCAAGCAAAGGGTGTAGTTGGGTTCACTTATGGGTCCATAGTGGAAACTGATGTAATCAGTCCCAAGACAGTTTCTGTCACACCTAGTGGTATTGGCCTTGCCACACTGGCTGCTTGTCCCCTTACAATGGATAAGTACAGGCAGACAGTTTCAATAAATGGTGTTGAGGCCTTGGCCTACAGGGACACAGGTGCCAGTTTCACTTTGGTGACTGAAAACCTAGTGCCTCCTGAACAACACATCATTGGACAACAGTATAAGATTATTGATGTCCATAACTCCACTAAGTTTCTTCCCTTAGCTATAATTCAGTTTAGTTGGGGTGGAGTTACTGGCCCTAAGCAGGTGGTGGTATCACCTAGCTTACCTGTAGACTGTCTCTTAGGTAATGACCTAGAGGCCTCAGGTTGGGCTGATGTAGAGTTTTATGCCCATGCAGCCATGCTGGGCATCCCTGAGGAATTGTTCCCTCTCATTTCAAGTGAAATGAAAAAGCAAAGGAGAGAAGGCCTGAAAACTCAGGATCCCTCTCCATCAACAGGTAAAAAGGGTATCACAGTATCCCCTAACCACCCTACCATTCAGGATACTATTCCTGTGGTGGGAGAAACCTCTCCTGGGGTGGCACCTGTTCCAAGGGAATCATCAGCTGGCAAAGCTGGACTCCCTGAGGTGGAAGTACCTCTCTGTGGGATAACTAACATTGGTGAGAAAAAGAGCACCATTTTAGTTAACATGGAGCATCCCTCCAACCCTCCCAGAGAAACTTTAGTGCAGAAACCCTGCACTACCTCACAACACTTAGGACAGCATCCCTGCCCTAGTGTGGAGCTCATAGGACAGCATCCCTGCCCTGCTCCAACCCAAGAGAAACAGCATCCCTGTTCTCTCTTCCAGCCATATGGACAAAGTTTTTGCCCAGCTATGGCTTTTCTGAGACAGCATCCCTGTCTGGCATTTCCATCACTACAAATAGGTTCAGTGGACAATTCCCACTGCTCTAAACTAAAACTTACTGATAGAAACTCTGAAAATACATCTTCACATTGTTGCTTAGCTAAAAAACTTCAAACAGGGTGGTTTACATCCCCACAGGGAAGTAACCATATAGTGGATGATAAAGGGAGTAACCAGTCTATTGCAGAGCTACTCTCTACTTATCACCACTTAGACAATAAAGTCTCAAATGGCCAAGGTTAGCCTTATTGTCCTTCGTTTGGGGGGGGGGTTGTGTGAGAAAGTAGCCTCTTTCTAGCCTTCTTACCCCCACTTTTGGCCTGTTTGTGAGTGTATGTCAGGATGTTTGTCACTGTTTTCACTGTCTCACTGGGATCCTGATGGCTAGGCCCCAGTGCTCATAGTGAAAACACTATGTTTTCAGTATGTTTGTTATGTGTCACTGGGGCCCTGCTAGTCAGGACCCCAGGGCTCATAAGGTTGTGGCCTGTATTTATGTGTCACTGGGACCCTGTCACACAGGACCCCAGTGCTCATAGGTGTGCATGTATGTGTTCCCTGTGTAGTGCCTAACTGTCTCACTGAGGCTCTGCTAACCAGAACCTCAGTGGTTATGCTCTCTCATTACTTTCAAATTGTCACTAACAGGCTAGTGACCATTTTTACCAATTTACATTGGCTTACTGGAACACCCTTATAATTCCCTAGTATATGGTACTGAGGTACCCAGGGTATTGGGGTTCCAGGAGATCCCTATGGGCTGCAGCATTTCTTTTGCCACCCATAGGGAGCTCTGACAATTCTTACACAGGCCTGCCACTGCAGCCTGAGTGAAATAACGTCCACGTTATTTCACAGCCATTTTACACTGCACTTAAGTAACTTATAAGTCACCTATATGTCTAACCTTTACCTGGTAAAGGTTGGGTGCAAAGTTACTTAGTGTGAGGGCACCCTGGCACTAGCCAAGGTGCCCCCACATTGTTCAGAGCCAATTCCCTGAACTTTGTGAGTGCGGGGACACCATTACACGCGTGCACTACATATAGGTCACTACCTATATGTAGCTTCACAATGGTAACTCCGAATATGGCCATGTAACATGTCTATGATCATGGAATTGCCCCCTCTATGCCATCCTGGCATAGTTGGCACAATCCCATGATCCCAGTGGTCTGTAGCACAGACCCTGGTACTGCCAGACTGCCCTTCCTGGGGTTTCACTGCAGCTGCTGCTGCTGCCAACCCCTCAGACAAGCAGCTGCCCTCCTGGGGTCCAGCCAGGCCTGGCCCAGGATGGCAGAACAAAGAACTTCCTCTGAGAGAGGGTGTGACACCCTCTCCCTTTGGAAAATGGTGTGAAGGCAGGGGAGGAGTAGCCTCCCCCAGCCTCTGGAAATGCTTTGTTGGGCACAGAGGTGCCCAATTCTGCATAAGCCAGTCTACACCGGTTCAGGGACCCCTTAGCCCCTGCTCTGGCGCGAAACTGGACAAAGGAAAGGGGAGTGACCACTCCCCTGACCTGCACCTCCCCTGGGAGGTGTCCAGAGCTCCTCCAGTGTGCTCCAGACCTCTGCCATCTTGGAAACAGAGGTGCTGCTGGCACACTGGACTGCTCTGAGTGGCCAGTGCCACCAGGTGACGTCAGAGACTCCTGCTGATAGGCTCCTTCAGGTGTTAGTAGCCTATCCTCTCTCCTAGGTAGCCAAACCCTCTTTTCTGGCTATTTAGGGTCTCTGTCTCTGGGGAAACTTTAGATAACGAATGCAAGAGCTCATCCGAGTTCCTCTGCATCTCCCTCTTCACCTTCTGAGAAGGAAACGACCGCTGACCGCGCTGGAAGCCTGCAAACTTGCAACATAGTAGCAAAGACGACTACTGCAACTCTGTAACGCTGATCCTGCCGCCTTCTCGACTGTTTTCCTGCTTGTGCATGCTGTGGGGGTAGCCTGCCTCCTCTCTGCACCAGAAGCTCTGAAGAAATCTCCCGTGGGTCGACGGAATCTTCCCCCTGCAACCGCAGGCACCAAAAAGCTGCATTACCGGTCCCTTGGGTCTCCTCTCAGCACGACGAGCGAGGTCCCTCGAATCCAGCGACTCTGTCCAAGTGACCCCCACAGTCCAGTGACTCTTCAGTCCAAGTTTGGTGGAGGTAAGTCCTTGCCTCACCTCGCTGGGCTGCATTGCTGGGAACCGCAACTTTGCAGCTACTCTGGCCCCTGTGCACTTTCGGCGGAAATCCTTTGTGCACAGCCAAGCCTGGGTCCACGGCACTCTAACCTACATTGCACGACTTTCTAAGTTGGTCTCCGGCGACGTGGGACTCCTTTGTGCAACTTCGGCGAGCACCGTTTCAAGCATCCTCATAGTGCCTGTTTCTGGCACTTCTCCGGGTGTTACCTGCTTTAGTGAGGGCTCTTTGTCTTGCTCGATGTTCCCTCTCTCTTCAGGTCCAATTTGCGACCTCCTGGTCCCTCCTGGGCCCCAGCAGCGTCCAAAAACGCCAAACGCACGATTTGCATGTAGCAAGGCTTGTTGGCGTCCTTTCGGCGGAAAAACACTTCTGCACGACTCTCCAAGGCGAGCGGGATCCGTCCACCAAAGGGGAAGTCTCTAGCCTTTTTCGTTCCTGCAGAAACCTCAGCTTCTTCTGTCCAGTCGAAGCTTCTTTGCACCCGCAGCTGGCATTTCCTGGGCATCTGCCCATCTCCGACTTGCTTGTGACTTTTGGACTTGGTCCCCTTGTTCCACAGGTACCCTAGATTGGAAATCCACAGTTGTTGCATTGCTGGTTTGTGTCTTTCCTGCATTATTCCTCTAACACGACTACTTTGTCCTTAGGGGAACTTTAGTGCACTTTGCACTCACTTTTCAGGGTCTTGGGGAGGGTTATTTTTCTAACTCTCACTATTTTCTAATAGTCCCAGCGACCCTCTACAAGGTCACATAGGTTTGGGGTCCATTCGTGGTTCGCATTCCACTTTTGGAGTATATGGTTTGTGTTGCCCCTATCCCTATGTTTCCCCATTGCATCCTATTGTAACTATACATTGTTTGCACTGTTTTCTAAGACTATACTGCATATTTTTGCTATTGTGTATATATATCTTGTGTATATTTCCTATCCTCTCACTGAGGGTACACTCTAAGATACTTTGGCATATTGTCATAAAAATAAAGTACCTTTATTTTTAGTATAACTGTGTATTGTGTTTTCTTATGATATTGTGCATATGACACTAAGTGGTACTGTAGTAGCTTCACACGTCTCCTAGTTCAGCCTAAGCTGCTCTGCTAAGCTACCATTATCTATCAGCCTAAGCTGCTAGACACCCTATACACTAATAAGGGATAACTGGGCCTGGTGCAAGGTGCAAGTACCCCTTGGTACTCACTACAAGCCAGTCCAGCCTCCTACAGAAATCTCCCGTGGGTCGACGGAATCTTACCCCTGCAACCGCAGGCACCAAAGAACTGCATTACCCGTCCCTTGGGTCTCCTCTCAGCACGACGAGCGAGGTCCCTTGAATCCAGCAACTCTGTCCAAGTGACTCCCACAGTCCAGTAACTCTTCAGTCCAAGTTTGGTGGAGGTAAGTCCTTGCCTCCCCACGCCAGACTGCATTGCTGGGAACCGCGACTTTTGCAGCTACTCCGGCCTCTGTGCACTTGCGGCGGAAATCCTTTGTGAACAGCCAAGCCTGGGTCCACGGCACTCTAACCTGCATTGCACGACTTTCTAAGTTGGTCTCCGGCGACGTGAGACTCCTTTGTGTAACTTCGGGTGAGCACCATTTCACGCATCCTTGTAGTGCCTGTTTGTGGCACTTGTCTGGGTGCTACCTGCTGCTGAGAGGGCTCCTTTTCTTGCTCTACTTCCCCTCTGTCTTCTGACACAATTTGCAACATCCTGGTCCCTCCTGGGCCACAGCAGCAAAAAAAAAACGCTAACCGCACAATTTGCAGCTAGCAAGGCTTGTTGGCGGTCTTTCGGCGGGAAAACACTTCTGCACAACTCTCCGCGGCGTTCCAAATCTGTCCTCCAAAGGGGACGTTTCTAGCCCTTGTCGTTCCTGCAGAAACCTAAGCTTCTTCTGTCCAGTAGAAGCTTCTTTGCACCCACAGCTGGCATTTCCTGGGCATCTGCCCATCTCCGACTTGCTTGTGACTTTTGGACTTGGTCCCCTTGTTCCACAGGTACCCTAGATTGGAAATCCATTGTTGTTGCATTGTTGGTTGGTGTCTTTCCTGCAGAATTCCCCTATCACGACTTCTTGGTCCTTTGGGGAACTTTAGTGCACTTTGCACTCACTTTTCAGGGTCTTGGGGAGGGCTATTTTTCTAACCCTCACTATTTGCTAATAATCCCAGTGACCCTCTACAAGGTCACATAGGTTTGGGGTCCATTTGTGGTTCGCATTCCACTTTTGGAGTATATGGTTTTTGTTGCCCCTATCCCTATGTGTCCCCATTGCATCCTATTGTAACTATACATTGTTTGCACTGTTTTCTAAGACTATACTGCATATTTTTGGTATTGTGTACATATAACTTGTGTATATTTGCTATCCTCATACTGAGGGTACACTCTGAGATACTTTGGCATATTGTCATAAAAATAAAGTAGCTTTATTTTTAGTATAAGTGTGTATTGTGTTTTCTTATGATATTGTGCAAGTGACACTTGTGGTACTGTAGTAGCTTCACACGTCTCCTAGTTCAGCCTAAGCTGCTCTGCTAAGCTACCGTTATCTATCAGCCTAAGCTGCTAGACACCCTATACACTAATAAGGGATACCTGGGCCTGGTGCAAGGTGTAAGTACCCCTTGGTACTCACTACAAGCCAGTCCAGCCTCCTACACCTCTTACCTATACTTACCTGGGATGGGGTCCCCATCCCCTGGTGTCCCTCTGGTGTGGGTGGGGGTGTCCCTGGGGCTTGAGGCGGGCTCCTGTGGGCTCTGTCCATGGTGTTTGACCATGGAAATAGGTCTACACGTCTCCTAATGACTGCTTTGACCCAGGCGTTAAATAATGGTGCAAAGCAAGCTTTTCACCATTATTTAGCCCCTCCTCCCGCCTGTGTGTCATTTATGCACGGGGGTAAATATGGGGCTAGCACCATTTTTTAGATGGGAACGCATACCTTGCATCTCATTGACGCAAGGTAGGTTCACTCACTTAAGAAATGGTGCAAACTCCTATATTTTGATGTTAGACATGTCTAACCTCAAAATATAAATATGGAGTTAGTTTTGCGCCGAATTTGCATTAAGAAAATGACACAAATTCAACACAAATGGAGTATAAATATGCCCCTCAGTGTATCCATGGGTGTGTCAGTGAATGCATCAATGTCTCCCAGGGTGACTGAGTGTATGTACAAGTGAGTGTCTGAGTGAAACAGTGAATGCTTTAGTGTGTGATTGAGTGTCAAGTGGATGTATGAGTGTGTTCTGGGGTGTTTTAGTGTATGAATGAATAAGTGTCTAAGTCACTCATTAAATTAATTGGTGTATTTTCTTTGCTATGTCAGTTTATGTGTGAGTGTGTCCTGAGCTGTCTGAGTCTATGTATGTGTGAGCATATGCATCGTTTTTTGCCTTGGTGCGTTAGTCTATGCATCATTGTGTGTCTGGGTGTTTTAGTGCATGCATGAGTGTGTGCCTGGGTGTGTTAGTGAATTCACGAGTGTGTCCCTGGGTCTGTCAGTGTATGCATATGTGTGTGCCTTTTTTTTTTAACTGAATGCACAAGTGTGTGACTGGATGTGTTAGTGCATGCATGAATGTGTGTCTGGGTGTGTCAATATATTCATGAGCGTGTGCCTGGGTATGTCAGTGTATGCATCAGGGTGTGCCTGGGTGTGTCAGTGTATATATCAATGTGTGTCTGGTTATGTCAGTGTATGTATCAGTGTGTGCTTGGGTATCCCAGTGTATGCATGAGTATGTCTGGGTGTGTTAGTCTGCATCAGTGTGGGTTTGGGCATATTAGTGTATTTATGGGTGTGTCTCATACTGTGAATCTTGCTGTGTCAGTGTATGCATTAGTGTTTGCCCGGTGTGTAAGGGTATTCATGAGTATGTCCTGGTTGTGTCAGTGTATGTATATGTGTATGTTAGGGTATGTTTTCAAAAGTGTGCATTAGTGTATTCCTATAATTACCTATGTCTAGTTGGGTATACCTATAGATCTTATATGAATGGAGAAATATGTAATTAGTTACCTACATTACCGCAGTAAATAGTTTCTTTAATCTGTGAAAAAAGAGATAAAAGATAAATAGAAGTTAAAGTTTCATATTATAAATGTTTCTATTAAAGTTTCAGAATCTGTAAAAAAAAGCTATTATTAATAATAAAAGACAAGAAATATATATCTTTGAATATCAATTATACATATTATTTAAGTATCTTAAGTTACCTCTCCCACTGTTCTCAGTTTTTTTACTTTTCCACTATAAATGAAGTGTTTACAGATACTCATCACTGAACAATGGGGGATGGGCAATCATATAGACTGTAAAAAACTCATTAGTACATAGTATATTATTTTCAATTAACATTACTATGTATTACACTCACTGCAAATATTTCCCTAACTGTTTTACCTATATTTGGTAAGTAATTAAATATTAATTAGGTTTATATAAGATTTTTTCTATATTATGAGTGTTATAATACAATGAATGTGTATGAATGACAGCAGTAGATGAGAAGGCAAATAAAGACATCACCTGTGGGAGGCTGCATGATGTCATAAGATCTGATAATCTATTAAACAAGAGTAGAGTATATCAGTGGTCTATTTCTTTTTATAGTTGTGTAACTGTTCGTGAAACATGTATTTGATCATAGTGCTCCGCTAATATTGTAGCAAACAAACATAAATGATGGATGGAATGTGGAACCAATCAAACATTCACCCCCTAGAGATTTACGTATTGTTATAGCATATGCTAGAGAAACTGGAAACTTCTTTCTATGAACATATGAGTCTCTTGCATTGTAAGAAAAGTGCAACAGACCTTGCTATCTGTTTTAAACCTAGCTATTGAACCTCATACCTTTCAAATTCAAAATGAAAACAACTATTTTTCCCATTGTCCCAATTACTAATCCTTCCTCAACATTTAAATCACACCACAAAATTACCCTACAGTTCTTACAAACATGTAAACACTTTTCTAACAGACGTCTCCAAAAAATCAGGTTTGGCTGGTAGTTTTTCAGTTAACAGTGTTGTCACTTCCTGGCGTTCCATTTTATCAATTTCTGTGAGATCCAATGTTTCTACTTTCTCAAGTTGTAGCAATGGTTCATTAAAACTGGTCATTCTTGAAGAGTAGGCATTAGACACATAATGGATTGGTTGTTCAAATAATTTCAACATTAGCTGTGCTGCATATTTTTTGGAAGGAAATATGTTCTTTATAAGTCGAGTTTGTAACTTGCGTTTTCCTTCTTTTGATAGTATTCCTACTCTACTATCCTACATAATATTTTCATATTGCATATCAGATGATTGATGCATGTATCTAATTAGTTCTTTGTATTGAAAAACCAACCAAATGTTTACATTTTCAAAGCTGCGCTGAAGAAATTCAAGTTTCTTCATGTAATAGTGTTTTAAGCAGAGGCAATAAATCACCCATAAACACTTAAATGCTTTCCCCCAAAAAGTACAAAATACTCTGTCTTCAATATTAGTTGCATTCACAAATGCACAAAGGCGAGCATTAAGTTTGAGACCATGCTTACCTCATTGATGAATAAAAGGTTTAATTTCTTCAAAACTCTTGAAACTTCATGACAAGCTTCACCAGATAATGTTTGGTACTCCAGTTTATTTTGGTGTCCAGCAGGTAGCATAAGTAGACGATGCAAGGTAATTCCTTTAATGTTGTGTGCAGCTAGTAGGGGCTGTTACTACACAACAAAATGGAATATGTAGTTTTATGGAGATACATGGTTAAAACTTGTATTGAAAGGCTTTTCCCAGTGCCAACTTATCCGTTGACATTTAAATAATTGGCTTATTATTACTTGAACACTTACATTGATTGTTTCTATTTTTCTTTCATTCAAATATATATATTTCTTTCTGCTCATCATTTAGTTGTTCCAGTAACTGTTTCAAGACAATATTTCCTTCTACTGTTTGTTGCATTTCAGTCTCCACCTCATTCATCACTGTGGCAGCTTCACTTTTGATTGCAGGTTGTGCAAAATGATCTTGACTGAGAGTTCCGGAACTCTGACTGCTTTGTGAACTATCCTTCGCGATCTCAATCATTTCCTCATCTTCAATTAATATTTGTAGGTGGTTGCAAAATATTGGACACTAAGGGCCTCATTACGAGTTTGGCAGTCTTTTGGCAAGACCATTGTGGTGGTGGCTGCCAAAAGACCACCGTGTTGGTGGTGATCCAACCGCCGTATTAAGAGTCACACAGCTCAGTCTGCTAAAAAACAGCCATATTTCTGAAACCGCCAGGACACTAGAAGACGGAAATGAAGCAGTTCAATCAGCAGCACCGCCAGCCCATCAAAAAGGCTCAGATCATATACAATCCACAAATCACAAGAGTGGTTCTTCCAAGGTGGAAAACAATTGGCGGTGGGAACCACAGTGGTCTATAGTCACATCAGTCAGAACACCACACCACATTGAATACTTTGAATCCCCCACACCTGACATACATCCACACACCTGACACACCTACCCACTGCACTATATAAGACACCCCTACACAACCAACAATCCTTTGTAACTAGAACACAGTACACAGCCAGAGACAAGCCAAACATGTAAGGTATAGCAATATAAACAATAGGCACCCCTACACATTTACTCAGAACTCATCCCAGACTTGCACAACATATACAACACACAATTTAGTATCCCACACAATACACAACAACCATCACCCACTCACATCCCATCGCCCACACCTCATCACTGACATAATCTTTTCTCATTTTTCACTACCTCCCTGTCCCTTCCACCATTAACATGTCCCCAAAAAACATCCACGTTTCACTGATGATGAGTTAAAGGTCATGGTGGATGAAATTGTCAGAGTAGAGGTGTTTGACCTTGTCCTTTTTGCAGGGTCATTGCCGAACATTTTGTCTCCTTCCTCCTATATTTTCTGACCAGTTTTTATAGGTTTTAGGACTCTGGATACTTTACCACTGCTAGCCAGGGCTAAAGTGCATATGCTCTCTGTGTAAATTGTCTTGGTGATTGGTTTATTCATAATTGGAATATTTGATTTGCTAGTAAGTCCTTACTAAAAGTATCAGAGGTCCCCAGGTCCTGTAAACCAAATGCTACTAGTGGACCTGCAGCACTAATTATACCACCCACATGAGTAGCCCTGTAAACATGTTTCAGACCTGCCACTGCACTGCCTGTGTGTGAAGTCCTACACTGCAACTTGACCTGGCAAGTGCCCAAACCTTCCATTTTTGACATGTAAGGCACCTCTGAGATAGGCCCTAGGTAGCCCCATGGGCAGGGTTCAGTGTATGTTTAAGGTTAGCCATATAGTAGTGTGTTTTATATGTTCTAACAGTAAAATACTGCCAAATTCGGTTTTCAGTGTTGCAAGGGCTATCTTTCTCAACATGGGGGCTGCCTTAAATATTAAGAAAGAGCAGATTCCCTTTGGGAGCAGAAGGAAATATGGAGTTTAGGGTCTCTGAACTCACAATTTATTAATACATCTTTAGTAAAGTTTGTTTTTTTATTGTCTGTTGAAAATGCCACTTTTAGAAAGTAGGCATTTTCTTACTTCAACCATTCTGTAGCTCTGCTAGTTGTTGTAGGAGGCTGGCCTGGTTTGTAGTGAGTACCAAGGGGTACTTACACTCTGCACCAGGTCCAGGGATCCCTTATTAGTGTAGAAGAGGAGTCTAGCAGCTTAGGCTGATAGAAAAGGTAGCTTAGCAGAGCAGCTTAGGCTGAACTAGGAGACATGCAAAGCTCCCACTATACCACTTGTGTCATATGCACAATATCATAAGAAAACACAATACACAGATGTACTAAAAATAAAGGTACTTTATTTTTATGACAATATGCCAAAAGTATCTCAGTGAGTACCCTCAGTATGAGGATAGCAAATATACACAAGATATATGTACACAATACCAAAAATATGCAGTAATAGCAATAGAAAGCAATGCAAGCAATGTTCAGTCACAATAGATTGCAATGAGAGCACATAGGTATAGGGGCAACACAAACCATATACTCCAAAAGTGGAATGCGAACCACGAATGGACCCCAAACCTATGTGAGCTTGTAGAGGGTCGCTGGGACTGTAAGAAAACAGTGAGGGTTAGAAAAATAGCCCACCCCAAGACCCTGAAAAGTAGGTGTAAAGTGCACCTAAGTTCCCCAGAGAGCACAGAAGTCGTCATAGGGGAATTCTGCAAGGAAGACCAACACCAGCAATGCACCCACGGGAGATTTCTTCGGAGCTTCTAGTGCAGAGAGGTGGCAGACTACCCCCACAGCATGCACCACCAGGAAAACAGTTGAGAAGGCGGCCGGATCAGGGATACAAGGTTGCAGTAGTTGTCTTTGCTACTTTGTTGCGGTTTTGCAGGCGTCCAGAGCAGTCAGTGGTCGATTCCTTGACAGAAGGTGAAGAGAGAGATGCAGAGGAACTCTGATGAGCTCTTGCATTCGTTATCTGAAGAATTCCCCAAAGCAGAGAACCTTAATAGCCAGAAAAGGAGGTTTGGCTACCAAGGAAGGAGGATAGGTTAGCAACACAGGTAAGAGCCTATCAGAAGGAGTCTCTGACGTCACCTGCTGGCCCTGGCCACTCAGAGCAGTCCAGTGTGCCAGCAGCTCCTCTGTTTCCAAGATGGCAGAGGTCTGGAGCACACTGGAGGAGCTCTGGGCACCTCCCAGGGGAGGTGCAGGTCAGAGGAGTGGTCACTCCCCTTTCCTTTGTCCAGTTTCGCGCCAGAGCAGGGCCTTTGGGATGCCTGAACCGGTGTAGACTGGCTTATGCAGAGATGGGCACCATCTGTGCCCATCAAAGCATTTCCAGAGGCTGGGGGAGGCTACTCCTCCCCAGCCCTTGAGAGAAAGTAGCCTCTTTCTAGCCATGTTACCCCCACTTTTGGCCTGTTTGTGAGTGTATGTCAGGGTGTTTTCACTGTCTCACTGGGATCCTGCTAGCCAGGGCCCAGTGCTCATAGTGAAAACCCTATGTTTTCAGTATGTTTGTTATGTGTCACTGGCACCCTGCTAGTCAGGACCCCAGTGCTCATAAGTTTGTGGCCTATATGTATGTGTTCCCTGTGTGGTGCCTAACTGTCTCACTGGCAGTGCCTATGTAAGAATTGTCAGAGCTACCTATGGGTGTCAAAAGAAATGCTGCAGCCCATAGGGATCTCCTGGAACCCCAATTCCCTGGGTACCTCAGTACCATATACTAGGGAATTATAAGGGTGTTCCAGTATGCCAATGTAAATTGGTGAAATTGGTCACTAGCCTGTTAGTGACAATTTGGAAAGAAATGAGAGAGCATAACCACTGAGGCTCTGGTTAGCAGAGCCTCAGTGAGACAGTTAGTCATCACACAGGTCACACATACAGGGCACACTTATGAGCACTGGGGCCCTGGCTGGCAGGGTCCCAGTGACACATACAACTAAAACAGCATATGTACAATGAAATATGGGGGTAACATGCCAGGCAAGATGGTACTTTCCTACACAACCTCCCCCCCCCCCAAACGAAGGACAATAAGACTAGCCATGACCTGATGAGTCTTCATTGTCTAAGTGGAAATATCTGGAGAGTCCATCTGCATTGGAGTGGGTACTCCCAGGTCTATGTTCCACTGTATAGTCCATTCCCTGTAGGGATATGGACCACCTCAACAATTTAGGGTTTTCACCTTTCATTTGTTTTAGCCAAAGTAGAGGTTTGTGGTCTGTCTGAACAATGAAGTGAGTGCCAAACAGGTATGGCCTCAACTTCTTCAGTGCCCAGACCACAGCAAAGGCCTCCCTCTCTATGGCAGACCAACGCTTTTCTCTAGGGGTAAACCTCCTGCTGATAAAAGCAAAAGGTTGATCCTGGCCCTCAGAATTAAGTTGTGATAATACTGCCCTTACCCCTAATTCAGATGCATCAGTTTGGACGATGAATTATTTGGAGTAACAGGGGCTTTTCAGGACAGGTGCAGAGCACATGGCCTGCTTCAGCTCCTCAAAAGCTTTCTGACAGTTAGCTGTCCACAATACCTTTTTAGGCATTTTCTTTGAAGTGAGGTCATTAAGAGGAGCTGCTATGGAGCCATAGTTCTTTATGAACCTCCTGTAGTACCCAATGAGACATAAGAAGGCTCTCACCTGAGTCTGAGTTGTAGGGGGAACCCAATCTATAATAGTTAGGATTTTCCCCTGAAGTGGTGCAATCTGTTCTCCACCTACCAGGTGTCCCAGATAAACCACTTTCCCCTGCCCTATCTGGCACTTTGAAGCCTTGATAGTGAGGCCTGCCTTTTTCAGGGCCTCCAAAACTTTCCATAGGTGGACCAGGTGATCATCCCAGCTGGAGCTAAAGACAGCTATATCATCTAGATATGCTGCACTAAAAGCCTCCAACCCTTGCAGGACTGTATTCACCAACCTCTGAAAAGTGGCAGGTGCATTTTTCAAACCAAAGGGCATTGCTGTGAATTGGTAGTGCCCTCCAATGGTAGAAAATGCAGTTTTTGCTTTAGCATCCTCTGATAACTTGATCTGCCAATACCCTGCAGTCAAATCAAAGGTGCTTAGATACTTGGCAGATGCCAGTGTATCTATTACATCATCTGCCCTGGGTATAGGGTGAGCATCAGTTTTAGTTACCTGGTTGAGACCTCTGTAGTCAACACAAAATCTCATTTCCCTTTTCCATTCTTTGGAATGAGGCTTTGGTACAAGTACCACAGGAGAGGCCCATGGACTTTCAGAGTGCCCAACCACTCCCAGTTCAAGCATTTTCTGAACCTCTTGTTTTATGCAGTCTCTGACATGGTCAGGCTGCCCATAGATCTTACATTTGACAGGCAAGCTGTCTCCAGTATCTATAGTGTGCTCACACCAAGAAGTGGTACCTGGCACAGTAGAGAAGAGTTAAGAAAACTGACCCAGGAGATTTATGCAGTGGTCTTTCTGCTCAGCAGTAAGACAATCTGCTAGTACAACACCTTCCACTAGAGCATCTTGTTTTGTGGAAGAGAAGAGATCAGGGAGAGGGTCACTCTCTTCTTCCTGTCCTTCATCTGTTGCCATGAGCAGGGTGAGATCAGCCCTGTATGTTCTGTAGGGTTTCAGGCGATTGACATGGAGCACCCTAAGGGGACTCCTGGCAGTGCCCAAGTCAACTAAGTAGGTGACTTCTCCCTTTTTCTCAACAATAATGTGGGGACCACTCCATTTGTCATGGAATGCTCTTGGGGCCACAGGCTCAAAGACCCACACTTTCTGCCCTGGTTGGTACTGAATCAGAACAGCCTTCTGGTCATGCCATTGCTTTTGGAGCTCTTGGCTGGCCTGAACGTTTTTATTGGCCTTTTTCATGTACTCAGCCATCCTAGATCTTAGGCCAAGTACATAGTCCACTATGTCTTGCTTAGGAGCTTTTAAAGGTTGTTCCCAACCCTCCTTCACAAGTGTTAGAGGCCCTCTTTCAGGGTGTGTAGGAGGCTGGACTGGCTTGCAGTTGGTACCAAGGGGTACTTACACTTTGCACCAGGTCCAGGTATCCCTTATTAGTGTAGAGGGGTGTCTAGCAGCTTAGGCTGATAGAAAAGGTAGCTTAGCAGAGCAGCTTAGGCTGAACTAGGAGACTAGTGAAGCTCCTACAGTACCACTAGTGTCATATGCACAATATCATAAGAAAACACAATACACAGATATACTAAAAATAAAGGTACTTTATTTTTATGACAATATGCCAAAGTATCTCAGTGAGTACCCTCAGTATGAGGATAGCAAATATACACAAGATATATGTACACAATACCAAAATATGCAGTAATAGCAATAGAAAACAGTGCAAACAATGTATAGTCACAATAGAATGCAATGGGGGCACATAGGGATAGGGGCAACACAAACCATATACTCTAGAAGTGGAATGCGAACCATAAATGACCCCAAACCTATGTGACCTTGTAGAGGGTCGCTGGGACTGTATGAAAACAGTGAGGGTTAGAAAAATAGCCCACCCCAAGACCCTGAAAAGTGGGTGCAAAGTGCACCTAAGTTCCCCAGAGAGCACAGAAGTTGTGATAGGGGAATTCTGCAAGGAAAACCAACACCAGCAATGCAACAATGATGGATTTCCTGACGAGAGTACCTGTGGAACAAGGGGACCAAGTCCAAGAGTCACGATCAAGTCGGGAGTGGGCAGATGCCCAGGAAATGCCACCTGTGGGTGCAAAGAAGCTGCCACCAGATGGTAGAAGCTGTGGATTCTGCAAGAACGATAAGGGCTAGAAACTTCCCCTTTGGAGGATGGATGTCCCACATCGTGAAGAGACTTGCAGACGTGTTTCCGTGCAGAAAGACCGAAAACAAGCCTTGCTAGCTGCAAGGGTCTCAGTTAGGGTTTTTGGATGCTGCTGTGGCCCAGGAGGGACCAGGATGTCGCCAATTGCGTGAGGAGACAGAGGGGATGTCCAGCAAGACAAAGAGCCCACTCAGAAGCAAGCAGCACCCGCAGAAGTGCCGGAACAGGCACTACGAAGTGGAGTGAACTGGAGCTCACCCAAAGTCACAAAGGAGGGTCCCACGACGCCGGAGAACAACTCAGGAGGTTGTGCACTGCAGGTTAGAGTGCTGGGGACCCAGGCTTGGCTGTGCACAAAGGAAATACTGGAAGAGTGCACAGGAGCCGGAGCAGCTGCAAATCACGCGGCTCCCAGCAATGCAGTCTAGCGTGGGGAGGCAAGGACTTACCTCCACCAAACTTGGACTGAAGAGTCACTGGACTGTGCGAGTCACTTGGACAAAGTTGCTGAGTTCAAGGGACCTCGCTCGTCATGCTGAGAGGAGACCCAGAGGACCGGTGATGCAGTTCTTTGGCGCCTGCGTTTGCAGGGGGAAGATTCCGTCGACCCACAGGAGATTTCTTCGGAGCTTCTAGTGCAGAGAGGAGGCAGACTACCCCCACAGCATGCACCACCAGGAAAACAGTCGAGAAGGCGGCCCGATCAGCGTTACAAGGTCGCAGTAGTCGTCGTTGCTACTTTGTTGCAGTTTTGCAGGCTTCCAGAACAGTCAGCGGTCGATTTCTTGGCAGAAGGTGAAGAGAGAGATGCAGAGGAACTCTGATGAGCTCTTGCATTCGTTATCTAAAGAATTCCCCAAAGCAGAGACCCTAAATAGCCAGAAAAGGAGGTTTGGCTACTTAGGAAGGAGGATAGGCTAGCAACACAGGTAAGAGCCTATCAGAAGGAGTCTCTGACGTCACCTGCTGGCCCTGGCCACTCAGAGCAGTCCAGTGTGCCAGCAGCACCTCTCTTTCCAAGATGGCAGCGGTCTGGAGCACACTGGAGGAGCTCTGGGCACCTCCCAGGGGAGGTGCAGGTCAGGGGAGTGGTCACTCCCCTTTTCTTTGTCCAGTTTCGCGCCAGAGCAGGGCTGGGGGATCCCTGAACCAGAGTAGACTGGCTTATGCAGAGATGGGCACCATCTGTGCCCATCAAAGCATTTCCAGAGGCTGAGGGAGGCTACTCCTCCCCAGCCCTGACACATTTTTCCAAAGGGAGAGGGTGTAACACCCTCTCTCTGAGGAATTCCTTTGTTCTGCCTTCCTGAGCCAAGTCTGGCTGGACCCCAGGAGGGCAGAAACCTGTCTGAGGGGTTGGCAGCAGCAGCAGCAGCAGTGAAACCCAGGGAAAGGTAGTTTGGCAGTACCCGGGTCTGAGCTAGAGACTCGTGGGATCATGGAATTGTCCCCCCAATGCCAGAATGGCATTGGGGTGACAATTCCATGATCTTAGACATGTTACATGGCCATGTTCGGAGTTACCATTGTGACGCTATACATATGTCGTGACATTTGTATAGTGCACGCGTGTAATGGTGTCCCCGCACTCACAAAGTCCGGGGAATTTGCCCTGAACAATGTGGGAGCACCTTGAATAGTGCCAGGGTGCCCACACACTAAGTAATTTAGCACCCAACCTTTACCAGGTAAAGGTTAGACATATATGTGACTTATAAGTTACTTAAGTGCAGTGGTAAATGGCTGTGAAATAACGTGGACGTTATTTCACTCAGGCTGCAAGGGCAGGCCTGTGTAAGAATTGTCAGAGCTCCCTATGGGTGGCAAAAGAAATGCTGCAGCCCATAGGGATCTCCTGGAACCCCAATACCCTAGGTACCTCAGTACCATATACTAGGGAATTATAAGGGTGTTCCAGTATGCCAATGTAAATTGGTGAAATTGGTCACTAGCCTGTTAGTGACAATTTGGAAAGAAATGAGAGAGCATAACCACCGGGGTTCTTGATAGCAGAGCCTCAGTGAGACAGTTAGTCATAACACAGGTAACACATACAGGGCACACTTATGAGCACTGGGGCCCTGGCTGGCAGGGTCCCAGTGACACATACAACTAAAACAACATATATACAGTGAAATATGGGGGCAACATGCCAGGCAATATGGTACTTTCCTACACAACCCCCCCCCAAACGAAGGACAATAAGACTAGCCATGACCTGATGAGTCTTCATTGTCTAAGTGGAAATTGTAGGAGGCTGGACTGGCTTGTAGTGGGTACCAAGGGGTACTTACACTTTGCACCAGGCCCAGGTATCCCTTATTAGTGTAGAGGGGTGTCTAGCAGCTTAGGCTGATAGAAAAGGTAGCTTAGCAGAGCAGCTTAGGCTGAACTAGGAGACGAGTGAAGCTCCTACAGTACCACTAGTGTCATATGCACAATATCATAAGAAAACACAATACACAGATATACTAAAAATAGAGGTACTTTATTTTTATGACAATATGCCAAAGTTTCTCAGTGAGTACCCTCAGTATGAGGATAGCAAATATACACAAGATATATGTACACAATACCAAAATATGCAGTAATAGCAATAGAAAACAGTGCAAACAATGTATAGTCACAATAGAATGCAATGGGGGCACATACGGATAGGGGCAACACAAACCATATACTCTAGAAGTGGAATGCGAACCACGAATGGACCCCAAACCTATGTGACCTTGTAGAGAGTCGCTGGGACTGTAAGAAAACAGTGAGGGTTAGAAAAATAGCCCACCCAAAGACCCTGAAAAGTGGGTGCAAAGTGCAGCTATGTTCCCCTAAGAGCACAGAAGTCGTGATAGGGGAATTCTGCAAGGAAGACCAACACCAGCAATGCAACAACGATGGATTTCCTGACGAGAGTACCTGTGGAACAAGGGGACCAAGTCCAAGAGTCACGATCAAGTCGGGAGTCGGCAGATGCCCAGGAAATGCCAGCTGTGGGTGCAAAGAAGCTGCCACCGGATGGTTGAAGCTGTGGATTCTGCAAGAACGATAAGGGCTAGAAACTTCCCCTTTGGAGGATGGATGTCCCACATCGTGAAGAGACTTGCAGATGTGTTTCCGTGCAGAAATACCGAAAAAAAGCCTTGCTACCAGCAAGGGTCGCGGTTAGGGTTTTTGGATGCTGCTGTGGCCCAGGAGGGACCAGGATGTCGCCAATTGCGTGAGGAGACAGAGGGGGTGTCAAGCCAGCAAGACAAAGAGCCCACTCAGAAGCAAGCAGCACCCGCAGAAGTGCCGGAACAGGCACTACGAAGTGGAGTGAACCGGAGCTCACCCGAAGTCACAAAGGAGGGTCCCACGACGCTGGAGAACAACTCAGGAGGTTGTGCACTGCAGGTTAGAGTGCTGGGGACCCAGGCTTGGCTGTGCACAAAGGAAATCCTGGAAGAGTGCACAGGAGCCGGAGCAGCTGCAAATCACGCAGCTCCCAGCAATGCAGTCTAGCGTGGGGAGGCAAGGACTTACCTCCACCAAACTTGGACTGAGGAGTCACTGGACTGTGCGAGTCACTTGGACAAAGTTGCTGAGTTCAAGGGACCTCGCTCGTCGTGCTGAGAGGAGACCCAGAGGACCGGTGATGCAGTTCTTTGGTGTAGGAGGCTGGACTGGCTTGTAGTGAGTAGCAAAGGGTACTTACACCTTGCACCAGGCCCAGGTATCCCTTATTAGTGTATAGGGTGTCTAGCAGCTTAGGCTGATAGATAATGGTAGCTTAGCAGAGCAGCTTAGGCTGAACTAGGAGACGTTTGAAGCTACTACAGTACCACAAGTGTCACTTGCACAATATCATAAGAAAACACAATACACAGTTATAATAAAAATAAAGGTACTTTATTTTTATGACAATATGTCACAGTATCTCAGAGTGTACCCTCAGAGTGAGGATAGGAAATATACACAAGATATATATACACAATAGCAAAAATATGCAGTATAGTCTTAGAAAACAGTGCAAACAATGTATAGCTACAATAGGATGCAATGGGGAAACATAGGGATAGGGGCAACACAAACCATATACTCCAAAAGTGGAATGCGAACCACGAATGGACCCCAAACCTATGTGACCTTGTAGAGGGTCGCTGGGACTATTAGAAAATAGTGAGAGTTAGAAAAATAACCCTCCCCAAGACCCTGAAAAGTGAGTGCAAAGTGCACTAAAGTTCCCCTAAGGACAAAGAAGTCGTGTTAGAGGAATAATGCAGGAAAGACACAAACCAGCAATGCAACAACTGTGGATTTCCAATCTAGGGTACCTGTGGAACAAGGGGACCAAGTCCAAAAGTCACAAGCAAGTCGGAGATGGGCAGATGCCCAGGAAATGCCAGCTGCGGGTGCAAAGAAGCTTCTACTGGACAGAAGAAGCTGAGGTTTCTGCAGGAACGAAAAGGGCTAGAGACTTCCCCTTTGGTGGACTGATCCCGCTCACCTTGGAGAGTCGTGCAGAAGTGTTTTGCCGCCGGAAGGACGCCAACAAGCCTTGCTACTCGCAAATAGTGCGTCTGGCGTTTTTGGATGCTGCTGGGGCCCAGAAGGGACCAGGAGTTCGCAAATTGGACCTGAAGAGAGAGGGGACGTCGAGCAAGACAAAGAGTCCTCCCTGAAGCAGGTAGCACCCGGAGAAGTGCCAGAAACAGGCACTACCAGGATGCGTGAAATGGTGCTCGCCGAAGTTGCACAAAGGAGTCCCACGTCGCCGGAGACCAACTTAGAAAGTCGTGCAATGCAGGTTAGAGTGCCGTGGACCCAGGCTTGGCTGTGCACAAAGGATTTCCGCCGGAAGTGCACAGGGGCCAGAGTAGCTGCAAAGTCGCGGTTCCCAGCAATGCAGCCCAGCGAGGTGAGGCAAGGACTTACCTCCACCAAACTTGGACTGAAGAGTCACTGGACTGTGGGGGTCACTTGGACAGAGTCGCTGGATTCGAGGGACCTCGCTCGTCGTGCTGAGAGGAGACCCAAGGGACCGGTAATGCAGCTTTTTGGTGCCTGCGGTTGCAGGGGGAAGATTCCGTCGACCCACGGGAGATTTCTTCGGAGCTTCTGGTGCAGAGAGGAGGCAGACTACCCCCACAGCATGCACAAGCAGGAAACCAGTCGAGAAGGCGGCAGGATCAGCGTTACAGAGTTGCAGTAGTCGTCTTTGCTACTATGTTGCAGGTTTGCAGGCTTCCAGCGCTGTCAGCAGTCGATTCCTTATCAGAAGGTGAAGAGAGAGATGCAGAGGAACTCGGCTGAGCTCATGCATTCGTTATCTAAAGTTTCCCCAGAGACCCTAAATAGCCAGAAAAGAGGGTTTGGCTACCTAGGAGAGAGGATAGGCTAGCAACACCTGAAGGAGCCTATCCCAAGGAGTCTCTGACGTCACCTGGTGGCACTGGCCACTCAGAGCAGTCCAGTGTGCCAGCAGCACCTCTGTTTCCAAGATGGCAGAGGTCTGGAGCACACTGGAGGAGCTCTGGACACCTCCCACGGGAGGTGCAGGTCAGGGGAGTGGTCACTCCCCTTTCCTTTGTCCAGTTTCGCGCCAGAGCAGGGCTAAGGGGTCCCCTGAACCGGTGTAGACTGGCTTATGCAGAATTGGGCACATCTGTGCCCAACAAAGCATTTCCAGAGGCTGGGGGAGGCTACTCCTCCCCTGCCTTCACACCATTTTCCAAAGGGAGAGGGTGTCACACCCTCTCTCAGAGGAAGTTCTTTGTTCTGCCATCCTGGGCCAGGCCTGGCTGGACCCCAGGAGGGCAGCTGCCTGTCTGAGGGGTTGGCAGCAGCAGCAGCTGCAGTGAAACCCCAGGAAGGGCAGTTTGGCAGTACCAGGGTCTGTGCTACAGACCACTGGGATCATGGGATTGTGCCAACTATGCCAGGATGGCATAGAGGGGGCAATTCCATGATCATAGACATGTTACATGGCCATATTCGGAGTTACCATTGTGAAGCTACATATAGGTAGTGACCTATATGTAGTGCACGCGTGTAATGGTGTCCCCGCACTCACAAAGTTCAGGGAATTGGCTCTGAACAATGTGGGGGCACCTTGGCTAGTGCCAGGGTGCCCTCACACTAAGTAACTTTGCACCTAACCTTTACCAGGTAAAGGTTAGACATATAGGTGACTTATAAGTTACTTAAGTGCAGTGTAAAATGGCTGTGAAATAACGTGGAAGTTATTTCACTCAGGCTGCAGTGGCAGGCCTGGGTAAGAATTGTCAGAGCTCCCTATGGGTGGCAAAAGAAATGCTGCAGCCCATAGGGATCTCCTGGAACCCCAATACCCTGGGTACCTCAGTACCATATACTAGGGAATTATAAGGGTGTTCCAGTAAGCCAATGTAAATTGGTAAAAATGGTCACTAGCCTGTTAGTGACAATTTGGAAAGAAATGAGAGAGCATAACCACTGAGGTTCTGGTTAGCAGAGCCTCAGTGAGACAGTTAGGCACTACACAGGGAACACACACATATAGGCCACAAACTTATGAGCACTGGGGTCCTGACTAGCAGGGTCCCAGTGACACATAACAAACATACTGAAAACATAGGGTTTTCACTATGAGCAATGGGCCCTGGCTGGCAGGATCCCAGTGAGACAGTGAAAAACACCCTGACATACACTCACAAACAGGCCAAAAGTGGGGGTAACAAGGCTAGAAAGAGGCTACTTTCTCACACAACCACCCCCCCAAACGAAGGACAATAAGGCTAACCTTGGCCAGTTGAGACTTTATTGTCTAAGTGGTGATAAGTAGAGAGTAGCTCTGCAATAGACTGGTTACTCCCTTTATCATCCACTATATGGTTACTTCCCTGTGGGGATGTAAACCACCCTGTTTGAAGTTTTTTAGCTAAGCAACAATGTGAAGATGTATTTTCAGAGTTTCTATCAGTAAGTTTTAGTTTAGAGCAGTGGGAATTGTCCACTGAACCTATTTGTAGTGATGGAAATGCCAGACAGGGATGCTGTCTCAGAAAAGCCATAGCTGGGCAAAAACTTTGTCATATGGCTGGAAGAGAGAACAGGGATGCTGTTTCTCTTGGGTTGGAGCAGGGCAGGGATGCTGTCCTATCAGCTCCACACTAGGGCAGGGATGCTGTCCTAAGTGTTGTGAGGCAGTGCAGGGTTTCTGCACTAAAGTTTCTCTGGGAGGGTTGGAGGGATGCTCCATGTTAACTAAAATGGTGCTCTTTTTGTCACCAATGTTAGTTATCCCACAGAGAGGTACTTCTACCTCAGGGAGTCCAGCTTTGCCAGCTGATGATTCCCTTGGAACAGGTGCCACCCCAGGAGAGGTTTCTCCCACCACAGGAATGGTATCCTGAATGGTAGGGTGGTTAGGGGATACTGTGATACCCTTTTTACCTGTTGATGGAGAGGGATTCTGAGTTTTCAGGCCTTCTCTCCTTTGCTTTTTCATTTCAGTAGAAATGAGAGGGAACAATTCCTCTGGGATGCCCAGCATGGCTGCATGGGCCTAAAACTCTACATCAGCCCAACCTGAGGTTTCTAGGTCATTACCTAAGAGACAGTCTACAGGTAAGCTAGGTGATACCACCACCTGCTTAGGGCCAGTAACTCCACCCCAACTAAACTGAATTATAGCTAAGGGAAGAAACTTAGTGGAGTTATGGACATCAATAATCTTATACTGTTGTCCAATGATGTGTTGATCAGGGTGCACTAGGTTTTCAGTCACCAAAGTGATACTGGCACCTGTGTCCCTGTAGGCCAAGGCCTCAACACCATTTATTGAAACTGTCTGCCTGTACTTATCCATTGTAAGGGGACAAGCAGCCAGTGTGGCAAGGCCAATGCCACTAGGTGTGACAGAAACTGTCTTGGGACTGACTACCCCAGTTTCTACTATGGACCCAAAAGTGAACCCAACTACACCCTTAACTTGACTGTTGCCAGCAGTCCCACCACTAGTACCACTACTGCTAGGGGCACTAGAGCTTGATGTATTAGTGGAGGTAGGCTCAGGGGGTTTACCTGGACAGGACTTATCCCCTGGCCTATGGCCTCTGTTTTTACACACAAAGCACCAAGGCTTTTTAATGTGTGCAGGTTGGGAAGAAGAGGAAGAATTTGTTTTATCCCCACCCTCTAAAGAGTGTTTAAGATTTGAAGTGGGATCTTTGGTTTTACCCTTATCCCCATGCTTATCTTGAGATTTTTCACCATCTTTCTTCTTATTGCCATCTTTGTCACCCCCTGTATGAACTTTTCTGTTCACCCTTGTTCTGACCCATTTGTCTGCCTTCTTTCCCAATTCTTGGGGAGAGGTCAGATCAGAGTCTACCAGGTACTGGTGCAACAAATCAGACACACAATTATTAAGTATATGCTCTCTCAGGATTGTGTTATACAGGCTTTCATAATCAGTAACTTTACTGCCATGTAACCACCCCTCCAAGGCCTTCACTGAATGGTCAATGAAATCAACCCAGTCTTGTGAAGACTCCTTTTTGGTCTCTCTGAACTTTATCCTGTACTGTTCAGTGGTTAAGCCATAACCATCCAGGAGTGCATTCTTAAGAACTGTAAAATTATTAGCATCATTTTCTTTCACAGTAAGGAGTCTATCCCTACCCTTTCCACTAAATGATAGCCATAGGATAGCAGCCCACTGCCTTTGAGGGACATCCTGTACAACACAGGCCCTCTCAAGTGCAGCAAACCACTTGTTAATGTCATCCCCCTCCTTATAAGGGGGAACTATCTTGTGCAGATTCCTGGAATCATGCTCTTTTGCAGGATGACTATGGGGAATACTGCTGCTGCCACCATGGGTTTCTAAACCCAACTTCTGTCTTTCCTTCTCTAGTTCAAAAGACTGTCTATCTGTAGGAGGCTGGACTCGCTTGTAGTGAGTACCAAGGGGTACTTGCACCTTGCACCAGGCCCAGTTATCCCTTATTAGTGTATAGGGTGTCTAGCAGCTTAGGCTGATAGATAATGGTAGCTTAGCAGAGCAGCTTAGGCTGAACTAGGAGACGTGTGAAGCTACTACAGTACCACCTAGTGTCATATGCACAATATCATAAGAAAACACAATACACAGTTATACTAAAAATAAAGGTACTTTATTTTTATGACAATATGCCAAAGTATCTTAGAGTGTACCCTCAGTGAGAGGATAGGAAATATACACAAGATATATATACACAATAGCAAAAATATGCAGTATAGTCTTAGAAAACAGTGCAAACAATGTATAGTTACAATAGGATGCAATGGGGAAACATAGGGATAGGGGCAACACAAACCATATACTCCAAAAGTGGAATGCGAACCACGAATGGACCCCAAACCTATGTGACCTTGTAGAGGGTCGCTGGGACTATTAGAAAATAGTGAGAGTTAGAAAAATAACCCTCCCCAAGACCCTGAAAAGTGAGTGCAAAGTGCACTAAAGTTCCCCTAAGGACAAAGTAGTCGTGTTAGAGGAATAATGCAGGAAAGACACAAACCAGCAATGCAACAACTGTGGATTTCCAATCTAGGGTACCTGTGGAACAAGGGGACCAAGTCCAAAAGTCACAAGCAAGTCGGAGATGGGCAGATGCCCAGGAAATGCCAGCTGCGGGTGCAAAGAAGCTTCGACTGGACAGAAGAAGCTGAGGTTTCTGCAGGAACGAAAAGGGGTAGAGACTTCCCCTTTAGTGGACGTATCCCACGTGCCTTGGAGAGTTGTGCAGAAGTGTTTTCCCGCCGGAAGGTCGCCAACAAGCCTTGCTACACGCAAATCGTGCGTATGGCGTTTTTGGACGCTGCTGGGGCCCAGGAGAGACCAGGAGGTCGCAAATTGGACCTGAAGAGAGAGGGGACGTCGCGCAAGACAAAGAACCCTCACTGAAGCAGGTAGCACCCGGAGAAGTGCCAGAAACAGGCACTACAAGGATGCGTGAAACAGTGCTCGCTGAAGTTGCACAAAGGAGACCCACGTCGCCGGAGACCAACTTAGAAAGTCGTGCAATGCAGGTTAGAGTGCCGTGGACCCAGGCTTGGCTGTGCACAAAGGATTTCCGCCGGAAGTGCACAGGGGCCGGAGTAGCTTGCAAAGTCACGGTTCCCAGCAATGCAGCCCAGCGAGGTGAGGCAAGGACTTACCTCCACCAAACTTGGACTGAAGAGTCACTGGACTGTGGGGGTCACTTGGACAGAGTCGCTGGATTTGAGGGACCTCGCTCGTCGTGCTGAGAGGAGACCCAAGGGACCGGTAATGCAGCTCTTTGGTGCCTGCGGTTGCAGGGGGAAGATTCCGTCGACCCACAGGAGATTTCTTCGGAGCTTCTGGTGCAGAGAGGAGGCAGGCTACCCCCACAGCATGCACAAGCAGGAAAACAGTAGAGAAGGCGGCAGGATCAGCGTTACAGAGTTGCAGTAGTCGTCTTTGCTACTATGTTGCAGGTTTGCAGGCTTCCAGCACGGTTAGCAGTCGTTTCCTTATCAGAAGGTGAAGAGGGAGATGCAGAGGAACTCGGATGAGCTCTTGCATTCGTTATCTAAAATTTCCCCAGAGACAGAGACCCTAAATAGCCAGAAAAGAGGGTTTGGCTACCTAGGAGAGAGGAGAGGCTACTAACACCTGAAGGAGCCTATCACAAGGAGTCTCTGACGTCACCTGGTGGCACTGGCCACTTAGAGCAGTCCAGTGTGCCAGCAGCACCTCTGTTTCCAAGATGGCAGAGGTCTGGAGCACACTGGAGGAGCTCTGGACACCTCCCAGGGGAGGTGCAGGTCAGGGGAGTGGTCACTCCCCTTTCCTTTGTCCAGTTTCGTTCCAGAGCAGGGCTAAGGGGTCCCCTGAACCAGTGTAGACTGGCTTATGCAGAATTGGGCACATCTGTGCCCAAGAAAGCATTTCCAGAGGCTGGGGGAGGCTACTCCTCCCCTGCCTTCACACCATTTTCCAAAGGGAGAGGGTGTCACACCCTCTCTCAGAGGAAGTCCTTTGTTCTGCCATCCTGGGCCAGGCCTGGCTGGACCCCAGGAGGGCAGATGCCTGTCTGAGGGGTTGGCAGCAGCAGCAGCTGCAGTGAAACCCCAGGAAGGGCAGTTTGGCAGTACCAGGGTCTGTGCTACAGACCACTGGGATCATGGAATTGTACCAACAATGCCAGGATGGCATAGAGGGGGCAATTCCATGATCATAGACATGTTACATGGCCATATTCGGAGTTACCATTGTGAAGCTACATATAGGTAGTGACCTATATGTAGTGCACGCGTGTAATGGTGTCCCCGCACTCACAAAGTTCAGGGAATTGGCTCTGAACAATGTGGGGGCACCTTGGCTAGTGCCAGGGTGCCCTCAAACTAAGTAACTTTGCACCTAACCTTTACCAGGTAAAGGTTAGACATATAGGTGACTTATAAGTTACTTAAGTGCAGTGTAAAATGGCTGTGAAATAACGTGGACGTTATTTCACTCAGGCTGCAGTGGCAGGCCTGTGTAAGAATTGTCAGAGCTCCCTATGGGTGGCAAACGAAATGCTGCAGCCCATAGGGATCTCCTGGAACCCCAATACCCTGGGTACCTGTGAGAAGGTAGCCTCTTTCTAGCCTTGTTACCCCCCACTTTTGGCCTGTTTGTGAGTGTATGTCAGGGTGTTTGTCACTGTTTTCACTGTCTCACTGGGATCCTGATAGCCAGGCCTCAGTGCTCATAGTGAAAACACCATGTTTTCAGTATGGTTGTTATGTGTCACTGGGATCCTGCTAGTCAGGACCCCAGTGCTCATAGGTTTGTGGCCTATATGTATGTGTCACTGGGACCCTGTCACACAGGGCCCCAGTGCTCATAGGTGTGCATGTATATGTTCCCTGTGTGGTGCCTAACTGTCTCACTGAGGCTCTGCTAACCAGAACCTCAGTGGTTATGCTCTCTCATTACTTTCAAATTGTCACTAACAGGCTAGTGACCATTTTTACCAATTTACATTGGCTTACTGGAACACCCTTATAATTCCCTAGTATATGGTACTGAGGTACCCAGGGTATTGGGGTTCCAGGAGATCCCTATGGGCTGCAGCATTTCTTTTGCCACCCATAGGGAGCTCTGACAATTCTTACACAGGCCTGCCACTGCAGCCTGAGTGAAATAACGTCCACGTTATTTCACAGCCATTTTACACTGCACTTAAGTAACTTATAAGTCACCTATATGTCTAACCTTTACCTGGTAAAGGTTAGGTGCAAAGTTACTTAGTGTGAGGGCACCCTGGCACTAGCCAAGGGGCCCCCACATTGTTCAGAGCCAATTCACTGAACTTTGTGAGTGCGGGGACACCATTACACGCGTGCACTACATATAGGTCACTACCTATATGTAGCTTCACCATGGTAACTCCGAATATGGCCATGTAACATGTCTATGATCATGGAATTGCCCCCTCTATGCCATCCTGGCATTGTTGGTACAATTCCATGATCCCAGTGGTCTGTAGCACAGACCCTGGTACTGCCAGACTGCCCTTCCTGGGGTTTCTCTGCAGCTGCTGCTGCTGCCAACCCCTCAGACAGGCATCTGCCCTCCTGGGGTCCAGCCAGGCCTGGCCCAGGATGGCAGAACAAAGAACTTCCTCTGAGAGAGGGTGTGACACCCTCTCCCTTTGGAAAATGGTGTGAAGGCAGGGGAGGAGTAGCCTCCCCCAGCCTCTGGAAATGCTTTGTTGGGCACAGATGTGCCCAATTCTGCATAAGCCAGTCTACACCGGTTCAGGGACCCCTTAGCCCCTGCTCTGGCGCGAAACTGGACAAAGGAAAGGGGAGTGACCACTCCCCTGACCTGCACCTCCCCTGGGAGGTGTCCAGAGCTCCTCCAGTGTGCTCCAGACCTCTGCCATCTTGGAAACAGAGGTGCTGCTGGCACACTGGACTGCTCTGAGTGGCCAGTGCCACCAGGTGACGTCAGAGACTCCTTGTGATAGGCTCCTTCAGGTGTTAGTAGCCTTTCCTCTCTCCTAGGTAGCCAAACCCTCTTTTCTGGCTATTTAGGGTCTCTGTCTCTGGGGAAACTTTAGATAACGAATGCATGAGCTCAGCCGAGTTCCTCTGCATCTCCCTCTTCACCTTCTGATAAGGAATCGACCGCTGACCGCGCTGGAAGCCTGCAAACCTGCAACATAGTAGCAAAGACGACTACTGCAACTCTGTAACGCTGATCCTGCCGCCTTCTCGACTGTTTTCCTGCTTGTGCATGCTGTGGGGGTAGTCTGCCTCCTCTCTGCACCAGAAGCTCCGAAGAAATCTCCCGTGGGTCGACGGAATCTTCCCCCTGCAACCGCAGGCACCAAAAAGCTGCATCTCCGGTCCCTTGGGTCTCCTCTCAGCACGACGAGCGAGGTCCCTCGAATCCAGCGACACCGTCCAAGTGACCCCCACAGTCCAGTGACTCTTCAGCCCAAGTTTGGTGGAGGTAAGTCCTTGCCTCACCTCGCTGGGCTGCATTGCTGGGAACCGCGACTTTGCAAGCTTCTCCGGCCCCTGTGCACTTCCGGCGGAAATCCTTCGTGCACAGCCAAGCCTGGGTCCACGGCACTCTAACCTGCATTGCACGACTTTCTAAGTTGGTCTCCGGCGACGTGGGACTCCTTTGTGCAACTTCGGCGAGCACCGTTTCACGCATCCTCGTAGTGCCTGTTTCTGGCACTTCTCCGGGTGCTACCTGCTTCAGTGAGGGCTCCTTGTCTTGCTGGACGTCCCCTCTCTCTGCAGGTCCAATTTGCGACCTCCTGGTCCCTCCTGGGCCCCAGCAGCGTCCAAAAACGCCAAACGCACGATTTGCGTGTAGCAAGGCTTGTTGGCGTCCATCCGGCGGGGAAAACACTTCTGCACGACTCTCCAAGGCGTGGGGGATCCATCCTCCAAAGGGGAAGTCTCTAGCCCTTGTCGTTCCTGCAGTATTCACAGTTCTTCAGCCTAGTAAGAGCTTCTTTGCACCAACCGCTGGCATTTCTTGGGCATCTGCCCATCTCCGAGCTGCTTGTGACTTTTGGACTTGGTCCCCTTGTTCCACAGGTACCTTCAGACAGGAATCCATCGTTGTTGCATTGCTGATTTGTGTTTTCCTTGCATTCTCCCTCTAACACGACTATTTTGTCCTTAGGGGAACTTTGGTGCACTTTGCACTCACTTTTCAGGGTCTTGGGGAGGGTTATTTTTCTAACTCTCACTATTTTCTAATAGTCCCAGCGACCCTCTACAAGGTCACCTAGGTTTGGGGTCCATTCGTGGTTCACATTCCACTTTTGGAGTATATGGTTTGTGTTGCCCCTATCCCTATGTTTCCCCATTGCATCCTATTGTAATTATACATTGTTTGCACTGTTTTCTAAGACTATACTGCATATTTTTGCTATTGTGTATATATATCTTGTGTATATTTCCTATCCTCTTACTGAGGGTACACTCTAAGATACTTTGGCATATTGTCATAAAAATAAAGTACCTTTATTTTTAGTATAACTGTGTATTGTGTTTTCTTATGATGTTGTGCATATGACACTAGGTGGTACTGTAGTAGCTTCACACGTCTCCTAGTTCAGCCTGAGCTGCTTTGCTAAGCTACCATTATCTATCAGCCTAAGCTGCTAGACACCCTATACACTAATAAGGGATAACTGGGCCTGGTGCAAGGTGCAAGTACCCCTTGGTACTCACTACAAGCCAGTCCAGCCTCCTACATTGGTTGTGCAGTGGTGGGATAAGTGCTTTGAGACTACTTACCACTCTTGTCATTGTACTTTTCATAAGAGAAAAATATACAAAACAAGGTCAGTGTATATACACATAGCCAAAAAGTTTTGCATTTCCTCTTTTCACTCTTTTCTAAGTGCTGAAAAGTACTTCTAAACTTTCAAAAAGTTCTTAAAAGTTTAAAAAGTTTTTTTCTGTCTTTCCAAAAAGTTCTGAAAACTTTTTTCTCTTCGTCTATCACTTTAACTCTCTCTAAAAAATGTCTGGCACAGGCCAAAAAGTTGAACTGTCCAAACTTGCATATGATCACCTTAGCTGGAAAGGAGCAAGGAGTCTCTGCATAGAGAGAGGTTTGAGTGTAGGGAAGAATCCTTCTTTAGAACTGTTAATTAATATGCTTAGAGTACAGGATAAGGCCATAAGTGCCCAATCTGTAGAAAAAGTAGCTAATGGTTCTCAATCTGATCCAGGGACTCCCCCAGGAAAAGGTTCTGGAAAGAAAATTCTCAGCCTGCCCATTACTAGACAGTCTAGCATAGTTGGTACAGAGGTTGAATCACATCATACTGATGATGTGCTCTCACATTATACTGGTAGCCAAGCTGTTAGGGTGCCCTCTGTAAGGGACAGGTCTCCTTCTGTTCATTCCCATCATACCTCTGTATCTAGAAATGTCCCTCCCACCCACCCTGATGACAGATTGTTGGAAAGGGAGCTCAATAGATTGAGAGTGGAGCAAACCAGACTGAAGCTCAAGAAGCAACAGCTGGATTTGGATAGACAGTCTTTAGAAATAGAGAGGGAAAGACAGAAGTTGGGTTTAGATACCCATGGTGGCAGCAGCAGTATTCCCCATAGTCATCCTGCAAAAGAGCATGATTCCAGGAATCTGCACAAGATAGTTCCCCCTTATAAGGAGGGGGATGACATTAACAAGTGGTTTGCTGCACTTGAGAGGGCCTGTGCTGTACAGGATGTCCCTCAAAAGCAGTGGGCTGCTATCCTATGGCTATCATTTAGTGGAAAGGGTAGGGATAGACTCCTTACTGTGAAAGAAAGTGATGCCAATAATTTTACAGTTCTTAAGAATGCACTCCTGGATGGTTATGGCTTAACCACTGAACAGTACAGGATAAAGTTCAGAGAGACCAAAAAGGAGTCTTCACAAGACTGGGTTGATTTCATTGACCATTCAGTGAAGGCCTTGGAGGGGTGGTTACATGGCAGTAAAGTTACTGATTATGAAAGCCTGTATAACACAATCCTGAGAGAGCATATACTTAATAATTGTGTGTCTGATTTGTTGCACCAGTACCTGGTAGACTCTGATCTGACCTCTCCCCAAGAATTGGGAAAGAAGGCAGACAAATGGGTCAGAACAAGGGTGAACAGAAAAGTTCATACAGGGGGTGACAAAGATGGCAATAAGAAGAAAGATGGTGAAAAATCTCAAGATAAGCATGGGGATAAGGGTAAAACCAAAGATCCCACTTCAAATCTTAAACACTCTTCAGAGGGTGGGGATAAAACAAATTCTTCCTCTTCTTCCCAACCTGCACACATTAAAAAGCCTTGGTGCTTTGTGTGTAAAAATAGAGGCCATAGGCCAGGGGATAAGTCCTGTCCAGGTAAACCCCCTGAGCCTACCACCACTAATACATCAAGCTCTAGTGCCCCTAGCAGTAGTGGTACTAGTGGTGGGACTGCTGGCAACAGTCAAGCAAAGGGTGTAGTTGGGTTCACTTATGGGTCCATAGTGGAAACTGATGTAATCAGTCCCAAGACAGTTTCTGTCACACCTAGTGGCATTGGCCTTGCCACACTGGCTGCTTGTCCCCTTACAATGGATAAGTACAGGCAGACAGTTTCAATAAATGGTGTTGAGGCCTTGGCCTACAGGGACACAGGTGCCAGTTTCACTTTGGTGACTGAAAACCTAGTGCCTCCTGAACAACACATCATTGGACAACAATATAAGATTATTGATGTCCATAACTCCACTAAGTTTCTTCCCTTAGCTATAATTCAGTTTAGTTGGGGTGGAGTTACTGGCCCTAAGCAGGTGGTGGTATCACCTAGCTTACCTGTAGACTGTCTCTTAGGTAATGACCTAGAGGCCTCAGGTTGGGCTGATGTAGAGTTTTATGCCCATGCAGCCATGCTGGGCATCCCTGAGGAATTGTTCCCTCTCATTTCAAGTGAAATGAAAAAGCAAAGGAGAGAAGGCCTGAAAACTCAGGATCCCTCTCCATCAACAGGTAAAAAGGGTATCACAGTATCCCCTAACCACCCTACCATTCAGGATACTATTCCTGTGGTGGGAGAAACCTCTCCTGGGGTGGCACCTGTTCCAAGGGAATCATCAGCTGGCAAAGCTAGACTCCCTGAGGTGGAAGTACCTCTCTGTGGGATAACTAACATTGGTGAGAAAAACAGCACCATTTTAGTTAACATGGAGCATCCCTCCAACCCTCCCAGAGAAACTTTAGTGCAGAAACCCTGCACTACCTCACAACACTTAGGACAGCATCCCTGCCCTAGTGTGGAGCTCATAGGACAGCATCCCTGCCCTGCTCCAACTCAAGAGAAACAGCATCCCTGTTCTCTCTTCCAGCCAGATGGACAAAGTTTTTGCCCAGCTATGGCTTTTCTGAGACAGCATCCCTGTCTGGCATTTCCATCACTACAAATAGGTTCAGTGGACAATTCTCACTGCTCTAAACTAAAACTTACTGATAGAAACTCTGAAAATACATCTTCACATTGTTGCTTAGCTAAAAAACTTCAAACAGGGTGGTTTACATCCCCACAGGGAAGTAACCATATAGTGGATGATAAAGGGAGTAACCAGTCTATTGCAGAGCTACTCTCTACTTATCACCACTTAGACAATAAAGTCTCAACTGGCCAAGGTTAGCCTTATTGTCCTTCGTTTGGGGGGGGGTTGTGTGAGAAGGTAGCCTCTTTCTAGCCTTGTTACCCCCACTTTTGGCCTGTTTGTGAGTGTATGTCAGGGTGTTTGTCACTGTTTTCACTGTCTCACTGGGATCCTGATAGCCAGGCCTCAGTGCTCATAGTGAAAACACCATGTTTTCAGTATGGTTGTTATGTGTCACTGGGATCCTGCTAGTCAGGACCCCAGTGCTCATAGGTTTGTGGCCTATATGTATGTGTCACTGGGACCCTGTCACACAGGGCCCCAGTGCTCATAGGTGTGCATGTATATGTTCCCTGTGTGGTGCCTAACTGTCTCACTGAGGCTCTGCTAACCAGAACCTCAGTGGTTATGCTCTCTCATTACTTTCAAATTGTCACTAACAGGCTAGTGACCATTTTTACCAATTTACATTGGCTTACTGGAACACCCTTATAATTCCCTAGTATATGGTACTGAGGTACCCAGGGTATTGGGGTTCCAGGAGATCCCTATGGGCTGCAGCATTTCTTTTGCCACCCATAGGGAGCTCTGACAATTCTTACACAGGCCTGCCACTGCAGCCTGAGTGAAATAACGTCCACGTTATTTCACAGCCATTTTACACTGCACTTAAGTAACTTATAAGTCACCTATATGTCTAACCTTTACCTGGTAAAGGTTAGGTGCAAAGTTACTTAGTGTGAGGGCACCCTGGCACTAGCCAAGGGGCCCCCACATTGTTCAGAGCCAATTCACTGAACTTTGTGAGTGCGGGGACACCATTACACGCGTGCACTACATATAGGTCACTACCTATATGTAGCTTCACCATGGTAACTCCGAATATGGCCATGTAACATGTCTATGATCATGGAATTGCCCCCTCTATGCCATCCTGGCATTGTTGGTACAATTCCATGATCCCAGTGGTCTGTAGCACAGACCCTGGTACTGCCAGACTGCCCTTCCTGGGGTTTCTCTGCAGCTGCTGCTGCTGCCAACCCCTCAGACAGGCATCTGCCCTCCTGGGGTCCAGCCAGGCCTGGCCCAGGATGGCAGAACAAAGAACTTCCTCTGAGAGAGGGTGTGACACCCTCTCCCTTTGGAAAATGGTGTGAAGGCAGGGGAGGAGTAGCCTCCCCCAGCCTCTGGAAATGCTTTCTTGGGCACAGATGTGCCCAATTCTGCATAAGCCAGTCTACACCGGTTCAGGGACCCCTTAGCCCCTGCTCTGGCGCGAAACTGGACAAAGGAAAGGGGAGTGACCACTCCCCTGACCTGCACCTCCCCTGGGAGGTGTCCAGAGCTCCTCCAGTGTGCTCCAGACCTCTGCCATCTTGGAAACAGAGGTGCTGCTGGCACACTGGACTGCTCTGAGTGGCCAGTGCCACCAGGTGACGTCAGAGACTCCTTGTGATAGGCTCCTTCAGGTGTTAGTAGCCTTTCCTCTCTCCTAGGTAGCCAAACCCTCTTTTCTGGCTATTTAGGGTCTCTGTCTCTGGGGAAACTTTAGATAACGAATGCATGAGCTCAGCCGAGTTCCTCTGCATCTCCCTCTTCACCTTCTGATAAGGAATCGACCGCTGACCGCGCTGGAAGCCTGCAAACCTGCAACATAGTAGCAAAGACGACTACTGCAACTCTGTAACGCTGATCCTGCCGCCTTCTCGACTGTTTTCCTGCTTGTGCATGCTGTGGGGGTAGTCTGCCTCCTCTCTGCACCAGAAGCTCCGAAGAAATCTCCCGTGGGTCGACGGAATCTTCCCCCTGCAACCGCAGGCACCAAAAAGCTGCATCTCCGGTCCCTTGGGTCTCCTCTCAGCACGACGAGCGAGGTCCCTCGAATCCAGCGACACCGTCCAAGTGACCCCCACAGTCCAGTGACTCTTCAGCCCAAGTTTGGTGGAGGTAAGTCCTTGCCTCACCTCGCTGGGCTGCATTGCTGGGAACCGCGACTTTGCAAGCTTCTCCGGCCCCTGTGCACTTCCGGCGGAAATCCTTCGTGCACAGCCAAGCCTGGGTCCACGGCACTCTAACCTGCATTGCACGACTTTCTAAGTTGGTCTCCGGCGACGTGGGACTCCTTTGTGCAACTTCGGCGAGCACCGTTTCACGCATCCTCGTAGTGCCTGTTTCTGGCACTTCTCCGGGAGCTACCTGCTTCAGTGAGGGCTCTTTGTCTTGCTCGACGTCCCCTCTCTCTGCAGGTCCAATTTGCGACCTCCTGGTCCCTCCTGGGCCCCAGCAGCGTCCAAAAACGCCAAACGCACGATTTGCGTGTAGCAAAACTTGTTGGCGTCCATCCGGCGGGAAAACACTTCTGCACGACTCTCCAAGGCGTGGGGGATCCATCCTCTAAAGGGGAAGTCTCTAGCCCTTGTCGTTCCTGCAGTATTCACAGTTCTTCAGCCTAGTAAGAGCTTCTTTGCACCAACCGCTGGCATTTCTTGGGCATCTGCCCATCTCCGAGCTGCTTGTGACTTTTGGACTTGGTCCCCTTGTTCCACAGGTACCTTCAGACAGGAATCCATCGTTGTTGCATTGCTGATTTGTGTTTTCCTTGCATTCTCCCTCTAACACGACTATTTTGTCCTTAGGGGAACTTTGGTGCACTTTGCACTCACTTTTCAGGGTCTTGGGGAGGGTTATTTTTCTAACTCTCACTATTTTCTAATAGTCCCAGCGACCCTCTACAAGGTCACCTAGGTTTGGGGTCCATTCGTGGTTCACATTCCACTTTTGGAGTATATGGTTTGTGTTGCCCCTATCCCTATGTTTCCCCATTGCATCCTATTGTAATTATACATTGTTTGCACTGTTTTCTAAGACTATACTGCATATTTTTGCTATTGTGTATATATATCTTGTGTATATTTCCTATCCTCTTACTGAGGGTACACTCTAAGATACTTTGGCATATTGTCATAAAAATAAAGTACCTTTATTTTTAGTATAACTGTGTATTGTGTTTTCTTATGATGTTGTGCATATGACACTAGGTGGTACTGTAGTAGCTTCACACGTCTCCTAGTTCAGCCTGAGCTGCTTTGCTAAGCTACCATTATCTATCAGCCTAAGCTGCTAGACACCCTATACACTAATAAGGGATAACTGGGCCTGGTGCAAGGTGCAAGTACCCCTTGGTACTCACTACAAGCCAGTCCAGCCTCCTACAGTACCTCAGTACCATATACTAGGGAATTATAAGGGTGTTCCAGTAAGCCAATGTAAATTGGTAAAAATGGTCACTAGCCTGTCAGTGACAATTTGGAAGTAATGAGAGAGCATAACCACTGAGGTTCTGGTTAGCAGAGCCTCAGTGAGACAGTTAGGCACCACACAGGGAACATATACATGCACACCTATGAGCACTGGGGCCCTGTGTGACAGGGTCCCAGTGACACATACATATAGGCCACAAACTTATGAGCACTGGGGTCCTGACCAGCAGGATCCCAGTGACACATAACAAACATACTGAAAACATAGTGTTTTCACTATGAGCACTGAGGCCTGGCTATCAGGATCCCAGTGAGACAGTGAAAACAGTGACAAACACCCTGACATACACTCACAAACAGGCCAAAAGTGGGGGTAACAAGGCTAGAAAGAGGCTACCTTCTCACACAACCCCCCCCCCAAACGAAGGACAATAAGGCTAACCTTGGCCAGTTGAGACTTTATTGTCTAAGTGGTGATAAGTAGAGAGTAGCTCTGCAATAGACTGGTTACTCCCTTTATCATCCACTATATGGTTACTTCCCTGTGGGGATGTAAACCACCCTGTTTTAAGTTTTTTAGCTAAGCAACAATGTGAAGATGTATTTTCAGAGTTTCTATCAGTAAGTTTTAGTTTAGAGCAGTGGGAATTGTCCACTGAACCTATTTGTAGTGATGGAAATGCCAGACAGGGATGCTGTCTCAGAAAAGCCATAGCTGGGCAAAAACTTTGTCCATCTGGCTGGAAGAGAGAACAGGGATGCTGTTTCTCTTGAGTTGGAGCAGGGCAGGGATGCTGTCCTATGAGCTCCACACTAGGGCAGGGATGCTGTCCTAAGTGTTGTGAGGTAGTGCAGGGTTTCTGCACTAAAGTTTCTCTGGGAGGGTTGGAGGGATGCTCCATGTTAACTAAAATGGTGCTGTTTTTCTCACCAATGTTAGTTATCCCACAGAGAGGTACTTCCACCTCAGGGAGTCCAGCTTTGCCAGCTGATGATTCCCTTGGAACAGGTGCCACCCCAGGAGAGGTTTCTCCCACCACAGGAATGGTATCCTGAATGGTAGGGTGGTTAGGGGATACTGTGATACCCTTTTTACCTGTTGATGGAGAGGGATCCTGAGTTTTCAGGCCTTCTCTCCTTTGCTTTTTCATTTCATTTGAAATGAGAGGGAACAATTCCTCAGGGATGCCCAGCATGGCTGCATGGGCATAAAACTCTACATCAGCCCAACCTGAGACCTCTAGGTCATTACCTAAGAGACAGTCTACAGGTAAGCTAGGTGATACCACCACCTGCTTAGGGCCAGTAACTCCACCCCAACTAAACTGAATTATAGCTAAGGGAAGAAACTTAGTGGAGTTATGGACATCAATAATCTTATACTGTTGTCCAATGATGTGTTGTTCAGGAGGCACTAGGTTTTCAGTCACCAAAGTGAAACTGGCACCTGTGTCCCTGTAGGCCAAGGCCTCAACACCATTTATTGAAACTGTCTGCCTGTACTTATCCATTGTAAGGGGACAAGCAGCCAGTGTGGCAAGGCCAATGCCACTAGGTGTGACAGAAACTGTCTTGGGACTGATTACATCAGTTTCCACTATGGACCCATAAATGTACCCAACTACACCCTTTGCTTGACTGTTGCCAGCAGTCCCACCACTAGTACCACTACTGCTAGGGGCACTAGAGCTTGATGTATTAGTGGTGGTAGGCTCAGGGGGTTTACCTGGACAGGACTTATCCCCTGGCCTATGGCCTCTATTTTTACACACAAAGCACCAAGGCTTTTTAATGTGTGCAGGTTGGGAAGAAGAGGAAGAATTTGTTTTATCCCCACCCTCTGAAGAGTGTTTAAGATTTGAAGTGGGATCTTTGGTTTTACCCTTATCCCCATGCTTATCTTGAGATTTTTCACCATCTTTCTTCTTATTGCCATCTTTGTCACCCCCTGTATGAACTTTTCTGTTCACCCTTGTTCTGACCCATTTGTCTGACTTCTTTCCCAATTCTTGGGGAGAGGTCAGATCAGAGTCTACCAGGTACTGGTGCAACAAATCAGACACACAATTATTAAGTATATGCTCTCTCAGGATTGTGTTATACAGGCTTTCATAATCAGTAACTTTACTGCCATGTAACCACCCCTCCAAGGCCTTCACTGAATGGTCAATAAAATCAACCCAGTCTTGTGAAGACTCCTTTTTGGTCTCTCTGAACTTTATCCTGTACTGTTCAGTGGTTAAGCCATAACCATCCAGGAGTGCATTCTTAAGAACTGTAAAATTATTGGCATCACTTTCTTTCACAGTAAGGAGTCTATCCCTACCCTTTCCACTAAATGATAGCCATAGGATAGCAGCCCACTGCCTTTGAGGGACATCCCGTACAACACAGGCCCTCTCAAGTGCAGCAAACCACTTGTTAATGTCATCCCTCTCCTTATAAGGGGGAACTATCTTGTGCAGATTCCTGGAATCATGCTCTTTTGCAGGATGACTATGGGGAATACTGCTGCTGCCACCATGGGTATCTAAACCCAACTTCTGTCTTTCCTTCTCTAATTCAAAAGACTGTCTATCCAAATCCAGCTGTTGCTTTTTAAGCTTCAGTCTGGTTTGTTCCACCCTCAACTTATTGAGTTCCCTCTCTAACATTCTGTCATCAGGGTTGGTGGGAGGGACATTTCTAGAAACAGAGCTATGATGGGAATGAACAGAAGGAGACCTGTCCCTTACAGGAGCCACCCTAACAGCTTGGTTTACAGAAACATTACTACCAGTATGATGAGAATATATGCTTTTGCTATGATGTGAGACAACACTATTTCTATGGTGTGGCTCATCATCATTACCATCTATGCTAGACTGTCTAGTAATGGGCAGGCTAGGAAGTTTCTTTCCTGAATCTTTTCCTGGGGGAGTCCCTGAATCAGATTGAGAACTATTAGGTACTTTTTCAACAGATGGGGCACTTATGGCCTTATCCTGTTCTCTAAGAATGTTAAGTAACAGTTCTAAGGAAGGATTCATCCCTACACTCAAACCTCTCTCTATACAGAGACTCCTTGCTCTTTTCCAGCTAAGGTTGTCATATGCAAGTTTGGACAGATCAACACTTTGGCCTGTGCCAGACATGTTTTAGAGAGAGTTAAAGTGATAGAAAAAGAGAAAAAAGTTTTCAGAACTTTTTGGAAAGACAGAAAAAAAACTTTTTAAACTTTTAAGAACTATTTGAAAGTTTAGAAGTACTTTTCAGCACTTAGAAAAGAGTGAAAAGAGGAAATGCAAAACTTTTTGGCTATGTGTATATACACTGACCTTGTTTTGTATATTTTTCTCTTATGAAAAGTACAATGACAAGAGTGGTAAGTAGTCTCAAGCACTTATCCCACCACTGCACAACCAATGTAGGAGGCTGGACTGGCTTGTAGTGAGTACCAAGGGGTACTTGCACCTTGCACCAGGCCCAGTTATCCCTTATTAGTGTATAGGGTGTCTAGCAGCTTAGGCTGATAGATAATGGTAGCTTAGCAGAGCAGCTTAGGCTGAACTAGGAGACGTGTGAAGCTACTACAGTACCACCTAGTGTCATATGCACAATATCATAAGAAAACACAATACACAGTTATACTAAAAATAAAGGTACTTTATTTTTATGACAATATGCCAAAGTATCTTAGAGTGTACCCTCAGTGAGAGGATAGGAAATATACACAAGATATATATACACAATAGCAAAAATATGCAGTATAGTCTTAGAAAACAGTGCAAACAATGTATAGTTACAATAGGATGCAATGGGGAAACATAGGGATAGGGGCAACACAAACCATATACTCCAAAAGTGGAATGCGAACCACGAATGGACCCCAAACCTATGTGACCTTGTAGAGGGTCGCTGGGACTATTAGAAAATAGTGAGAGTTAGAAAAATAACCCTCCCCAAGACCCTGAAAAGTGAGTGCAAAGTGCACTAAAGTTCACCTAAGGACAAAGTAGTTGTGTTAGAGGAATAATGCAGGAAAGACACAAACCAGCAATGCAACAACTGTGGATTTCCAATCTAGGGTACCTGTGGAAAAAGGGGACCAAGTCCAAAAGTCACAAGCAAGTCGGAGATGGGCAGATGCCCAGGAAATGCCAGCTGCGGGTGCAAAGAAGCTTCGACTGGACAGAAGAAGCTGAGGTTTCTGCAGGAACGAAAAGGGCTAGAGACTTCCCCTTTGGTGGGCGGATCCCTCTTGCCTTGGAGAGTCGTGCAAAAGTGTTTTCCCGCCGGAAGGACGCCAACAAGCCTTGCTACACGCAAATCGTGCGTTTGGCGTTTTTGGATGCTGCTGGGGCCCAGGAGGGACCAGGAGGTCGCAAATTGGACCTGAAGAGAGAGGGGACGTCGAGCAAGACAAAGAACCCTCACTGAAGCAGGTAGCACTCGGAGAAATGCCAGAAACAGGCACTACAATGATGCGTGAAACGGTGCTCGCCGAAGTTGCACAAAGGAGTCCCACGTCGCCGGAGACCAACTTAGAAAGTCGTGCAGTGCAGGTTAGAGTGCCGTGGACCTAGGCTTGGCTGTGCACAAAGGATTTCCGCCGGAAGTGTACAGGGGCCGGAGTAGCTTGCAAAGTCGCGGTTCCCAGCAATGCAGCCCAGCGAGGTGAGGCAAGGACTTACCTCCACCAAACTTGGACTGAAGAGTCACTGGACTGTGGTGGTCACTTGGACAGAGTCGCTGGATTCGAGGGACCTCGCTCGTCGTGCTGAGAGGAGACCCAAGGGACCGGTAATGCAGCTCTTTGGTGCCTGCGGTTGCAGGGGGAAGATTCCGTCGACCCACGGGAGATTTCTCCGGAGCTTCTGGTGCAGAGAGGAGGCAGGCTACCCCCACAGCATGCACAAGCAGGAAAACAGTCGAGAAGGCGGCAGGATCAGCGTTACAGAGTTGCAGTAGTCGTCTTTGCTACTATGTTGCAGGTTTTGCAGGCTTCCAGCGCGGGTCAGCAGTCGATTCCTTATCAGAAGGTGAAGAGAGAGATGCAGAGGAACTCGGCTGAGCTCATGCATTCGTTATCTAAAGTTTCCCCAGAGACAGAGACCCTAAATAGCCAGAAAAGAGGGTTTGGCTACCTAGGAGAGAGGATAGGCTACTAACACCTGAAGGAGCCTATCAGCAGGAGTCTCTGACGTCACCTGGTGGCACTGGCCACTCAGAGCAGTCCAGTGTGCCAGCAGCACCTCTGTTTCCAAGATGGCAGAGGTCTGGAGCACACTGGAGGAGCTCTGGACACCTCCCAGGGGAGGTGCAGGTCAGGGGAGTGGTCACTCCCCTTTCCTTTGTCCAGTTTCGCGCCAGAGCAGGGGCTAAGGGGTCCCTGAACCGGTGTAGACTGGCTTATGCAGAATTGGGCACATCTGTGCCCAAGAAAGCATTTCCAGAGGCTGGGGGAGGCTACTCCTCCCCTGCCTTCACACCATTTTCCAAAGGGAGAGGGTGTCACACCCTCTCTCAGAGGAAGTCCTTTGTTCTGCCATCCTGGGCCAGGCCTGGCTGGACCCCAGGAGGGCAGATACCTGTCTGAGGGGTTGGCAGCAGCAGCAGCTGCAGTGAAACCCCAGGAAGGGCAGTTTGGCAGTACCAGGGTCTGTGCTACAGACCACTGGGATCATGGAATTGTACCAACAATGCCAGGATGGCATAGAGGGGGCAATTCCATGATCATAGACATGTTACATGGCCATATTCGGAGTTACCATTGGGAAGCTACATATAGGTAGTGACCTATATGTAGTGCACGCGTGTAATGGTGTCCCCGCACTCACAAAGTTGGAAATCCACAGTTGTTGCATTGTTGGTTTGTGTCTTTCCTGCATTATTCCTCTAACACGACTTCTTTGTCCTTAGGGGAACTTTAGTGCACTTTGCACTCACTTTTCAGGGTCTTGGGGAGGGTTATTTTTCTAACTCTAGGTCCTAGAGTTAGAAAAATAACCTAGGTCCTCAAGCCTAGGTCCACGGCACTCTAACCTGCACTGCACGACTTTCTAAGTTGGTCTCCGGCGACGTGGGACTCCTTTGTGCAACTTCGGCGAGCACCGTTTCACGCATCCTTGTAGTGCCTGTTTCTGGCATTTCTCCGGGTGCTACCTGCTTCAGTGAGGGTTCTTTGTCTTGCTCGACGTCCCCTCTCTCTTCAGGTCCAATTTGCGACCTCCTGGTCCCTCCTGGGCCCCAGCAGCGTCCAAAAACGCCAAACGCACGATTTGCGTGTAGCAAGGCTTGTTGGCGTCCTTCCGGCGGGAAACCACTTTTGCACGACTCTCCAAGGCAAGAGGGATCCGTCCACCAAAGGGGAAGTCTCTAGCCCTTTTCGTTCCTGCAGAAACCTCAGCTTCTTCTGTCCAGTCGAAGCTTCTTTGCACCCGCAGCTGGCATTTCCTGGGCATCTGCCCATCTCCGACTTGCTTGTGACTTTTGGACTTGGTCCCCTTGTTCCACAGGTACCCTAGATTGGAAATCCACAGTTGTTGCATTGTTGGTTTGTGTCTTTCCTGCATTATTCCTCTAACATGACTTCTTTGTCCTTAGGGGAACTTTAGTGCACTTTGCACTCACTTTTCAGGGTCTTGGGGAGGGTTATTTTTCTAACTCTCACTATTTTCTAATAGTCCCAGCGACCCTCTACAAGGTCACATAGGTTTGGGGTCCATTCGTGGTTCACATTCCACTTTTGGAGTATATGGTTTGTGTTGCCCCTATCCCTATGTTTCCCCATTGCATCCTATTGTAACTATACATTGTTTGCACTGTTTTCTAAGACTATACTGCATATTTTTGCTATTGTGTATATATATCTTGTGTATATTTCCTATCCTCTCACTGAGGGTACACTCTAAGATACTTTGGCATATTGTCATAAAAATAAAGTACCTTTATTTTTAGTATAACTGTGTATTGTGTTTTCTTATGATATTGTGCATATGACACTAAGTGGTACTGTAGTACCTTCACACGTCTCCTAGTTCAGCCTAAGCTGCTCTGCTAAGCTACCATTATCTATCAGCCTAAGCTGCTAGACACCCTATACACTAATAAGGGATAACTGGGCCTGGTGCAAGGTGCAAGTACCCCTTGTTACTCACTACAAGCCAGTCCAGCCTCCTACATTGGTTGTGCAGTGGTGGGATAAGTGCTTGAGACTACTTACCACTCTTGTCATTGTACTTTTCACAAGAGAAAAATATACAAAACAAGGTCAGGTGTATATACACATAGCCAAAAAGTTTTGCATTTCCTCTTTGCACTCTTTTCTAAGTGCTGAAAAGTACTTCTAAAACTTTCAAAAAGTTCTTAAAAGTTTAAAAAGTTTTTTTCTGTCTTTCCAAAAAGTTCTGAAAACTTTTTTCTCTTTTTCTATCACTTTAACTCTCTCTAAAAAATGTCTGGCACAGGAAAAAATGTTGAACTGTCCAAACTTGCATATGATCACCTTAGCTGGAAAGGAGCAAGGAGTCTCTGCATAGAGAGAGGTTTGAGTGTAGGGAAGAATCCTTCCTTAGAACTGTTAATTAACATGCTTAGAGTACAGGATAAGGCCATAAGTGCCCAATCTGTAGAAAAAGTAGCTAATGGTTCTCAATCTGATCCAGGGACTCCCCCAGGAAAAGATTCAGGAAAGAAACTTCTCAGCCTGCCCATTACTAGACAGTCTAGCATAGTTGGTACAGAGGTTGAATCACACCATACTGATGGTGTGCTCTCACATTATACTGGTAGCCAAGCTGTTAGGGTGCCCTCTGTAAGGGACAGGTCTCCTTCTGTTCATTCCCATCATACCTCTGTATCTAGAAATGTCCCTCCCACCCACCCTGATGACAGATTGTTAGAAAGGGAGCTCAATGGATTGAGAGTGGAACAAACCAGACTGAAGCTCAAGAAGCAACAGCTGGATTTGGATAGACAGTCTTTAGAATTAGACAAGGAAAGACAGAAGTTGGGTTTAGATACCCATGGTGGCAGCAGCAGTATTCCCCATAGTCATCCTGCAAAAGAGCATGATTCCAGGAATCTGCACAAGATAGTTCCCCCTTATAAGGAGGGGGATGACATTAACAAGTGGTTTGCTGCACTTGAGAGGGCCTGTGCTGTACAGGATGTCCCTCAAAAGCAGTGGGCTGCTATCCTATGGCTATCATTTAGTGGAAAAGGTAGGGATAGGCTCCTTACTGTGAAAGAAAATGATGCCAATAATTTCCAAGTTCTTAAGAATGCACTCCTGGATGGTTATGGCTTAACCACTGAACAGTACAGGATAAAGTTCAGAGAGACCAAAAAGGAGTCTTCACAAGACTGGGTTGATTTCATTGACCATTCAGTGAAGGCCTTGGAGGGGTGGTTACATGGCAGTAAAGTTACTGATTATGACAGCCTGTATAACTTAATCCTGAGAGAGCATATTCTTAATAATTGTGTGTCAGATTTGTTGCACCAGTACTTGGTGGACTCTGATCTGACCTCTCCCCAAGAATTGGGAAAGAAGGCAGACAAATGGGTCAGAACAAGAGTGAACAGAAAAGTTCATACAGGGGGTGACAAAGATGGCAACAAAAAGAAGGATGGTAAGTCTTCTGACAAGGGTGGGGACAAATCTAAAAATGAGTCTTCATCAGGCCCACAAAAACACTCTGGTGGGGGGGGTGGGTCCAAATCCTCCTTTAATCAGAACAAGGAAAAGAAACCATGGTGCTATTTATGTAAAATAAAAGGCCATTGGACAACAGATCCCAGTTGTCCAAAGAAAGGCACCACAGCTCCTACCACTACAACCCCTACTGCTACACCTAGTGTCCCTACTAATAGCAGTGTTGGTGGGAGCAAACCTACTAATAGCCAATCCAAGGGAGTAGCTGGGCTCACTTTTGGTAATTTAGTTGGGGTTGGTCTAATTAGGGAGACCACAGAGGCTACTTTAGTCTCTGAAGGGGCTATTGACTTAGCCACTTTGGTTGCATGCCCCCATAACTTGAAGAAGTACAAGCAACTAACCCTAATAAATGGTGTTGAGGTCCAGGCCTACAGGGACACAGGTGCCAGTGTCACAATGGTGATTGAGAAACTGGTGCACCCTGAACAACACATACTTGGACACCAGTACCAAGTAACCGATGCTCACAACATAACACAAAGCCACCCCATGGCTGTTGTAAATCTCAACTGGGGGGGGGTAACTGGTCCAAAGAAAGTTGTGGTAGCTTCAGATTTACCTGTAGACTGTGTATTAGGGAATGATTTGGAGACATCAGCTTGGTCAGATGTGGAGTTGGAGGCCCATGCAGCAATGCTGGGCATCCCAGGGCATATTTTTGCTTTGACAAGGGCTCAGGCCAAAAAGCAAAAAGGACAGGGAAGCTTGGATCCTGGAACAATGGACCAAGTGCTCCCTAAAGCTAGGGTTAGTAGAAGCAAACCACTTCCTACTATCCCTCCCTCTACAGTGGATTCAACTTCTGAGGAAGAAGAATTCCCTCCCTGTGCAGAACCTACACCAGAGGAGCTGGAAGCAGACACTGCTGAGCTTTTGGGTGAAGGGGGGCCTGCCAGAGAGGAGCTGAGTGTGGCACAGCAAACCTGTCCCACATTAGAGGGTCTCAGACAGCAAGCTGTCAAACAGGCTAATGGGGATGTCAGTGACTCTCACAGAGTTTACTGGGAGGACAACCTCTTGTACACTGAGCATAGGGATCCTAAACCTGGAGCTGCCAGGAGATTAGTGATTCCTCAGGAGTACAGAAAGTTCCTCCTAACACTGGCACATGACATTCCCCTAGCTGGGCACCTGGGTCAAATGAAAACTTGGGACAGATTGGTACCATTGTTTCATTGGCCTAGGATGTCTGAGGACACAAAGGAATTTTTGTAAGTCCTGTGAAACCTGTCAAGCCAGTGGCAAGACAGGTGGCACTCCAAAGGCACCCCTTATCCCACTGCCTGTGGTTGGGGTTCCCTTTGAAAGGGTAGGGGTTGACATAGTTGGCCCCCTTGACCCTCCTACTGCTTCAGGCAATAGGTTTATCTTGGTGGTAGTGGACCATGCCACAAGATATCCTGAAGCTATTCCTTTAGGACCACTACAGCTCCTGCAGTGGCAAAAGCCCTCCTGGGATATTTTCCAGAGTGGGCTTCCCAAAGGAAGTGGTATCAGACAGGGGAAGCAATTTCATATCTGCATACTTAAAGGCCATGTGGAAGGGAGTGTGGTGTAACGTACAAGTTCACAACACCCTATCATCCACAAACAAATGGACTGGTGGAGAGATTTAATAAAACTCTCAAAGGCATGATTATGGGTCTCCCTGAAAAACTCCGCAGGAGATGGGATATCCTTCTACCATGCCTCCTTTTTGCCTACAGGGAGGTACCCCAGAAAGGAGTGGGCTTCAGCCCCTTTGAACTTCTTTTTGGGACACCCTGTTAGGGGTCCACTCAAACTTGTAAAGGAGGGTTGGGAACAACCCCTTTAAAAGCTCCTAAGCAGGATATGTGGACTATGTACTTGGCCTCAGATCAAGGATGGCTGAGTACATGAAAAAGGCCAGTAAAAACCTTCAGGCCAGCCAAGAGCTCCAGAAGCAATGGCATGATCAGAAGGCTGTTTGGGTTCAGTACCAACCAGGGCAGAAAGTGTGGGGTCTTGGAGCCTGTGGCCCCAGAGAGCACTCCCAAGATAAATGGAGTGGACCCCACACTATTGTTGAAAAGAAGGGTGAAGTCACCTACTTGGTTGACTTAGGCACTGCCAGGAGTCCCCTTAGGGTGCTCCATGTCAACCGCCTAAAACCCTACTATGACAGGGCTGATCTCACCCTGCTCATGGCAACAGATGAGGGGACAGGAAGAAGACAGTGATCCCTCTACCTGATCTCTTCTCTTCCCCAGAACAAGATGCTCTTGGTGGAAGGTGTAGTTTTGGCTGATTGTCTTACTGCTGAGCAGAAAGATAATTGCATAAATCTCCTAGGACAATTTTCAGAACTCTTCTCTACTGTGCCAGGCACCACTTCTTGGTGGTGTGAGCACACTATAGATACTGGAGACAGTTTACCTGTCAAAAGTAAGATCTATAGGCAGCCTGACCATGTCAGGGACTGCATAAAGCAAGAAGTTCAGAAAATGTTGGAACTAGGAGTGGTTGAGCACTCTGACAGTCCATGGGCTTCTCCTGTGGTACTGGTACCAAAACCCAATTCTAAAGGATGGAAAGAAGGAAATGAGGTTTTGTGTAGACTATAGAGGTCTCAACTTGGTAACCAAAACTGATGCTCACCCTATACCCAGGGCAGATGAGCTTATAGATACACTGGCATCTGCCAAGTATCTAAGCACTTTTGATTTGACTGCAGGGTATTGGCAGATCAAATTGTCAGAAGATGCTAAACCTAAGACTGCATTTTCTACCATTGGAGGACATTACCAGTTTACTGTAATGCCTTTTTGGTTTGAAAAATGCACCTGCCACTTTTCAGAGGTTGGTGAACACAGTCCTGCAAGGGCTGGAAGCTTTCAGTGCAGCATATTTGGACGATATAGCTGTCTTTAGCTCCAGCTGGGATGATCACCTGGTCCACCTTTGGAAAGTTTTGGAGGCCCTGCAAAAGGCAGGCCTCACTATCAAGGCTTCAAAGTGCCAGATAGGGCAGGGTAAGGTGGTTTATCTGGGGACACCTTGTTGGTGGGGAACAGATTGCACCCACTTCAGGGGAAAATCCAAACTATTATTGATTGGGTTCCCCCTACCACTCAGACTCAGGTGAGAGCCTTCCTAGGCCTCACTGGGTATTACAGGAGGTTCATTAAGAACTATGGCTCCATTGCAGCCCCTCTTAATGAACTCACATCCAAGAAAATGCCTAAAAAGGTATTATGGACAGCAAGCTGTCAGAAAGCTTTTGAGGAGCTGAAGCAGGCCATGTGCTCTGCACCTGTCCTGAAAAGCCCTTGTTACTCTAAAAAATTCTATGTCCAAACTGATGCATCTGAATTAGGAGTAGGGGCAGTCCTATCACAACTTAATTCTGAGGGCCAGGATCACCCTGTTGCTTTTTATTAGTAGGAGGTTGACCCCTAGAGAAAAGCGTTGGTCTGCCATTGAGAGGGAGGGCCTTTGCTGTGGTCTGGGCTCTGAAGAAGTTGAGGCCATACCTGTTTGGCACTCACTTCAATGTTCAGACAGACCACAAACCTCTACTTTGGCTAAAACAAATGAAAGGTGAAAATCCTAAATTGTTGAGGGTGGTCCATATCCCTACAGGGAATGGGACTATACAGTGGAACATAGACCTGGGAGTAGCCACTCCAATGCAGATGGACTCTCCAGATATTTCCACTTAGACAATGAAGACTCATCAGGTAATGGCTAGTCTTATTGTCCCTTCGTTTGGGGGGGGGTTGTGTAGGAAGAGTACCATCTTGCCTGGCATGTTACCCCCATTTTTCACTGTATATATGTTGTTTTAGTTGTATGTGTCACTGGGACCCTGGTAACCCAGGGCCCCAGTACTCATAAGTGTGCCTGAATGTGTTACCTGTGTAGTGACTAACTGTCTCACTGAGGCTCTGCTAATCAGAACCTCAGTGGTTATGCTCTCTCATTTCTTTCCAAATTGTCACTGACAGGCTAGTGACCATTTTTACCAATTTACATTGGCTTACTGGAACACCCTTATAATTCCCTGGTATATGGTACTGAGGTACCCAGGGTATTGGGGTTCCAGGAGATCCCTATGGGCTGCAGCATTTCTTTTGCCACCCATAGGGAGCTCTGACAATTCTTACACAGGCCTGCCACTGCAGCCTGAGTGAAATAACGTCCACGTTATTTCACAGCCATTTTACACTGCACTTAAGTAACTTATAAGTCACCTATATGTCTAACCTTTACCTGGTAAAGGTTAGGTGCAAAGTTACTTAGTGTGAGGGCACCCTGGCACTAGCCAAGGTGCCCCCACATTGTTCAGAGCCAATTCACTGAACTTTGTGAGTGCGGGGACACCATTACACGCGTGCACTACATATAGGTCACTACCTATATGTAGCTTCACCATGGTAACTCCGAATATGGCCATGTAACATGTCTATGATCATGGAATTGCCCCCTCTATGCCATCCTGGCATTGTTGGTACAATTCCATAATCCCAGTGGTCTGTAGCACAGACCCTGGTACTGCCAGACTGCCCTTTCTGGGGTTTCACTGCAGCTGCTGCTGCTGCCAACCCCTCAGACAGGCAGCTGCCCTCCTGGGGTCCAGCCAGGCCTGGCCCAGGATGGCAGAACAAAGAACTTCCTCTGAGAGAGGGTGTGACACCCTCTCCCTTTGGAAAATGGTGTGAAGGCAGGGGAGGAGTAGCCTCCCCAGCCTCTGGAAATGCTTTCTTGGGCACAGATGTGCCCAATTCTGCATAAGCCAGTCTACACCGGTTCAGGGACCCCTTAGCCCCTGCTCTGGCACGAAACTGGACAAAGGAAAGGGGAGTGACCACTCCCCTGACCTGCACCTCCCCTGGGAGGTGTCCAGAGCTCCTCCAGTGTGCTCCAGACCTCTGCCATCTTGGAAACAGAGGTGCTGCTGGCACACTGGACTGCTCTGAGTGGCCAGTGTCACCAGGTGACGTCAGAGACTCCTGCTGATAGGCTCCTTCAGGTGTTAGTAGCCTTTCCTCTCTCCTAGGTAGCCAAACCCTCTTTTCTGGCTATTTAGGGTTTCTGTCTCTGGGGAAACTTTAGATAACGAATGCATGAGCTCAGCCGAGTTCCTCTGCATCTCCCTCTTCACCTTCTGATAAGGAATCGACCGCTGACCGCGCTGGAAGCCTGCAAACCTGCAACATAGTAGCAAAGACGACTACTGCAACTCTGTAACGCTGATCCTGCCGCCTTCTCGACTGTTTTCCTGCTTGTGCATGCTGTGGGGGTAGCCTGCCTCCTCTCTGCACCAGAAGCTCCGAAGAAATCTCCCGTGGGTCGACGGAATCTTCCCCCTGCAACCGCAGGCACCAAAAAGCTGCATTACCGGTCCCTTGGGTCTCCTCTCAGCATGACGAGCGAGGTCCCTCGAATCCAGCGATGCTGTCCAAGTGACCCCCACAGTCCAGTGACTCTTCAGCCCAAGTTTGGTGGAGGTAAGTCCTTGCCTCACCTCGCTGGGCTGCATTGCTGGGAACCACGACTTTGCAGCTACTCCGGCCCCTGTGCACTTCCGGCAGAAATACTTTGTGCACAGCCAAGCCTGGGTCCACGGCACTCTAACCTGCATTACACGACTTTCTAAGTTGGTCTCCGGCGACGTGGGACCCCTTTGTGCAACTTCGGCGAGCACCGTTTCACGCATCCCCGTAGTGCCTGTTTCTGGCACTTCTGTGGGTGCTACCTGCTTCAGTGAGGGCTCTTTCTCTTGCTCGACGTCTCCTCTCTCGGCAGGTCCAATTTGCGACCTCCTGGTCCCTCCTGGGCCCCAGCAGCATCCAAAAACGCCAAACCGACGATTTGCGTGTAGCAAGGCTTGTTGGCGTCCTTCCGGCGGGAAAACACTTCTGCACGACTCTCCAAGGCAAGAGGAATCCGTCCACCAAAGAGGAAGTCTCTAGCCCTTTTCGTTCCTGCAGAAACCTCAGCTTCTTCTGTCCAGTAGAAGCTTCTTTGCACCCGCAGCTGGCATTTCCTTGGCATCTGCCCATCTCCGACTTGCTTGTGACTTTTGGACTTGGTCCCCTTGTTCCACAGGTACCCTAGATTGGAAATCCACAGTTGTTGCATTGTTGGTTTGTGTCTTTCCTGCATTATTCCTCTAACACAACTTCTTTGTCCTTAGGGGAACTTTAGTGCACTTTGCACTCACTTTTCAGGGTCTTGGGGAGGGTTATTTTTCTAACTCTCACTATTTTCTAATAGTCCCAGCGACCCTCTACAAGGTCACATAGGTTTGGGGTCCATTCGTGGTTCACATTCCACTTTTGGAGTATATGGTTTGTGTTGCCCCTATCCCTATGTTTCCCCATTGCATCCTATTGTAACTATACATTGTTTGCACTGTTTTCTAAGACTATACTGCATATTTTTGCTATTGTGTATATATATCTTGTGTATATTTCCTATCCTCTCACTGAGGGTACACTCTAAGATACTTTGGCATATTGTCATAAAAATAAAGTACCTTTATTTTTAGTATAACTGTGTATTGTGTTTTCTTATGATATTGTGCATATGACACTAAGTGGTACTGTAGTAGCTTCACACGTCTCCTAGTTCAGCATAAGCTGCTCTGCTAAGCTACCATTATCTATCAGCCTAAGCTGCTAGACACCCTATACACTAATAAGGGATAACTGGGCCTGGTGCAAGGTGCAAGTACCCCTTGGTACTCACTACAAGCCAGTCCAGCCTCCTACACCCCGCACTCACAAAGTTCAGGGAATTGGCTCTGAACAATGTGGGGTCACCTTGGATAGTGCCAGGGTGCCCTCACACTAAGTAACTTTGCACCTAACCTTTACCAGGTAAAGGTTAGACATATCGGTGACTTAGAAGTTACTTAAGTGCAGTGTAAAATGGCTGTGAAATAACGTGGACGTTATTTCACTCAGGCTGCAGTGGCAGGCCTGTGTAAGAATTGTCAGAGCTCCCTATGGGTGGCAAAAGAAATGCTGCAGCCCAGAGGGATCTCCTGGAACCCCAATACCCTGGGTACCTCAGTACCATATACTAGGGAATTATAAGGGTGTTCCAGTAAGCCAATGTAAATTGGTAAAAATGGTCACTAGCCTGTTAGTGACAATTTGGAAAGAAATGAGAGAGCATAACCACTGAGGTTCTGATTAGCAGAGCCTCAGTGAGACAGTTAGTCACTACACAGGTAACACATTCAGGCACACTTATGGGCACTGGGGCCCTGGGTTACCAGGGTCCCAGTGACACATACAACTAAAACAACATATATACAGTGAAAAATAAGGGTTACATGCCAGGCAAGATGGTACTTTCCTACAGTCACTCCCCTTTCCTTTGTCCAGTTTCGCGCCAGAGCAGGGGCTAAGGGGTCCCTGAACCGGTGTAGACTGGCTTATGCAGAATTGGGCACATCTGTGCCCAAGAAAGCATTTCCAGAGGCTGGGGGAGGCTACTCCTCCCCTGCCTTCACACCATTTTCCAAAGGGAGAGGGTCTAACACCCTCTCTCAGAGGAAGTCCTTTGTTCTGCCATCCTGGGACAAGCTTGGCTTGACCCCAGGGGGGTAGAATCCTGTCTGAGGGGTTGGCAGCAGCAGCAGCTTTAGTGAAACCCCAGAAAAGGCAGTTTGGCAGTACCAGGGTCTGTGCTACAGACCACTGGGATCATGGAATTGTCCCAATAATGCCAGGATGGCATAGAGGGGGCAATTCCATGATCTTAGACATGTTACATGGCCATATTCGGAGTTACCATTGTGAAGCCACATATAGGTAGTGACCTATATGTAGTGCACGTGTGTAATGGTGTCCCCGCACTCACAAAGTTCAGGGAATTGGCTCTGAACAATGTGGGGGCACCTTGGCTAGTGCCAGGGTGCCCTCACACTAAGTAACTTTGCACCTAACCTTTACCAGGTAAAGGTTAGACTATAGGTGACTTATAAGTTACTTAAGTGCAGTGTAAAATGGCTGTGAAATAACGTGGACGTTATTTCACTCAGGCTGCAGTGGCAGACCTGTGTAAGAATTGTCAGAGCTCCCTATGGGTGGCAAAAGAAATGCTGCAGCCCATAGGGATCTCCTGGAACCCCAATACCCTGGGTACCTTAGTACCATATACTAGGGAATTATAAGGGTGTTCCAGTAAGCCAATGTAAATTGGTAAAATTGGTCACTAGCCTGTTAGTGACAATTTGTACAGAGAGAGCATAACCACTGAGGTTCTGGTTAGCAGAGCCTCAGTGAGACAGTTAGGCACTACACAGGGAACACATACATATAGGCCACAAACTTATGAGCACTGGGGTCCTGACTAGCAGGGTCCCAGTGACACATAACAAACATACTGAAAACATAGGGTTTTCACTATGAGCACTGGGCCCTGGCTAGCAGGATGCCAGTGAGACAGTGAAAACACCCTGACATACACTCACAAACAGGCCAAAAGTGGGGGTAACAAGGCTAGAAAGAGGCTACTTTCTCACATTTGGCGCCTGCGTTTGCAGGGGGAAGATTCCGTCGACCCACAGGAGATTTCTTCAGAGCTTCTAGTGCAGAGAGGAGGCAGACTACCCCCACAGCATGCACCACCAGGAAAACAGTCGAGAAGGCGGCAGGATCAGCGTTACAGAGTTGCAGTAGTCGTCGTTGCTACTTTGTTGCAGTTTTGCAGGCTTCCAGCGCAGTCAGCGGTCGATTTCTTGGCAGAAGGTGAAGAGAGAGATGCAGAGGAACTCTGATGAGCTCTTGCATTCGTTATCTAAAGAATTCCCCAAAGCAGAGACCCTAAATAGCCAGAAAAGGAGGTTTGGCTACTTAGGAAGGAGGATAGGCTAGCAACACAGGTAAGAGCCTATCAGAAGGAGTCTCTGACGTCACCTGCTGGCCCTGGCCACTCAGAGCAGTCCAGTGTGCCAGCAGCACCTCTCTTTCCAAGATGGCAGCGGTCTGGAGCACACTGGAGGAGCTCTGGGCACCTCCCAGGGGAGGTGCAGGTCAGGGGAGTGGTCACTCCCCTTTTCTTTGTCCAGTTTCGCGCCAGAGCAGGGCTGGGGGATCCCTGAACCAGAGTAGACTGGCTTATGCAGAGATGGGCACCATCTGTGCCCATCAAAGCATTTCCAGAGGCTGGGGGAGGCTACTCCTCCCCAGCTCTGACACCTTTTTCCAAAGGGAGAGGGTGTAACACCCTCTCTCTGAGGAATTCCTTTGTTCTGCCTTCCTGGGCCAAGCCTGGCTGGACCCCAGGAGGGCAGAAACCTGTCTGAGGGGTTGGCAGCAGCAGCAGTGAAACCCAGGGATAGGTAGTTTGGCAGTACCCGGGTGTGAGCTAGAGACTCGTGGGATCATGGAATTGTCCCCCCAATGCCAGAATGGCATTGGGGTGACAATTCCATGATCTTAGACATGTTACATGGCCATGTTCGGAGTTACCATTGTGACGCTATACATATGTCGTGACATTTGTACAGTGCACGCGTGTAATGGTGTCCCCGCACTCACAAAGTCCGGGGAATTTGCCCTGAACAATGTGGGAGCACCTTGGGTAGTGCCAGGGTGCCCACACACTAAGTAATTTAGCACTCAACCTTTACCAGGTAAAGGTTAGACATATATGTGACTTATAAGTTACTTAAGTGCAGTGGTAAATGGCTGTGAAATAACGTGGACGTTATTTCACTCAGGCTGCAAGGGCAGGCCTGTGTAAGAATTGTCAGAGCTCTCTGTGGGTGGCAAAAGAAATGCTGCAGCCCATAGGGATCTCCTGGAACCCCAATACCCTAGGTACCTCAGTACCATATACTAGGGAATTATAAGGGTGTTCCAGTATGCCAATGTAAATTGGTGAAATTAGTCACTAGCCTGTTAGTGACAATTTGGAAAGAAATGAGAGAGCATAACCACTGGGGTTCTGGATAGCAGAGCCTCAGTGAGACAGTTAGTCATAACACAGGTAACACATACAGGCACACTTATGAGCACTGGGGCCCTGGAGAACAGGGTCCCAGTGACACATACAACTAAAACAACATATATACAGTGAAATATGGGGGCAACATGCCAGGCAATATGGTACTTTCGTACACACACACCCCCCCCAAACGAAGGACAATAAGACTAGCCATGACCTGATGAGTCTTCATTGTCTAAGTGGAAATTGTAGGAGGCTGGACTGGCTTGTAGTGGGTACCAAGGGGAACTTACACTTTGCACCAGGCCCAGGTATCCCTTATTAGTGTAGAGGGGTGTCTAGCAGCTTAGGCTGATAGAAAAGGTAGCTTAGCAGAGCAGCTTAGGCTGAACTAGGAGACGAGTGAAGCTCCTACAGTACCACTAGTGTCATATGCACAATATCATAAGAAACCACAATACACGGATATACTAAAAATAAAGGTACTTTATTTTTATGACAATATGCCAAAGTATCTCAGTGAGTACCCTCAGTATGAGGATAGCAAATATACACAAGATATATGTACACAATACTAAAATATGCAGTAATAGCAATAGAAAACAGTGCAAACAATGTATAGTTACAATAGAATGCAATGGGGGCACATACGGATAGGGGCAACACAAACCATATACTCTAGAAGTGGAATGCGAACCACGAATGGACCCCAAACCTATGTGACCTTGTAGAGGGTCGCTGGGACTGTAAGAAAACAGTGAGGGTTAGAAAAATAGCCCACCCCAAGACCCTGAAAAGTGGGTGCAAAGTGCACCTAAGTTCCCCAAAGAGCACAGAAGTCGTGATAGGGGAATTCTGCAAGGAAGACCAACACCAGCAATGCAACAACGATGGATTTCCTGACGAGAGTACCTGTGGAACAAGGGGACCAAGTCCAAGAGTCACGATCAAGTCGGAAGTCGGCAGATGCCCAGGAAATGCCAGCTGTGGGTGCAAAGAAGCTGCCACCGGATGGTAGAAGCTGTAGATTCTGCAAGAACGATAAGGGCTAGAAACTTCCCCTTTGGAGGATGGATGTCCCACATCGTGAAGAGACTTGCAGATGTGTTTCCGTGCAGAAATACCGAAAACAAGCCTTGCTACCTGCAAGGGTCGCGGTTAGGGTTTTTGTATGCTGCTGTGGCCCAGGAGGGACCAGGATGTCGCCAATTGCGTGAGGAGACAGAGGGGGTGTCCAGCAAGACAAAGAGCCCACTCAGAAGCAAGCAGCACCCGCAGAAGTGCCGGAACAGGCACTACAAAGTGGAGTGAACCGGAGCTCACCCGAAGTCACAAAGGAGGGTCCCACGACGCTGGAGAACAACTCAGGAGGTTGTGCACTGCAGGTTAGAGTGCTGGGGACCCAGGCTTGGCTGTGCACAAAGGAAATCCTGGAAGAGTGCACAGGAGCCGGAGCAGCTGCAAATCACGCGGCTCATAGCAATGCAGTCTAGCGTGGGGAGGCAAGGACTTACCTAAACCAAACTTGGACTGAAGAGTCACTGGACTGTGCGAGTCACTTGGACAGAGTTGCTGAGTTCAAGGGACCTCGCTCGTCGTGCTGAGAGGAGACCCAGAGGACCGGTAATGCAGTTCTTTGGCGCCTGCGTTTGCAGTGGGAAGATTCCGTCGACCCACAGGAGATTTCTTCGGAGCTTCTATTGCAGAGAGGAGGCAGACTACCCCCACAGCATGCAACACCAGGAAAACAGTAGAGAAGGCGGCCGAATCAGCGTTACAAGGTCGCAATAGTCATCATTGCTACTTTGTTGCAGTTTTGCAGGCTTCCAGCGCAGTCAGCTGTCGATTTCTTGGCAGAAGGTGAAGAGAGAGATGCAGAGGAACTCTGATGAGCCCTTGCATTCGTTATCTAAAGAATTCCCCAAAGCAGAGACCCTAAATAGCCAGAAAAGGAGGTTTGGCTACTTAGGAAGGAGGATAGGCTAGCAACACAGGGAAGAGCCTATCAGAAGGAGTCTCTGACGTCACCTGCTGGCCCTGGCCACTCAGAGCAGTCCAGTGTGCCAGCAGCATCTCTCTTTCCAAGATGGCAGCGGTCTGGAGCACACTGGAGGAGCTCTGGGCACCCCCCAGGGGAGGTGCAGGTCAGGGGAGTGGTCACTCCCCTTTTATTTGTCCAGTTTCGCGCCAGAGCAGGGCTGGGGGATCCCTTAACCAGAGTAGGCTGGCTTATGCAGAGATGGGCACCATCTGTGCCCATCAAAGCATTTCCAGAGGCTGGGGGAGGCTACTCCTCCCCAGCCCTGACACCTTTTTCCAAATGGAGAGGGTGTAACACCCTCTCTCTGGGGAATTCCTTTGTTCTGCCTTCCTGGGCCAAGCCTGGCAGGACCCCAGGAGGGCAGAAACCTGTCTGAGGGGTTGGCAGCAGCAGCAGCTGCAGTGAAACCCCGGGAAAGGTAGTTTGGCAGTACCCGGGTCTGAGCTAGAGACTCATGGGATCATGGAATTGTCCCCCCAATGCCAGAATGGCATTGGGGGGACAATTCCATGATCTTAGACATGTTACATGGCCATGTTCGGAGTTACCATTGTGACGCTATACATATGTTGTGACATTTGTATAGTGCACGCGTGTAATGGTGTCCCCGCACTCACAAAGTCCGGGGAATTTGCCCTGAACAATGTGGGAGCACCTTGGATAGTGCCAGGGTGCCCACACACTAAGTAATTAAGCACCCAACCTTTACCAGGTAAAGGTTAGACATATAGATGACTTATAAGTTACTTAAGTGCAGTGGTAAATGGCTGTGAAATAACGTGGACATTATTTCACTCAGGCTGCAGTGGCAGGCCTGTGTAAGAATTGTCAGAGCTCCCTATGGGTGGCAAAATAAATGCTGCAGCCCATAGGGATCTCCTGGAACCCCAATACCCTGGGTACCTCAGTACCATATACTAGGGAATTATAAGGGTGTTCCAGTATGCCAATGTGAATTGGTGAAATTGGTCACTAGCCTGTTAGTGACAATTTGGAAAGAAATGAGCGAGCATAACCACTGAGGTTCTGGATAGCAGAGCCTCAGTGAGACAGTTAGTCATAACACAGGTAACACATTCAGGCACACTTATGAGCACTGGGGACCTGGCTGGCAGGGTCCCAGTGACACATACAACTAAAACAACATATATACAGTGAAACATGGGGGTAACATGCCAGGCAAGATGGTACTTTCCTACACAGACCTAGTGATGAATCATACCCAATGACGCGGATGTGTCCCAGAGTGCTTTTAGGATAGGCAGTTCTGATAAGCAAGACTTATTATTTTGATATTTTTGTAGTATAGTAATTAGTGGCAGAGGCTACATTCCATACCATCACTCTCTTGCTGTGTGTATATAATGTATATAATACATTTAAGGGTGGTTGACTGCATGCCATTTTGTTTTTCTGAATTTCACTCACTTCTCTTGCTTACTACCTTTCACAAATCGATAATCCTTATTATTATGTCACAAGGACAACAGTTGAACTTGACAGTAACTTGAACAATAATTTCAATGTAACTTCCTTTTAAACTTTCAGAGGCTCCCTGCGCTACCTTCGCCATTTCTTGGCATTTATCTATGCCATAGAGGAGATCAACAGTAACCCTGAACTCTTACCTAATCTCACATTTGGTTACCAGATTTATAACTCTTGCTCCGGACTGAATAAAGCATTAGAGGCATCCCTGAGTGTAATGTCACAGACTAAAGAACTGGTTCCAAACTACAACTGTCAGAGGAAGAGAAACGTGGTGGGTTTAATTGGAGATCTCTCATCAGCAGCAACAGTTCAAATAGCTCAACTTATGAGTATCTATAAATATCCACAGGTATGAGACTATGAAATCTTAATTGCAGAGTATGAAAAAACGTTATTTTACACTCACCTGTAATATTCACAGCAGTGACCAGTTTGTTTGTCCATCAGTTCTATCAAATTGTTACATATTGTCGCCTCTTATATCATAACATCTTGTCTAACCTCCCCTTTCTAATTTGTTGTGCACAAGAACAGAAATCATAGGTCAAATGCATATTTGATTATCAGCAGGGGGTAGACATGTGTTGAATGGAGTTACATATCAGGATTCTGTAAATGTCTGAAGTTTTCTATGGAAATTGTCCAACAGCCAAGGCCCTAACGTTGACATGGAAAGGGAAGGGTAAGAAGAGTGAACTTTCCTAGTCAATATTGAGGTACATTGTAGTTTGGATGTAAAAGGGAACTCCAGAGAAAGCAAAATCTGCTTAAGTAATAAGAATTAGTGACCAAACAAAAATCTCAGATTCAGAAGGTGAGAAGTAGTTGCTGATGAAGAACAATTAATGTCATGCATAAAGGACATTCTGGCCGTAAGGTTAAGAGTTAATATATTTAGTTGGTTTAAAGAACCATTTAAAGCTGCACAGACAAACCTAAATATTCATACTCTTAACATGTGTGTTCTTCTTCAATAGTATAAAAGTCCAATGTTCTATTAAATCATCTCACTTTTACATCCGTCTACATCCTTCTTGCCCTGCAGATGAACCTCTACAGTGTATCTCTATGTCTGGTTACAAGGCTTGGCGCAAGGTCCCAACAATGATGGATCATTTAATGTTGTGCACATTGCATTGACTGTGTGATAACAATTATACAAGTAGTAGATTCTGAGGGCAGATGAAATATTATAGCTGTTGAGTTTAAGCAAAGATGCCGCTCAGTTCCTTTGACAAGCTCTGAGTATGCTCCCTCTTTAGTATCTTGAACATTGAGGCCGCTGAAAACACAGACAAACACACATGGAAATGCAGATATAAACACACACACACATACATAAACACCAAGAGATAGATGCTTCACAGCTGCACGTCACTCTGTTTGGCCTTATGGACTCAGCTAAAACAATACCAGTTAGGTGAGGAGGACCACAGAGAGTTGGTGAGAGCTGGACTGGAGCACCAGTGAATATTTCACGTTCCTTGTCACATTAATGTTGACAAAGGCTTGAGTAATCTTCCAGTCTCTCCCTCTGATTGCTGAGCATCCTCTTGTAACCTACTCCCCCGATCAAGCATTTTACATGAAGGCAAAAGATTTTCAAAACTTAGGATGTTTGGAGGAGCTTTTGCAATGCTACTAAGATAATATTTGAACCTAGGCAAAATATTTTTTATGCCAACAGAATCTTGCTTAATGGTGGTCATTTCCCGTCATGCTTGTTTATGTGAAATGTCGGGTATAACTCCATTACGTCATGTCACATAATCAAGATTTAGTTTGGGGAGCAAATGTATAATAAGAACATGGGAACAATGGTGGAAGAATTTCAGAATATAAGCAATGGTTGTACGGCCATTTTGTGTTGCTGGACATACCCACATAATCGAGATGTATTCTTCTGAAATAGATGCTGAAGCCAAAGTAAATGAGTCTACTGTAATCCATCCATAATTTGATTTTTTTGCATTTTGGGGGAAAATCAAGTAAATTCTCTTCAGCTGTTTAAAAATATTTATTTTGGATGGACTTTTGTTTGCAGGTAGGGAGGCACCACTATTGTTCCCATTTTTTCTATTTATTTTACTATTTTCTCCTGTAGAGCAAGGACTGCAGAATGCAAGGCAGGCCTATCATGTTAGATTAATAGCAATGACTGTTAGGGGAATGGACGTTTTGGGGGTGTTAGGGTTAGAAAATGTATTTCTTTCCTTCCCATTTTTAGGTCGAGCATTCGTGGCCTCTTGTATATACTTTAGTATATACTTCTATACTTCTTTGTGGGGTCTCTGCTTTTTCACTGGTTTGTTTCAGTGTCCTTAAAAAATCCTTGCTTGCTAGTGGTCAATCCTTTCTCTTTGTCCCACCTTTTCCACAGTTGTACACCCCCCTGGAGCATGGCCCTAGTAGTTGTACCCTTCCACTTGTGCCAATGTAGCATGTGCTTGGGGACTACTTTTTCTGAGGCTAATAGCATTTGATCAGAGCGCTGGATGTTTCCAGTGGCTCCAGTCTGTTTTTGTTAACAGGGCTATGAATCATGTTCTTCTCAGGTTACATGTGCTGTGCATTTAAAAACCGAGGGCAAAAGTTAGAGGCTGTTTTATGAGGGCGCCTATTTGTGCCCCCTGCGTCCCTCGTGCAAAGACAATGATTTTCTTATGCACTGCGGATGCGTAGAGAAAGTCGCTACCGGTACAATATTCATTCCGCCAATTCAAAATGGCCGCCGCACGTCATGCGCGATGACGTAATTTACGTCATGAGGAGGCCGTCTGTTTTCTTCACTGTTGCTTGTTTTGTGCCTGCTTTCACCTGTTGCTCTTAGGAAAGAAATCCGTGCCATTCGTGTGTCCCCGCATATTGTTTTGGCCAATCGGTTAATGGTACCCGCTCGTGTCCTGGTTTTCATTTTGAATGTTAGTTTTGGAGTCCCGACAAACATCACTGAATATTTGGCCATTGGCAACCTGCGCGCGCGTGTTTGCAGGACGACAAACCTTGTGTGGGGTAGCTTACTGCTCCAGGCAGATTGTATCCCGCTTCCAGGGGCCAATTTGAGGAGTCTTGTGCACAGCGCATCAGTTAGGGGGTAGCAGTTCAGTTGCTGCGAGTCCCAGCCGCCATTCCGCCCCCCACCGCGACACGTGCAACGTATTCACCGAATTAATTGTAAGCTTGTTTGATTCTCTGAAGACCTGTGTGAGATCTGCAAAATGGAACCATTTAGAAAGCCTCGTTGTACAAAGAACATGAATTGCAGTCGCAGCCAGTGAACATCTGGTGTTGATTCATTTCGTGGTGCTTTGCTAGGCAGATTGCCTCTTTCATCAAGTGCAGATAAAACCCGAATAAATGGCAGACATGGCCATGTTGACAGTTCAAAACTAGAAGGGGAAATCACGTCTTTATACTGCAGTCGGTCAGGTTTTTGTTGTTGATAATACCATAACCTGACTGCAAGTAATTAAGACCCTGGTATTATTGCTTTGCAACTGGGGGGCACCGGGACTGTTTGCGGCAGGCATTAGGCCAGTGAAAGCCCCATTTGTCCTTCTTCACCACCTGCCTTTGCTCCCTTTCTTAGACTTTGGCAAGCGCAGGCAGGCAGGCCATCCGTGGTAAGGCGCATCGCGATGATGTAGAAATGTTTGAAGTTTATAAAGAGATCCCCTGAGTGGCCTCGCATTACCCATCAATGATTTTGATACCACAGATAGAACACGCATTGATAACACCAGCAGGTCTGGCCTTGGCAATCTGCTGCATTTTTTTTATTGGAATCATATGCAACAAAAGAAAATTTGCCATCACGTCAAAGTGGCCGCTATCTCCTAGCAATAAAAACATTCCACTACAACTGTTTTTTTTTACTAACGACATTGTTAAACAAGAGGCCATTCAGTTGCCTCGTGTACTTACTTATTAATATTATTTGTGAAGAAAACGAAAAATAAATCACCACATACCCAAGCACTCAAATTGAAAACAATTATAACGGTACAGTGGCAAACACCTTATCCCATACATTGTATGCAGGACTCCAGGCAAAATAATGATTTACTATTTAAAGCCAATCTAAAAATAACAAAAATATTTCAAAAATTAGCTTGAACCAGCTTTTAGCAACAGAATAGAAAGGATCTACATGTAGGCAAATGTGAGGAAAATATACAGACTTTGTGTGGTCTCTCAGAGTGAAGAGAGCCAGTGTGTAATTGCCCCATGCTGTAACTCGTGGTAGGCTGAAGCAAGGACCAATAAATTAAGCCCTCTGATCTAAAGCTACTCTGTGTTTATATTGTGTGTTTTTTGGGAAAAAATAATAGTTAAAGACGCAGTATAAAAACATAGCGACAACAAATTGCAGAATATTCTGAGGAGATCCTTTCTGATGGTTTACACTAGGCTTGTTGTAGGCATGACAACAACACAACATATTTTATATCAAATTCTAACACGATCTTGACACTGGTGATTGCCTCTCTCTCGGTAACTTTAGGTCGAGCACGCAAATGCTTTGACCTGTTGTAAGTATTGTGGGCTTTTAACCACGCCCACCTCACGCCTATCATATTCATTCGTGTGCTCACCTTTAAAAATTCACTTGATGTAATTGGTAAATGATTTACATTTGTCCCGCCTTGAGGCAGTTTGGTTACCGCCTTAGATACCGACCCTTTTACAGGAATAATTGCACAATTACCGATGTATGTCTGTGTGAATGAACTACTTTTTTCTTTTGTCTGCGCTTCTTGACTGTCATGGCGCTTACAGCGCTCATAGCGCATACTCGATCGTTTACATACACTCTGATCTGCTTAGCACACGTTCTTTGCAGCTGCATATTAACCCTGTGCACTACCTTATGATGACTCCAAGACTCCACCAGACAAAAGAACATAAATTGCCAGAGTTATTTTGACATTTTTACATTACATACACGCTGTGATTTGCCTAGTACACGTTCTTTGCAGCAGGCACACCAACCCTGTGCTCTTCATTACGATGACTTCGATCCTCCACTAGACAAAAGTACGTTCTCTTGGCTGCCATTGCGCTCACAGTGCTCAGAGCGCGAACACGATCGCCTGTGTACTTTTTACATTGTATGCACTCTGATCTGCTTAGTGCACGATTTTTGCAGCAGGCACGGTAACCCTCTGCGCTACCTTATAATAAGTCCAAGCTTCCACTAGACAAAAGTATGTTCTGTCTCCAGAAAGAACATTACCATCTACATTACATTATAATGAGTCCAAACTTCCACTAGACAAAAGTACATTCTTACTCCAAAAAGAAAATTAATTGCAAGAGTTATTTTGGCTTTTTGACATTATAGGCACTCTGATCTGCTTAGTACACGTTCTTTGCAGCACACAATTTCATTCTGGAACTTGTTATATTTTTATAGCGCGATATATGCTGGAAACCAGCCCTTGAAGTAGTGTTCGTAAAGTTATCCAGTGCCCTAGTTAGATGCATGATTCACTCATTTAGCTTATGTTTCTGCTTTGCATTCTGGGACTTGTAGTTTTATTTTTATAACCTTATACAAGCTGCGAATGCAAAGCAGAAACCTGACTAGATGAACTATACACATTTGAGTCTGTGAAATTTGAGCTGCGTCTGCATGTATTTGTAAAAATAACCTCGCGGAGAGGTTACAGTTGATTATGCTGTACAATGGTCAATATTTTATAACTGATATTTCAGTTCAAGACTGATTGAAGATCATTAATATCATATGAGATGGCTTTTTGCAAGCGTGTGAGGTGGGTGTTTTGTTCGACTCCCCAGCCTGCAGTAAAGGGACAGTGATCCAGTAAGCACACAGTCTTGGAGTACAATTATTTATTCACTAACCTGCGGGCAATGTCACCTGTACCAACTTCCAAGTAAATATGTTTTACACCTGTGAGCAGTTTGTGTTTTAAGGACCTTCTTTAAAAAAATATTCCAATAGCCCTACTAGCACTTTAGTTATATGCAGGGCAACTGGAATTATGTGACAGAAAGGACCAGTTAATGTGGCAAAAAAGTGCAGTTCTGCTTTTACAATGTCAGTACCTCCAACTCACGTAAACGCGAGACCTATTGCATTCCAAATGCTTGTTTGTTTTGCAATCATAATTTTCACTCCTTGTTTTAGAATTTTAGGCATAGTCAGTTATTTAAAAAGATTTTTCAGAACCTAATGTCTGCTGTGCTGAAATGTTTTAGGAACCTGTTTTGCTCTTAGATCCATGCCTAGGGTCGGGTATTTAAATATGCATATGCCTGTTTGTTGCGAGGTTATCCTAGGCAGGCAGCCACTTTTCGTTATTCTCTGCATTATTCTCCTCAGCCATGTTTTTGATCATCATTTTTTCAGTGCTTTTGTGAATATATGTGTGTGATGGTTGATCAATGTCTGTTTTCGGCAACTTTAAAAAAAGTATTTGGCTAAGTCAAATATTGACTAGGGATATTTGTCTTTGAAGCATTTTTAAATGTTATATTAATACATTTTTGTCAGTTTCAATCCTGCTCTGCTGCCCAACACAATTGACCCATAAAAATGTGAACCTTTCTTTACATTTTCTTTTGCATTCTATCTGCTGCTTTACAAGTGGCGTATGGACCTATGGATGAGTAAAAGTAAAGTTTAGACATATACTTGTGAAATCAACATTCTACAGTGCTGTATGGTTTCCAGATTTATATCAAAAACACAGCTTGGTAAAAAGACTTTCTAGAATCACTGTCATCAATACCTTCATCAATGTGCCAACCTGGGAAATACAGCAAAGTGCACCACAACCGCTCTCCAGGCCACTGAGCATCATTTGTTGTACAATGCATTCTAGGTAACGACCAATCATTTTTCATCATGGAAAGGCACAACCAAGAACACTAGGAAACCAGGAAAAATATATTTTCAAGATTCATTTAAAACCAAAACGTAATTATACTGTATAAGATGTGAGTAGTAACTATTATAAAATCAAGCACAATAGTGGGAATGATATTTATAAGGAAAGTCAAAAATAAAATAATTGTAAGACTGTGATTGTATTACACGCCTACTTATTTTGATGCTTCCCACCTCACCTCACTTTCAGACACCTAGCACCAAATGTGACCTATTTTGAGTTTCAAAGATGGTTCATATTCATAGACTTCTTCTGAAAAATGCGACCAATATTCACTAGTATGGTCTGCTATTCTCATCTGTGCAGACAGTCAGGCACATATGGCCACCAGATGAAGGCTTGGTGTGCCTCCCTGTGGCCTTCAACAAAGGAAGGTGACCACAGTTAGCATGGCTCTCTGTGTCCATTGTCTAGTACAAAGTTTCCCTATGTTTTATTACATTCTTATTTTATATGTTGAATCTGAACATTGTTGAATGTTTTCAGAATAAACAATTAGTAGAAATGCCCCGGCAGCCTTTCAGTTACTTACATTTTAATGGAACCTGGCCTGTTAAGAAAAGAATAAAATAGGAACAAAATAAATGATCATTCAATGAACCCTTGTTCAATGTTTAAAAAATATTCAATAGAAAAGAAATTTCAGTCCATTCAGAAAAAAAACATGAATATATTCAAGCAGACTTCAAGGAGACTTTATCTTGACACTGTCATGAATAAGCAACAGTAAACAATGTGAAATCACATTTGAAACATATACCCCAGCTTGTTCCATTACGAATAGATGATCAAGAGGTAACTCGCCGGCTTCAATACTCTTTATTTGTTGCAGTGGCAGTGGTCTGGATATGCATTACTTTAGACTGGCTCCAATCAGATCTTCCGACTCACCATCAATGACTGGACTGACTGCTCTCCCTGTGGAGAACAACTTGTACATCCGCAAGGGCTGTGAACAAAAGCAGAGGCTGGGATCTAGGCACCAATCTTGGAATGGTTGTGGAAGGACTAGAAAGAAAGGTGGGGCAGAGGTATTTTAGGGGGCAGAAGCCTCTTTCATAGATATTCCTTATATTTTGAATAAATACAGGTCGCATCATGTTCAGTTTGTCTATCATTCAGCTCTATGATAATCCCTGATCTTTGGATGTTTTATATAAAATGGATTTGAGCAATCCATGAATTGTTTCTTATTGTTTTTTCTTCTACCTTTTTTGAGCTTTATCTTTGATTGTATTTTACTGCTCTATTTATTACGATTGTGGGACTCATTACGACTTTGGTGTTTTTTTTGCAAGATCGCCGCGGTGGCAGCCGCTGAAAGACCACCATGTTGTTCCTAATCTGACCTCTTATTGAGAATGAAACACTGAAGGCCGCCAAAAACAGCCACAGATTTGATACCACCATGACACTGAAGGGTGGGAAAGAGGTGGTTCTACCTCCCGCACTACCAGCCCGACAACCATCCACCTACCACATTACGACCCACATATCAGCAAAGCATTTCTTCCATGGTGAAAAACCATTGGCTGACCAAACCACAGCGCTCAAAAAATCACATCAGACAGAACACCACACCACACTGGACAGTTTGAATACCCCACACCTGACACACATACACAATGCACTATATAACTCACCCCCATGCAACCTACAATCTTTTGTGACAAAAAACACATACAGATGCAGCGAGGACCTACACACTTATAACTTAGCACTTATAGACCATAGGCACATATACACTTCACATCCGGCACACACCACGCAGCTGCATGATCAACTCTATTCACAAACCACTACTGCACGCAAACAGCACAAACAACCAGCTTACACAAGTAAACACCCCCTGCCCCACCAACTACCCTACGTTGTACCCTACACAAACAACACCCACCCCAACCCACAGCATGGCCACCATGTCCCGTCACCATCAAAAGCAGCCACGTTTTACAGACCATGAGTTGAGGGTCATGGTCGATGAAATCGACAGGGTAGAGCACAGGTACAGCCAACCTCCTTTACCAGGAAAATGGAGTTATGGCACAGAATTCTCGACAGGGTCAACTCAGTGGGCAACCATCCACACACAAGCGAGGATATCAGAAAGAGGTGGATCAGGCCATGTGCTCTGCACCTGTCCTGAAAAGCCCTTGTTACTCTAAAAAATTCTATGTCCAAACTGATGCATCTGAATTAGGAGTAGGGGCAGTCCTATCACAACTTAATTCTGAGGGCCAGGATCAACCTGTTGCTTTTATTAGTAGTAGGTTGACCCCTAGAGAAAAGCGTTGGTCTGCCATAGAGAGGGAGGCCTTTGCTGTGGTCTGGGCACTGAAGAAGTTGAGGCCATACCTGTTTGGCACTCACTTCATTGTTCAGACAGACCATAAACCTCTACTTTGGCTAAAACAATTGAAAGGTGAAAATCCAAAATTGTTGAGGTGGTCCATATCCCTCCACGGCACTCTAACTTGCATTGCACGACTTTCTAAGTTGTCCTCCGGCGGCGTGGGACTCCTTTGTGCAACTTCAGGTGAGCACCGTTTCACTCTTCTTCGTAGCGCCTGTTCCGGCACTTCTGTGGATGCTGCCTGCTTCTGAGAGGGCTCCTTGTCTTGCTCGACGCCCCCTCTGTCCCCAGACGCAATTGGCAACATCCTGGTACCTCCTGTGCCACAGCAGCATCCAAAAACCCTGTCAGCACGATTTGCAGCTAGCAAGGCTTTTTTGGCGGTCTTTCGGCGGGAAAACACTTCTGTACGACTCTCCGCGGCGTGGAGGATCAATCCTCCAAAGGGGAAGTCTCTAGCCCTTGTCGTTCCTGCAGAATCCTCAGCTTCTACTGTCCAGGAGCAGCTTCTTTGCACCCACAGCTGGCCTTTCCTGGGCATCTGCCCATCTCCGACTTGCTTGTGACTTTTGGACTTGGTCCCCTTGTTCCACAGGTACCCTCGACTGGAAATCCATCGTTGTTGCATTGCTGGTTTGTGTCTTTCCTGCAGAATTCCCCTATCACGACTTCTTTGTCCTTTGGAGAACTTTAGTGCACTTTGCACTCACTTTTCAGGATCTTGGGGTGGGCTATTTTTCTAACCCTCACTATTTTCTAATAGTCTCAGCGACCCTCTACAAGGTCACATAGGTTTGGGGTCCATTCGTGGTTCGCATTCCACTTTTGGAGTATATGGTTTGTGTTGCCCCTACCCCTATGTGTCCCCATTGCATCGTATTGTGACTATACATTGTTTGCACTGTTTTCTAACACTATACTGCATATTTTTGGTATTGTGTACATATATCTTGTGTACATTTGCTATCCTCATACTGAGGGTACTCACTGAGATACTTTGGCATATTGTCATAAAAATAAAGTACCTTTATTTTTAAGTATATCTGTGTATTGTGTTTTCTTATGATATTGTGCAAGTGACACTAGTGGTACTGTAGGAGCTTCACTCGTCTCCTAGTTCAGCCTAAGCTGCTCTGCTAAGCTACCATTATCTATCAGCCTAAGCTGCTAGACACCCTATACACTAATAAGGGATACCTGGGCCTGGTGCAACGTGTAAGTACCCCTTGGTACTCACTACAAGCCAGTCCAGCCTCCTACAGTTATGCTCTCTCATTTCTTTCCAAATTGTCACTAACAGGCTAGTGACCAATTTCACCAATTCACATTGGCATACTGGAACACCCTTATAATTCCCTAGTATACGGTCCTGAGGTACCCAGGGTATTGGGGTTCCAGGAAATCACTATGGGCTGCAGCATTTCTTTTGCCACCCATAGGGAGCTCCGACAATTCTTACACAGGCCTGCCACTGCAGCCTGAGTGAAATAACGTCCACGTTATTTCACAGCCATTTTACACTGCACTTAAGTAACTCATAAGTCACCTATATGTCTAACCCTTACCTGGTAAAGGTTAGGTGCAAAGTTACTTAGTGTGTGGGCACCCTGGCAGTAGCCAAGGTGCCCCCACATTGTTCAGGGCAAATTCCCCGGACTTTGTGAGTGCTGGGACACCATTACACGCGTGCACTACACATAGATCACTACCTATGTGTAGCTTCACAATGGTAACTCCGAATATGGCCATGTAACATGTCTATGATCATGGAATTGCCCCCTCTATGCCATCCTGGCATAGTTGGCACAATCCCATGATCCCACGGGTCTGTAGCACAGACCCTGGTACTGCCAAACTGCCTTTTCAGAGGTTTCACTGCAGCTGCTGCCAACCCCTCAGACAGGTTTCTGCCCTCCTGGGGTCCAGCCAGGCTTGGCCCAGAATGGCAGAACAAAGGATTTCCTCAGAGAGAGGGTGTTACACCCTCTCCCTTTGGAAAAAGGTGTTAAGGCAGGGGAGGAGTAGCCTCCCCCAGCCTCTGGAAATGCTTTCATGGGCATAGATGGTGCCCATTTCTGCATAAGCCAGTCTACACCGGTTCAGTGACCCCTCAGCCCTGCTCTGGCACGAAACTGGACAAAGGAAAGGGGAGTGACTACTCCCCTGACCTGCACCTCCCCTGGGAGGTGCCCAGAGCTCCTCCAGTGTGCTCCAGACCTCTGCCATCTTGGAAACAGAGGTGCTGCTGGCACACTGGACTGCTCTGAGTGGCCAGGGCCAGCAGGTGACGTCAGAGACTCCTTCTGATAGGCTCCTTCAGGTGTTGCTAGCCTATCCTCTCTCCTAAGTAGCCAAACCCTCTTTTCTAGCTATTTAGGGTCTCTGCTTTGGGGAATTCCTTAGATAACGAATGCAAGAGCTCATCAGAGTTCCTCTGCATCTCTCTCTTCACCTTCTGCCAAGGAATCGACTGCTGACCGTGCTGGAAGCCTGCAAAACTGCAACAAAGTAGCGAAGACGACTACTGCAACTCTGTAACGCTGATCCTGCCGCCTTCTCGACTGTTTTCCTGGTGGTGCATGCTGTGGGGGTAATCTGCCTCCTCTCTGCACTAGAATCTCCGAAGAAATCTCCTGTGGGCCGACGGAATCGTCCCCCTGGAACCGCAGGCACCAAAGAACTGCATTACCGGTCCCCTGGGTCTCCTCTCAGCACGACGAGCGAGGTCCCTTGAATCCAGCAACTCTGTTCAAGTTACTCCCACAGTCCAGTGACTCTTCAGTCCAAGTTTGGTGGAGGTAAGTCCTTGCCTCCCACTCCAGACTGCATTGCTGGGAACCGCGTCTTTTGCAGCTACTCTGGCCTCTGTGCACTTCCGGTGGAATCCTTTGTGCACAGCCAAGCATGGGTCCACGGCACTCTAACCTGCATTGCACGACTTTCTAAGTTGTCCTCCGGTGGCGTGGGACTCCTATGTGCACCTTCGGGTGAGCACCATTTCACTCCTCTTTGTAGTGCCTCGTCTGTCACTTCTGCGGCTGCTGTCTGCTTCTGAGAGGGCTCTTTGTCTTGCTGGACGCCCCCTCTGTCCCCATACGCAATTGGCGGCATCCTGGTCGCTCCTGGGCCACAGCAGCATCCAAAAACCCTAACAGCACGATTTGCAGCTAGCAAGGCTTGTTGGCGGTCTTTTGGGCGGGAAAACACGTCTGCACAACTCTCCACTGCGTGGGACATCCATCCTCCAAAGGGGAAGTCACTAGCCCTTGTCGTTCTTGCAGAATCCTCAGCTTCTTCTGTACAGTAGCAGCTTCTTTGCACCCACAGCTGGCATTTCCTGGGCATCTGCCCATCTCCGACTTGCTTGTGACTTTTGGACTTGGTCCCCTTGTTCCATAGGTACCCTCGTTTGGAAATCCATCGTTATTGAATTGCTTGCTTGTGTCTTTCCTGCAGAATTGCCCTATCACGACTTCTATGTCCTTTGGGGAACTTTAGTGCACTTTGCACTCACTTTTCAGGGTCTTGGGGTGGGCTATTTTTCTAACCCTCACTGTTTTCTTACAGTCCCAGCGACCCTCTACAAGGTCACATAGGTTTGGGGTCCATTTGTGGTTCGCATTCCACTTTTGGAATGTATGGTTTGTGTTGCCACTATCCCTATGTGTCCCCATTGCATCCTATTGTAACTATACATTGTTTGCACTGTTTTCTAAGACTATACTGCATATTTTTGGTATTGTGTACATATATCTTGTGTATATTTGCTATCCTCATACTGAGGGTACTCACTGAGATACTTTGGCATATTGTCATAAAAATAAAGTACCTTTATTTTTAGTATATCTGTGCATTGTGTTTTCTTATGATATTGTGCTTATTACACTAGTGGCACTGTAGGAGCTTCACTCGTCTCCTAGTTCAGCCTAAGCTGCTCTGCTAAGCTACCATTATCTATCAGCCTAAGCTGCTAGACACCCTATACACTAATAAGGGATACCTGGGCCTGGTGCAAGGTGTAAGTACCCCTTGGTACTCACTACAAGCCAGTCCAGCCTCCTACAGCTATTAGTAGGTTTGCTCCCACCACCACTGCTATTACTAGGGGCACTAGGTGTAGCAGCAGGGGTTGTAGTGGTAGGAGGCTTGGTGCTTTTCTTTGGGCAACTGGGATCAGTTGGCCAATTGCCTTTTATTTTACATAAATAGCACCATGGTTTCTTTTCTTTATTTTGATTTGAAGAGGATTTGGGCCCACCACCCCCACCAGAGTGTTTTTGTGGGCCTGATGAAGACTCATTTTTAGATTTGTCCTCACCCTTGTCAGAAGACTTACCATCCTTCTTCTTGACATCCTTGTCACCCCCTGTATGAACTTTTCTGTTCACCCTTGTTCTGACCCATTTGTCTGACTTCTTTCCCAATTCTTGGGGAGAGGTCAGATCAGAGTCTACCAGGTACTGGTGTAACAAATCAGACACACAATTATTAAGAATATGATCTCTCAGGATTAAGTTATACAGGCTTTCATAGTCAGAAACTTTACTGCCATGTAACCACCCCTCCAAGGCCTTCACTGAATGGTCAACAAAGTCTACCAAGTCTTGTGAAGACTCCTTTTTGGTTTCTCTGAACTCAGTCCGGTACTGTTCAGTGGTTAAGCCATAACCATCAAGGAGTGCATTCTTAAGAACTGTAAAATCATTGGCATCACTTTCCTTCACAGTAAGGAGCCTATCCCTACCCTTTCCACTGAAAGATAGCCATAGGATAGCAGCCCACTGCCTTTGAGGGACTCCCTGTACATTACAGGCCCTCTCAAGTGCAGCAAACCACTTGTTAATGTCATCCCCCTCTTAGTAAGGGGGAACTATCTTGTGCAGATTCCTAGAATCATGCTGTTTCACAGGATTACTGTAGGAGGCTGGACTGGCTTGTAGTGAGTACCTAGGGGTACCTACACCTTGCACCAGGCCCAGGTATTCCTTATTAGTGTATAGGGTGTCTAGCAGCTTAGGCTGATAGATAATGGTAGCTTAGCAGAGCAGCTTAGGCTGAACTAGGAGACGAGTGAAGCTCCTACAGTACCACAAGTGTCACTTGCACAATATCATAAGAAAACACAATACACAGTTATACTAAAAATAAAGGTACTTTGGGCCATATTTATAATTTTTTAAGCAAAACTGCGCTAACGCAGTTTTGCGTCAAAAAAATTAGCGCCGGCTAACGCCATTTTGAAGCAACGTGTGTAGGAAAGTACCATCTTGCCTGGCATGTTACCCCCATTTTTCACTGTATATATGTTGTTTTAGTTGTATGTGTCACTGGGACCCTGGTAACCCAGGGCCCCAGTGCTCATAAGTGTGCCTGACTGTGTTACCTGTGTAGTGACTAACTGTCTCACTGAGGCTCTGCTAATCAGAACCTCAGTGGTTATGCTCTCTCATTTCTTTCTAAATTGTCACTGACAGGCTAGTGACCATTTTTACCAATTTGCATTGGCTTACTGGAACACCCTTATAATTCCCTAGTATATGGTACTGAGGTACCCAGGGTATTGGGGTTCCAGGAGATCCCTATGGGCTGCAGCATTTCTTTTGCCACCCATAGGGAGCTCTGACAATTCTTACACAGGCCTTCCACTGCAGCCTGAGTGAAATAACGTCCACGTTATTTCACAGCCATTTTACACTGCACTTAAGTAACTTATAAGTCACCTATATGTCTAACCTTTACCTGGTAAAGGTTAGGTGCAAAGTTACTTAGTGTGAGGGCACCCTGGCACTAGCCAAGGTGCCCCCACGTTGTTCAGAGCCAATTCCATGAACTTTGTGAGTGCGGGGACACCATTACACGCGTGCACTACATATAGGTCACTACCTATATGTAGCTTCACCATGGTAACTCCGAATATGGCCATGTAACATGTCTATGATCATGGAATTGCCCCCCCTATGCCATCCTGGCGTTGTGGGTACAATTCCATGATCCCAGTGGTCTGTAGCACAGACCCTGGTACTGCAAAACTGCCCTTCCTGGGGTTTCACTGCAGCTGCTGCTGCTGCCAACCCCTCAGACAGGCATCTGCCCTCCTGGGGTCCAGCCAGGCCTGGCCCAGGATGGCAGAACAAAGAACTTCCTCTGAGAGAGGGTGTGACACCCTCTCCCTTTGGAAAATGGTGTGAAGGCAGGGGAGGAGTAGCCTCCCCCAGCCTCTGGAAATGCTTTCTTGGGCACAGATGTGCCCAATTCTGCATAAGCCAGTCTACACCGGTTCAGGGACCCCTTAGCCCCTGCTCTGGCGCGAAACTGGACAAAGGAAAGGGGAGTGACCACTCCCCTGACCTGCACCTCCCCTGGGAGGTGTCCAGAGCTCCTCCAGTGTGCTCCAGACCTCTGCCATCTTGGAAACAGAGGTGCTGCTGGCACACTGGACTGCTCTGAGTGGCCAGTGCCACCAGGTGACGTCAGAGACTCCTTGTGATAGGCTCCTTCAGGTGTTAGTAGCCTCTCCTCTCTCCTAGGTAGCCAAACCCTCTTTTCTTGCTATTTAGGGTCTCTGTCTCTGGGGAAACTTTAGATAACGAATGCACGAGCTCAGCCGAGTTCCTCTGCATCTCTCTCTTCACCTTCTGATAAGGAAACGACCGCTGACCGCGCTGGAAGCCTGCAAACCTGCAACATAGTAGCAAAGACGACTACTGCAACTCTGTAACGCTGATCCTGCCGCCTTCTCGACTGTTTTCCTGCTTGTGCATGCTGTGGGGGTAGCCTGCCTCCTCTCTGCACCAGAAGCTCCGAAGAAATCTCCCGTGGGTCGACGGAATCTTCCCCCTGCAACCGCAGGCCCCAAAAAGCTGCATTACCGGTCCCTTGGGTCTCCTCTCAGCACGACGAGCGAGGTCCCTCGAATCCAGCAACTCTGTCCAAGTGACCCCCACAGTCCAGTGACTCTTCAGTCCAAGTTTGGTGGAGGTAAGTCCTTGCCTCACCTCGCTGGGCTGCATTGCTGGGAACCAGGACTTTGCAAGCTACTCCGGCCCCTGTGCACTTCCGGCGGAAATCCTTTGTGCACAGCCAAGCCTGGGTCCACGGCTCTCTAACCTGCATTGCACGACTTTCTAAGTTGGTCTCCGGCGACGTGGGACTCCTTTGTGCAACTTCGGCGAGCACCGTTTCACGCATCCTCGTAGTGCCTGTTTCTGGCTCTTCTCCGGGAGCTACCTGCTTCAGTGAGGGCTCTTTAACTTGCTCGACGTCCCTTCTCTCTTCAGGTCCAATTTGCGACCTCCTGGTCCCTCCTGGGCCCCGGCAGCGTCCAAAAACGCCAAACCTACGATTTGCGTGTAGCAAGGCTTGTTGGCGTCCTTTCGGCGGGAAAACACTTCTGCACGACTCTCCACGACGAATGGGATCCGTCCACCAAAGGGGAAGTCTCTAGCTCTTTTCGTTCCTGCAGAAACCTCAGCTTCTTCTGTCCAGTCGAAGCTTCTTTGCACCCGCAGCTGGCATTTCCTGGGCATCTGCCCATCTCCGACTTGCTTGTGACTTTTGGACTTGGTCCCCTTGTTCCACAGGTACCCTAGATTGGAAATCTACAGTTGTTGCATTGCTGGTTTGTGTCTTTCCTGCATTATTCCTCTAACACGACTACTTTGTCCTTAGGGGAACTTTAGTGCACTTTGCACTCACTTTTCAGGGTCTTGGGGAGGGTTATTTTTCTAACTCTCACTATTTTCTAATAGTCCCAGCGACCCTCTACAAGGTCACATAGGTTTGGGGTCCATTCGTGGTTCGCATTCCACTTTTGGAGTATATGGTTTGTGTTGCCCCTATCCCTATGTTTCCCCATTGCATCCTATTGTAACTATACATTGTTTGCACTGTTTTCTAAGACTATACTGCATATTTTTGCTATTGTGTATATATATCTTGTGTATATTTCCTATCCTCTCACTGAGGGTACACTCTAAGATACTTTGGCATATTGTCATAAAAATAAAGTACCTTTATTTTTAGTATAACTGTGTATTGTGTTTTCTTATGATATTGTGCATATGACACTAAGTGGTACTGTAGTAGCTTCACACGTCTCCTAGTTCAGCCTAAGCTGCTCTGCTAAGCTACCATTATCTATCAGCCTAAGCTGCTAGACACCCTATACACTAATAAGGGATAACTGGGCCTGGTGCAAGGTGCAAGTACCCCTTGGTACTCACTACAAGCCAGTCCAGCCTCCTACATTGGTTGTGCAGTGGTGGGATAAGTGCTTGAGACTACTTACCACTCTTGTCATTGTACTTTTCATAAGAGAAAAATATACAAAACAAGGTCAGTGTATATACACATAGCCAAAAAGTTTTGCATTTCCTCTTTTCACTCTTTTCTAAGTGCTGAAAAGTACTTCTAAACTTTCAAAAAGTTCTTAAAAGTTTAAAAAGTTTTTTTCTGTCTTTCCAAAAAGTTCTGAAAACTTTTTTCTCTTTGTCTATCACTTTAACTCTCTCTAAAAATGTCTGGCACAGGCCAAAATGTTGAACTGTCCAAACTTGCATATGATCACCTTAGCTGGAAAGGAGCAAGGAGTCTCTGCATAGAGAGAGGTTTGAGTGTAGGGAAGAATCCTTCCTTAGAACTGTTAATTAACATGCTTAGAGTACAGGATAAGGCCATAAGTGCCCAATCTGTTGAAAAAGTAGCTAATGGTTCTCAATCTGATCCAGGGACTCCCCCAGGAAAAGGTTCAGGAAAGAAACTTCTCAGCCTGCCCATTACTAGACAGTCTAGCATAGTTGGTACAGAGGTTGAATCACACCATACTGATGGTGTGCTCTCACATTATACTGTTAGCCAAGCTGTTAGGGTGCCCTCTGTAAGAGACAGGTCCCCTTCTGTTCATTCCCATCATACCTCTGTATCTAGAAATGTCCCTCCCACCCACCCTGATGACAGATTGTTAGAAAGGGAGCTCAATAGATTGAGAGTGGAACAAATCAGACTGAAGCTCAAGAAGCAACAGCTGGATTTGGATAGACAGTCTTTAGAATTAGAGAAGGAAAGACAGAAGTTGGGTTTAGATACCCATGGTGGCAGCAGCAGTATTCCCCATAGTCATCCTGCAAAAGAGCATGATTCCAGGAATCTGCACAAGATAGTTCCCCCTTATAAGGAGGGGGATGACATTAACAAGTGGTTTGCTGCACTTGAGAGGGCCTGTGCTGTACAGGATGTCCCTCAAAAGCAGTGGGCTGCTATCCTATGGCTATCATTTAGTGGAAAAGGTAGGGATAGGCTCCTTACTGTAAAAGAAAATGATGCTAATAATTTCCAAGTTCTTAAGAATGCACTCCTGGATGGTTATGGCTTAACCACTGAACAGTACAGGATAAAGTTCAGAGAGACCAAAAAGGAGTCTTCACAAGACTGGGTTGATTTCATTGACCAGGCAGTGAAGGCCTTGGAGGGGTGGTTACATGGCAGTAAAGTTACTGATTATGACAGCCTGTATAACTTGATCCTGAGAGAGCATATTCTTAATAATTGTGTGTCTGATTTGTTGCACCAGTACTTGGTGGACTCTGATCTGACCTCTCCCCAAGAATTGGGAAAGAAGGCAGACAAATGGGTCAGAACAAGAGTGAACAGAAAAGTTCATACAGGGGGTGACAAAGATGGCAACAAAAAGAAGGATGGTAAGTCTTCTGACAAAGGTGGGGACAAATCTAAAAATGAGTCTTCATCAGGCCCACAAAAACACTCTGGTGGGGGTGGTGGGTCCAAATCCTCCTTTAATCAGAACAAGGAAAAGAAACCATGGTGCTATTTATGTAAAATAAAAGGCCATTGGACAACAGATCCCAGTTGTCCAAAGAAAGGCACCACAGCTCCTACCACTACAACCCCTACTGCTACACCTAGTGTCCCTACTAATAGCAGTGGTGGTGGGAGCAAACCTACTAATAGCCAATCCAAGGGAGTAGCTGGGCTCACTTTTGGTAATTTAGTTGGGGTTGGTCTGATTAGGGAGACCACAGAGGCTACTTTAGTCTCTGAAGGGGCTATTGATTTAGCCACTTTGGTTGCTTGCCCCCATAACTTGGAGAAGTACAAGCAACTAACCCTAATAAATGGTGTTGAGGTCCAGGCCTACAGGGACACAGGTGCCAGTGTCACAATGGTGATTGAGAAACTGGTGCACCCTGAACAACACATACTTGAACACCAGTACCAAGTAACCGATGCTCACAACATAACACAAAGCCACCCCATGGCTGTTGTAAATCTCAACTGCGGGGGGGTAACTGGTCCAAAGAAAGTTGTGGTAGCTTCAGATTTACCTGTAGACTGTCTATTAGGGAATGATTTGGAGACATCAGCTTGGTCAGATGTGGAGTTGGAGGCCCATGCAGCAATGCTGGGCATTCCAGGGCATATTTTTGCTTTGACAAGGGCTCAGGCCAAAAAGCAAAAAGGACAGGGAAGCTTGGATCCTGGAACAATGGACCAAGTGCTCCCTAAAGCTAGGGCTAGTAGAAGCAAACCACTTCCTACTATCCCTCCCTCTACAGTGGATTCTAATTCTGAGGAAGAAGAATTCCCTCCCTGTGCAGAACCTACACCAGAGGAGCTGAAAGCAGACACTGCTGAGCTTTTGGGTGAAGGGGGGCCTGCCAGAGAGGAGCTGAGTGTGGCACAGCAAACCTGTCCCACATTAGAGGGTCTCAGACAGCAAGCTGTCAAACAGGCTAATGGGGATGTCAGTGACTCTCACAGAGTTTACTGGGAGGACAACCTCTTGTACACTGAGCATAGGGATACTAAACCTGGAGCTGCCAGGAGATTAGTGATTCCTCAGGAGTACAGAAAGTTCCTCCTAACACTGGCACATGACATTCCCTTAGCTGGGCACCTGGGTCAAATGAAAACTTGGGACAGATTGGTACCATTGTTTCATTGGCCTAGGATGTCTGAGGACACAAAGGAATTTTGTAAGTCCTGTGAAACCTGTCAAGCCAGTGGCAAGACAGGTGGCACTCCAAAGGCACCCCTTATCCCACTGCCTGTGGTTGGGGTTCCCTTTGAAAGGGTAGGGGTTGACATAGTTGGCCCCCTTGACCCTCCTACTACTTCAGGCAATAGGTTTATCTTAGTGGTAGTGGACCATGCCACAAGATATCCTGAAGCAATTCCTTTAAGGACCACTACAGCTCCTGCAGTGGCAAAGGCCCTCCTGGGAATATTTTCCAGGGTGGGCTTCCCAAAGGAAGTAGTATGAGACAGAGGAAGCAATTTCATGTCTGCATACTTAAAGGCCATGTGGAAGGAGTGTGGTGTAACTTACAAGTTCACAACACCCTATCATCCACAAACAAATGGACTGGTGGAGAGATTTAATAAAACTCTCAAAGGCATGATTATGGGTCTCCCTGAAAAACTCCGCAGGAGATGGGATATCCTTCTACCATGCCTCCTTTTTGCCTACAGGGAGGTACCCCAGAAAGGAGTGGGCTTCAGCCCCTTTGAACTTCTTTTTGGACACCCTGTTAGGGGTCCACTCACACTTGTAAAGGAGGGTTGGGAACAACCTTTAAAAGCTCCTAAGCAGGATATTGTGGACTATGTACTTGGCCTCAGATCAAGGATGGCTGAGTACATGAAAAAGGCCAGTAAAAACCTTCAGGCCAGCCAAGAGTTCCAGAAGCAATGGCATGATCAGAAGGCTGTTTTGGTTCAGTACCAACCAGGGCAGAAAGTGTGGGTCTTGGAGCCTGTGGCCCCAAGAGCACTCCAAGATAAATGGAGTGGACCCCACACAATTGTTGAACAGAAGGGTGAAGTCACCTACTTGGTTGACTTAGGCACTGCCAGGAGTCCCCTTAGGGTGCTTCATGTCAACCGCCTAAAACCCTACTATGACAGGGCTGATCTCACCCTGCTCATGGCAACAGATGAGGGACAGGAAGAAGACAGTGATCCTCTACCTGATCTCTTCTCTTCCACAGATCAAGATGCTCTTGTGGAAGGGGTAGTTTTGGCTGATTGTCTTACTGCTGAGCAGAAAGACAATTGCATAAATCTCCTAGGACAATTTTCAGAACTCTTCTCTACTGTGCCAGGCACCACTTCTTGGTGTGAGCACACTATAGATACTGGAGACAGTTTACCTGTCAAAAGTAAGATCTATAGGCAGCCTGACCATGTCAGGGACTGCATAAAGCAAGAAGTTCAGAAAATGTTGGAACTAGGAGTGGTTGAGCACTCTGACAGTCCATGGGCTTCTCCTGTGGTACTGGTACCAAAACCCAATTCTAAAGATGGAAAGAAGGAAATGAGGTTTTGTGTAGACTATAGAGGTCTCAACTTGGTAACCAAAACTGATGCTCACCCTATACTCAGGGCAGATGAGCTCATAGATACACTGGCATCTGCCAAGTATCTAAGCACTTTTGATTTGACTGCAGGGTATTGGCAGATCAAATTGTCAGAAGATGCTAAACCTAAGACTGCATTTTCTACCATTGGAGGACATTACCAGTTTACTGTAATGCCTTTTGGTTTGAAAAATGCACCTGCCACTTTTCAGAGGTTGGTGAACACAGTCCTGCAAGGGCTGGAAGCTTTCAGTGCAGCATATCTGGATGATATAGCTGTCTTTAGCTCCAGCTGGGATGATCACCTGGTCCACCTATGGAAAGTTTTGGAGGCTCTGCAGAAGGCAGGCCTCACTATCAAGGCTTCAAAGTGCCAGATAGGGCAGGGTAAGGTGGTTTATCTGGGACACCTTGTTGGTGGGGAACAGATTGCACCACTTCAGGGGAAAATCCAAACTATTATTGATTGGGTTCCCCCTACCACCCAGACTCAGGTGAGAGCCTTCCTAGGCCTCACTGGGTATTACAGGAGGTTCATTAAGAACTATGGCTCCATTGCAGCCCCTCTTAATGACCTCACATCCAAGAAAATGCCTAAAAAGGTATTGTGGACAGCAAGCTGTCAGAAAGCTTTTGAGGAGCTGAAGCAGGCCATGTGCTCTGCACCTGTTCTGAAAAGCCCTTGTTACTCTAAAAAATTCTATGTCCAAACTGATGCATCTGAATTAGGAGTAGGGGCAGTCCTATCACAACTTAATTCTGAGGGCCAGGATCAACCTGTTGCTTTTATTAGTAGAAGGTTGACCCCTAGAGAAAAGCGTTGGTCTGCCATTGAGAGGGAGGCCTTTGCTGTGGTCTGGGCTCTGAAGAAGTTGAGGCCATACCTGTTTGGCACTCACTTCATTGTTCAGACAGACCACAAACCTCTACTTTGGCTAAAACAAATGAAAGGTGAAAACCCTAAATTGTTGAGGTGGTCCATATCCCTACAGGGGATGGACTATACAGTGGAACATAGACCTGGGTGTACCCACTCCAATGCAGATGGACTCTCCAGATATTTCCACTTAGACAATGAAGACTCATCAGGTCATGGCTAGTCTTAATGTCCTTCGTTTGGAGGGGGGGGTTGTGTAGGAAAGTACCATCTTGCCTGGCATGTTACCCCCATATTTCACTGTATATATGTTGTTTTAATTGTATGTGTCACTGGGACCCTGCCAGCCAGGGCCCCAGTGCTCATAAGTGTGCCCTGTATGTGTTACCTCTGTTATGACTAACTGTCTCACTGAGGCTCTGCTATCCAGAACCTCAGTGGTTATGCTCTCTCATTCTCTTTCCAAATTGTCACTAACAGGCTAGTGACCAATTGCACCAATTTAGATTGGCATACTGGAACACCCTTATAATTCCCTAGTATATGGTACTGAGGTACCCAGGGCATTGGGGTTCCAGGAGATCCCTATGGGCTGCAGCATTTCTTGTGCCACCCATAGGGAGATCTGACAATTCTTACACAGGCCTGCCAGTACAGCCTGAGTGAAATAACGCCCACGTTATTTCACAGACATTTACCACTGCACTTGAGTAACTTATAAGTCACCTATATGTCTAACTTTTACCTGGTAAAGGTTAGGTTCTAAGTTACTTAATGTGTGGGCACCCTGGCACTAGCCAAGGTGCTCCCACATTGTTCAGGGCAAATTCCCCGGACTTTGTGAGTGCGGGGACACCATTACATGCGTGCACTATACATATGTCACGACATATGTATAGCGTCACTATGGTAACTTCGAACATGGCCATGTAACTTGTCTAGGATCATGGAATTGTCACCCCAATGCCCTTCTGGCATTGGGGAGACAATTCCATGATCCCCCGAGTCTCTAGCTCAGACCCGGGTACTGCCAAACTACCTTTCCTTGGTTTTCACTGCAGCTGCTGCCAACCCCTCAGACAGGTTTCTGCCCTCCTGGGGTCCAGCCAGGCTTGGCCCAGGAAGGCAGAACAAAGGACTTCCTCCTACACACGGCTCCAAAAGGATTGCAAAAACAAATAATTAAGGAGTGGAAGGGAATAGAAAGGACATATGGTAGTATCATGCCATGCATGGAATGGAACCTTGTCTGACATGGCATTAAAAGAAGGAGTCATCAGGTATGGAGAAATATTTATTCATGACTACTGTCCCCCATCCAGGGCAGAAACTGCCTGCACTGGAACACCCAGTTGGAGCATACATATTCCAGGTCCAGAACACCATGATACCCATCCCCACACATTCCCCTCCTTCAATAAAAGCACTAATAATAAAACACAGTATGGCAAAGTACCAATGTTAACAACATCCTAAACTAAAGTTTGACACAAGGACTACTAAAACTAATAATACTAACAACATTTGTTTAAATGAATAATGCTAACAACATTTCTAAGCAACTATATATACAATATGCATGTCCTGCAAAAACATGTAAAAACACAAATAACTTTACCTATAAGAATCCCAAATATCAAAGAGTACAATATGAGCAGGAAGTTAAATATTAGATCACCACAACATATACGCAAATGAAAGATCGCCCATAGTATTAACCTCATATGAAATCATTAAAAAAGGTTGGGAATAACAACCTTCCTCCTAGATGATCAATGAGCACCCACAACGGCCTTAGGCTCATGCCCATCATTCACACACCGCTCCCACAACCTTCTTTACTTACAACATCTAACGTTCTATTATTATAGCTCATGCATCCATATCATAAATTGTAATGTACTAGTGAAGATTTTTCTGTAGGCACCACATAAACTTTACTTTTATTTCCATCCTCCGACAATCATCAAATGATCATTCACTCCTACTACACATACATGGGCTGAAAATTGTTGACCATCATTTTTTACCATGAACCGTTTCTTAGTTTTCACTCAGTTTCCAGCTTTCACCCTCATACTCCTTTATACCACACTCTGGGCCCCTGCTCCTTCTTTTATAGCTCTCCTCACATCCAGCACTTTCCCCCACATCATAATTAATGAGCTTGCAATTCACCCATTCCCTTTTCAAATATGAACCTGCCACTTTACCTCTCATTAAAGTGAAAAAAAGACCTATACAGAGTCATTCTAAAAGCCCATAACAAATCACTCAACACAGAAGTGCAATATATATTTTTTACCAGTGCCAGTTGCAACAGATCTTTCAACGCAAGCATACATCAGCCACCCGCTGAATTTCCACCAAAACTCCAGACACCTTTGCTCCTCCTCCCTTTCCTTTGCACAGACATCACACATCCGCCAAAGCTACAGTGCAGGCTGTTCCTTCTCCCACCTTGCCATCAAGTCCTGGAACGCCCTGCCCCACCATCTCAGGACATCGCCCTACCTGGTAGACTTCAGAAAGAGACTCAAGACCTGGCTTTTTAAATGAGGGCAGAAACTGAGCTCCTGGATACCCTCACGGGTAATTAGCAGAACTTTACAAATACGGATTGATTGATGGTTAAATCTCTCAACCAAACCATTTCATCTGGGATGATAACCAAACGTCTTAGCATGATGTATTTCCTCTCATCTCCATTGATATCAAGTAGGTGCTATTATCAGTACTAACTCTTCTGAGAAGCACAAAAACTTTTCTCAAAAACCTAATAACTGTACTAGTAGAAGTGCTCTCAATCAGTTTGACTTTGTGCCACTTCGACAAATAGTCCATAAGAACCAAGATATATAGTTGGGTGCCAGATCTTAAAGCATGAATTTAGGTACCACCCGCATACTGCTCCATCTTAATATCCATTTCACATCTGACAATTTATCAGCACTTTTTGCGTATGGCACCATCTCAGACACAATTTTTTTCATGTCAGACCTACCCATTTGCAAAAATTCCATTACCTTGTATAACATTTCATCCTCATCCATGGAATGCAACCATTCTTTTTCACACAACCTCAGAAATGGCACTATGTTATACACTATCTTGACATCATCCATTTAATCACCACATTCTCCCTCAGTTGTCAGTAACAAAAGCCTTGTCAGACAATTAGCCATAAATTCTTGCTTCAAGATACATGTTCTAGTCTGTATTGAAAATCTTGCAAACAGAATAGCTATTTGGGACTCCTTGGTGTATTTTTTCAAAATCATGGTAGCTAAACAGGTGTACTAGTGGCTTACAGTCAGTCAATAAAATGAATTCACTGCCCCACAAAAAAGCTTTTAAAATACTCTACTCCCCACCATATAGCCAACACCTCCTTTTGAACTGGAGAATAGTTAGCTTCTACCCCTCATAACACTCTGTGGGCAAAAGATATGACATATTTGTGAGAAGGTAGCCTCTTTCTAGCATTATTACCCCCACTTTTGGCCTGTTTGTGAGAATATGTCAGTGTGTTTTTACTGTCCCACTGGGATCCTGCTAGCCAGGGCCCCAGTGTTCATAGTGAAAACCCTATTTGTCAGTGTGTTTTGCCTGTCTCACTGGGATCCTCCTAGCCAGGACCCCAGTGCTCATAGTTTGTGACCTGAATGTGTATACCTGTGTAGTGCCTAGCTGGGTCACTGAGGCTCTGCTAATCAGAACCTCAGTGCTTATGCTCTCTCTGCCTTTAAATTTGTCACTATAGGCTAGTGACTACTTTTACCAATTTCAATTGGCATACCGGAAAACCCTTATAATTCCCTAGTATATGGTACCTAGGTACCCAGGGTATTGGGGTTCCAGGAGATCCCTACGGGGTGCAGCATTTCTTTTGCCACCCATAGGGAGGTCAGACAAACCTTTACAAAGGACTGCCATTGCAGCCTGAGTGAAATAACGCACACGTTATTTCACAGCCATTTTCACTGGACTCAAGTAACTTATAAGTCACCTATATGTCTAACCTTCACTTGCTGAAGGTTAGGTTCAAAGTTACTAAGTGTGAGGTCACCCTTGCACTAGCAAAGGTGCCCCCACATCATTCAGGGCCATTTTCCCGAACGTTGTGAGTGCAGGCACACCATTACACACGTGCACTACATATAGGTCAATACCTATATGTGGCTTCACAATGGTAAGTCCGAATATGGCCATGTAACATGTCTAAGATCATGGAATTGTCCGCCTATTCCAAATCTGGTATTGGGGAGTCAATTCCATGCATTCTAGGGGCTCCACTATGGACCCCCAGTACTGCCAAACCAGCTCTCTGGGGTTTTCTCTGCAGCTACCGCTGCTGCCACCCCACAGACAAGGTTCTGCCCTCATGGGGTTTGGGCAGCCCAGTCCCAGGAAGGCAGAACAAAGAATTTCCTCTGAAAGAGGGTGTTACACCCTCTCCCTTTGTAAATAGGTGTTAATGGCTGGGGAGGGATAGCCTCTCCCAGCCTCTGGAAATGTTTTGAAGGGCACAGATGGTGCCCTTCTTACATAAGCCAGTCTACACCGGTTAAGAGAACACCCCCTGTCCCTGCTCTGGCGTGAAACTGGACAAAGGAAAGGGGAGTGAACACTCACCTGCCCTTCACCACCCCGGGAGGTGGTGCCCAGAGCTCCTCCAGTGTGTCCCAGATGCCAGCCATCTTGTTTCTAGAGGTGTGAGGGCACTCTGGAGGCCTCTGAGTGAGCAGTGCCAGCAGGTGACGTCAGAGACCCCTCCTGATAGGTGCATACCTGACTAGGTAGCCAATCCTCCTCTGAGGGTTATTTGGGGTCTCTCCACTGGGCTTTTCCTCAGATAACGACTTGCAAGAATGCACCAGAGTTCCTCTGCACCTCTCTCTTTGACTTCTGCCAAGGATCGACCGCTGACTGCTCCTGGACACCTGCAAAACTGCAACAAAGTAGCCAGAAGGCTACCAGCGACATTGTAGCGCCTAATCCTGCTGGCTTTCTTGACTGTTTCCTGCTGGTGCACCCTCTGGGGGCTGCCGGCCTTCACCCTGCACTGGAAGCCAAAAGAAATCTCCAGTGGATCGACGGAATCTTCCCCCTGCTTCAGCAGACACCAAACTTCAGCTTCACCAGTACGCTGGAACCCCTCTCATCCTGACGAGCGTGGCCCCTGGAACACAGGTGGTGGACCCAAGTGACCCAGACTGTTCAATGGTCCAACTGTCCGAATTTGGAGGAGATACGTCCTTGCCTCCTCTCCTCAGCCAGTAATCCTGTGCACCGCGTGTTCTGAAGCTACAAGTGCTTCTGTGCACATTTCCTAGGAATCCTGCATGCACAGCTGAGCCTACGTCCCCAGCACTCTGTCCTGCGATGCTCAACTCCCTGAGTAGATCTCCGGCTTTGTGGGACCCTCTTTTGTAGTGTTGAGACGACTGCCATTCTCAGTCTTCTTGAACCCATGTTCAAGGGCTTCTGTGGGTGCTACCTTCTTGTGCATGGGCTCTCTATGTTGCTGAGGGCCCCTCTCTGTCTCCTCTTCTAAGTGGCAACATCCTGGTTCTTCCTGGGCCGGGGCAGCACCCTTTTTCTTCAACCATGACTCTTGCAGCTAGCAAGGCTTGTTTGCAGTCTTTCTCCAAAGAAACAACTCTGCATCCCCCAGCACTGTGTTGGACATCTTCTGCACAAAGGAGAAGTTCCTAGCACCTTACGTTGTTGCAGAATCTTCAGCTTCTTCCATCCGGAGGCAGACATTTTGCACCTTCATCCGGGGTTTAGTGGGCTCCTGCCCCCCCTGGACACTTTCATGACTCTTGGACTTGGTCTCCTTCCTTTTCAGGTCCTCGGGTCCAAGAATCCGTCTTCAGTACATTGCAGTCTGTTGTGGTCCTTGCAAAATCCTCTATCACGAGTTTAGTGTGTTTCTGGGGAAATAGTAGTACTTTACTCAAGCTTTCCAGGGTCTTGGGGTGGGGTATCTTGGACACCCTTAGTGATTTCTTACACTTCCAGTGACCCTCTACACACTACACTAGCCTAGGGGTCCATTCGTGTTTCGCATTCCACTTTCTTAGTGTATGGTTTGTGTTGCCCCTAGGACTATTGCATCCTATTGTATTCTACAGTGCTTGCACTACTTTATAACTGTTTTACTTACCAGATTTTGTTTTGTGTGTATATTTTGTGTATTTTACTTACCTCCCAAGGGAGTATATCCTCTGAGAAATTTTTGGCACATTATCACTAAAATAAAGTACCTTTATTTTTAGTAACCCTGAGTATTGTGTTTCTTATGATATAGTACCTATATGATATAAGTGGTATAGTAGGAGCTTTGCATGTCTCCTAGTTCAGCCTAAGCTCCTCGGCTATAGCTACCTCTATCAGCCTAAGCTGCTAGAACACTACTAATCTACTAATAAGGGATAACTGGACCTGGCACAGGGTGTAAGTACCATCAGGTACCCACTATAAGCCAGGCCAGCCTCCTACACAATCTAAAGGTTTATCAAAGAAGATCTCACCAGCAGATGCAGGTACAATCATTTATGTTCTTTTATAGACTTTATGACACACTTTTTGAATGTTTACTGGGTAGATAAAACAAAAAACACTATATTTTATCATAGCTATAAAATAGTTGCAACAATCCCAGAAACCATGCAATAAATATTTATTCACATTAGTAATAGATGTCACGAGTGTTAGGCGAGAAACCTTTGATCCTTTTGCCAAATATGTGTCAGAGATGTGCTGTTTAGCCCAATTAAGTATATTTTTGCCTTGTTGAGAGGACTGTGGATAACTGTGGGTTACTGACATAATATTATAATCCGCTCTGTCCTTCAAGAGTGATAGCAGGTCTCATTTAAAGGAGCTGTAAGATTGTATGGAATAAGTCTTTACATTTTTGTTTCTTCCTTGCAGATTAGTTTTGGAGCTTTGGATCCCCAACTTAGCGACAAAATGAGATTTCCATATTTTTTTCGCACTGTTCCTAATGAGCTCACACTGTGTGCAGGGATCGCTCAGTTGTTGAATTATTTTGGCTGGAGCTGGGTTGGGATCCTGGCCACAGATGATGACATCGGGGAGAGAGCTGTGAGGGAGCTAAAGTCAGCGATCAGCCACTATGGAGGCTGTGTTGAGTTTTCTTTTATGCTATCCAGTGATCTCACTATGGGCAGTGAACAATTATATTCTGTTATTAATGCTGTTCAAAAGTCTACTTCACAAGTGATCATTCTCTACAGCACAGGAACATCAATGACACAGTATTTGATGCACTACAACTGGTTAACATTGCCTAACAAAATTTGGATTGCATCAGTGTCTTTTTCCTTTTTAACAGATGTTGGTTTTGGAAAGAACTTAAAAATGCTGAATGGGACACTAGCATTTGCAATCAGGAAAAATAAAATATTAGGATTGAAGGATTTTCTCAACAGTTTTAGCCCGTCACAGTTTCCAGAGAGTGAAGAGCTGCTGGATCTGTGGCAGCAAAATTTCAAATGTAGATTGATGGGCAGAGATCACTGGAGATATCTTTTCAGTGACTATATGCGCAGTCTTCCCCTCTGCACAGGAAATGAGACCATGAAGGACTTTGACTCATCCATCTATGATGTCTCAAACTTTCGATTCACCTACAGCATGTACACAGCGGTCTACGCATTGGCGCACGCCTTACATGACATGCTGTCCTCTGACTCCAGACCAGAAACAGTTATCACTAATGGGAGCCTAGATCTGGAAATCAGGCACTGGAAGGTAATACTTGTTGTGAGATGAAGACAGGCTTGATCCATTAATGTTTATTTCAACTGATTGCATGCACTTTGGTAGTTTGATATAATTGATATATGCTCTTCGCATGTTCTATTTTCTCACTTGAGCTCATCTGTACAGTGCCATTCTCTCTACTTAGTTTATGACAAGATGAGGTGGAAGTTCCTACTCCTGCCCAGAACCCGAAGGCACAATACATTACTGATTTAGCTCCACTCGATTATCTCAAAATCTATCATGATTTATTATTCAAAAGTGATCTACTCCTAGTAGACTAATCTCTATTTTTTAACTGTAGAAGACATACAAGTATTTAAGGGTACCTATAGAAACATGCTTGTAGAGTACTGAAGATCATTGTATGACTGTTTTTTTTCAGTATAAATGGCAGCTCTCTTGCTTTCCCCTCATGCCCTCTCTCTCTGTGTTGTGTAGCATCTGTTAAATTAATTTAGATATAGATGCTTTTGGTATGGTGGGCAGTCAGGTTTAAATAGTAGCTATGATGTCTTTGTAAAAAAAACGTTCCTGATGTTAGAAGTAGTCTAGTGAACCTGCTAAGGCTGTACTATTCTGACTCTACTAATTTCCCTATTTTCTGCATTTTCTTCTGACAGCCTTTGTCCTAAAAGAGCATGTGAGCAATTTCTTAGGTACCACTGAATGGAATTAGCCTCTGCCTTTCTTAACAACACCTCTTGATCTTACACATTGAAGATGTTGTAAAAAATACCTCTCTGGTACTTTGGTGGTGCGACTATTCCTGAGGATTGTATTAAGGAGTGTTTCCTTATCCTCGCAGATAGATCTACCAACTACATTGGGCAAACCCATTATGATCATTTTGACCCTCATTACAACATTGGCGGTATTGACCCCCTACCGCCATGGAGAAGGCCGCCAACATACCTCCGCCGTGGCTACCAGCCGGCAACACGTATTATGACCGCCGACGGTAATCAGCCAGAAACCTGGCGGAACACCGCCGACGGTCATGATGGCGGACAGTGGTAAGGCGGCTTCTGACAGCAGCACCGCCACGCCAGCAAAACACTGCCGACCGTATCATGAGCGGTGGTTTGCTGGCGGACACTGCTGCTGACAGCAGTGCCACGGACCGTCTCCAGCCGGAGGATCCCCTGCAGGCAGGTAAGTCGGTTTCTCCGACCAGAGAGGGGGGTGGGGGGTGTTATGTGTATGTGGGGGGGGTGGGTGTATGTTTTGGGATGCATGCATGTGGGTGTGAGTCGTGTTGGATGCATGCATGAATGAGTGATTGTGAGTGTTGTATGTTGTGAGAGCATGTGTGTGACAAGGTATGTTGGTGTGTGTTGTGGTGTGTGGGTATGTATGTGTGCATGCGTGGGTGGAGGTGGGTATGCTTGTGTGCATGTGTGTATATCGGTGCGCATGTGGGTGTGTATATGTGCGGGGGCAGGAGCAGGTGGGGGAGGGTGGGAGAGGACTCTGGGGAGGGGGTGGGGGCGGGGGAGACCCATATCAGTGGCAGGGAAGGGATTCCCTGGCACTGATAGTGCCTACCGCCATGGTTTTCGTGGCAGTACAAAAACCACGAAAACCATGGAGGTAGGCCCAGTCATAATCCCGAGGGTGGGAATGTGCCGGGCGCCGGGCTGGAGACCGAAGTCTCCAGCCCAGCGGCTGTTACCACCCTGGCGGTCAGTGTGTTAAAGTGCCGGTGTTGGATGGCGGTAACCACCAGAGTCCAAATCCTATTTTTTTACCGCCGGCCTGTTGGCGCTATTACCACTGTAATGAGGGCCTTAGTCCTCAGCCCTTTCCCCAGTTTGAGAGAGAGCGAGAGAGAGAAAGGAAGAGAGTGAGAGAGAGAGAGAGAGAGAGAGAGAGAGAGAGAGAGAGAGAGAGAGAGAGAGAGAAAAATCATTACTGTGAGAGATAGAAAGAAAGGATCATAGAAGGAGAAAAACTTAGACAGAACTAGAGAGAGATATGTGTGTTTAGAGGTGGGTTGAATGGGTGAGATATTCTCTGAGTTCTGGGGTCACCTCTCCTATACCCCTCTTCCCTTTATTTATGTGTTTGTGTTAGTTATCATGGCTTGGCTCAATATGGGTGCCTAAAGAACTGTTTCTCACGGCATGTAGGATTTGCGTGTGGACATTTGAATTATGGGATGATTTGTGGGATTTTTTTGGGGGGATGCCCTCAAAGACAGCCGAGATCAATTTCAAATCTGGTGAACATACTTTCTATTCCTGTGGAAACCATCGTCTCCTTCTCTTAACTGCTTGTCTACAGCAGCAAATACATGCTGTCTGATTTTCTTCAGGAATGATAGAAGGGTGATTCCACGCTAGTGGTTAGGGTTGGTCAATGCTCCCTTCTTTGGAATCTTGATGCTGGTGTCTTGTTTCCAGTCATCTGGTATTTTCCCACCAAATTGATTTAAACAGTGTTTGGAAGATCTTGGCTCACATTTCAGATCTGCCTTGAACATTACTGCATTCAGATTGTCTTTGACATTTTTGAGAGATCCGGTGTAAGTGATGATTTCTTCTTTCTGTGGTAAATTAGTGTTCACATCCAAGTCTGTCTCTGCTTCTTGGATGTCTGCTTCACTTGTTGTTACTGGTCTGGTCAAGTCTTCTCTGAAATGGTCATCCCAGCGTGCATCCTCCTCTTACTCTGTTGTCAGTAGTCTACACTATTTTGATTTATTAAGTGCATTGCTGCCCCATTTGGGTTTTCTAACTCTGACATGAATAGACAGAACCCCAGAACAGAGAAATTAGAAAAGCCAGGTTGGAGCAAACTGGGCTTCATTGCAGATGTCTCCCACTTTTTGCACCCATTTGAACTGCTAAGTGTAGGTTTTTGACTCTGATAGTGCACTGAGACCAGCTAGCCAGGCCTCAGTGCCAATGCTCTTCCCCTAAAAAGTAAGGTGAATTGGTAACCCCAATTGGTAAGAACTTCACCACCCCTGTAAGACCCTAGTAAATGGTACCAGTGGTACCCAGGACAGGGTTGGTAAATGGTGGCACCAGGGCTGCAGCACTGATTGTGCCACCCTGTGTGACCCAAGAAAAAACAAGGCCTGTACTAGCACCTGGGCTGCTCGAGGTTGACTCTCCCCACACCAAGAGCAGGCAGAACCCCTTCACTGCCCATAGCATATATCAGACACGCCTCAGGCAGGCCTTCTATAGCCCAGGAGACATGGAGCATTGTGCTATAAGTGTGGAACTATATATGGGCAAGCATATATGGCTCTCTGGTAGCATTTTAATTGTAATTCTACTGCACGTGACATGTGGTCCATTGGGTAACATCGACTGGCACCCAGGCAAAACCCAGATGTTTAGCTCCATGATAACCTGGCCGAATCAACCTATGTTTGGTGTCAAACATTGTGCCTTTTAACCCTGACCATGATTTCCATGTCCAGGATTATCTAGCTTGTACCCAGGTGGCATCCTGAGAGGATGCCCACAGTGATACTAGCTCGCTCATGCCTTGGCCGGCTTCCCGGAGTGTTTTGCTTCCAAGACAGAGGACTGCCCTCCTGCTGGCTGTGCTCGCATGTCCACAGGATGGAGACAAAAAGCCTGTGCAGAAAGAAGGTTCCACCTTGAGAACACCAACGACACCCACGCACTCTGCAGGACACACGCTCGACTCCATCTTCTCTGCCAGCAAACACATCTCCTTCAGCCACACCAACAAACTCCACTGGACTGACCACCGCTGCATCTACTTCACCTTTGAGAAACCTACAACGTACCATCACCCGCAGAAGATTCCCCACCGCAGATGGAGTAAGGTCACCAAAGACCAGCTGATCATCACCCTTTCCCGGAACCCACCAATCGACACCACCGACACAGCTGCCCACAACCGCAGGCAATGAATTGACAACTGTGCCAACACTCTCGCCCCGATCAAGAAACCTTCAAACAGAAGCACCGATAGAGAGGCCTTCTGGTTCACCGCCAGCCTCCAAGGATCCAAGTAAACATGCCGAAGACTCTAGAATAAGTGGCTCCAAGAACAGACATCGGACAACCACACAGCCTTCAAGAATGCCATTCGTAGACACCACCAACTCATCTGAAATGCCAAAAGAACCTCCTTCAAAGAACACATTGAACACATTGAAAACAACGCACACAGCTATAAGGAGCTCTTCAACATCGTGAAAGAACTCTCCAACCCTGGTTCCAACGTCAATGACATCCCACCATCACAAGACCTTTGCGATTCCCTAGCCACCTTCTTCTACCACAAGATCACAGACATCCATGACAGCTTCAATACCGAGACCCCCTGTCAACCACCGACACCACAGACTCACCACCCCCCAGCCACACCAACCTCCTGCTCTCCTGTACCCACATCAACGACGATGACACCATCAAAATCATGAACATCCACTCACCATCTGACTCCTGCCCTCACCACATCTTCAACAAAGCGAGCTCCATCATCGCACCCCAACTCTGTAAGATCATCAACAGCTCCTTCGAGATGGCCACCTTCCCGGAGAGCTGTAAACACACCGAGGTCAACGCCCTCCTCAAGAAACTGTCAAATGCACATATTTGCAGATACTAACAAATGCATTTACAAAGGAGTTTTTAACACGGAGAGCCGGAGTGAAAAAAAATCAATGACCAAAGGTCTGTTTATTTTTGCTGCAGCAAAGAGGACAGGTTTACCACTGGCATCCCAGGCCCGAAGTAAAGTGTGCTAGCATAAAGCGTTTAACAGTGATATTTATACTCATACATCAAAGGATACATAAAATGTGTAAATAATGATATACGTCATACAGATATTTTAAGGAGTTAATCAGTTTCCACACACCGGTTCCATTCCCAGCCTTGTCCTTGCCTCCCCTCTGCAGCTGCCTGACTCCCCACATTCTTGAGACCCTTCAAAGGATTACGTGGTTCAAAGGTATAGATATCAGCCTTTCCCTCCCCAAAATACCACAGCCGAGGTCAGTTAGATATTTGAACACACAATTATAATGAGTACAGTGCCCCAGTTAGGGAAAGAAACCAGCTGCAAGCCTATGGCGTGGAACCAGGCTTATTTTACCCTAAACAAATATACATAAGATAACATATGTGATAGACAGTGCGTTCAGAGACAACAAAAACTCAAACTTACACGTGTAAAAGAAATGAAGCAATTCAAAATGGATTCTAACAAAACCCAAGGCAGACCCAAAGGACCTCAAGAACCTCCGGCCCATCTCCCTTCTCCCCTTCCTGGCAAAAGTCATTGAGAAGATTGTGAACAAACAAATGACCCGCTTTCTCGAGGAGAACAACATTCTGGACTCGTCCCAATCCGGATTCCACAGCAACCACAGCACTGAAACCGCCCTCATCATCGCCACCGACGACAGCAGGACCCTACTTGACAACAGTAAAAACCGCGGCCCTCATCCTCCTGGACCTCTTGGCCACCTTCGACACAGTCTGCCACCACGCCCTACGCACACGCCTCAATGGGAAAGGGATCTCGATCACATCCTTCCTCACCGGCAGAACCCAGAGAGTCCACCTCCCTCCATTCCTCTCTGAAGCCACCAAGATCATCTGCGGCGTACCCCAAGGGTCGTCCCTCAGCCCGACCCTCTTTAACATTTACATGGCACTGCCCGCAAACTTCGTCCGATCACATGACCACAACATCATCTCATATGTCGATGACACCCAGCTGATCTTCTCCCTCACCAAGGACCCCGCCAGCCTCACGGCAAGGCTCGGGCTCATGGGAGATGTAGTCCCGTAAGCCCGGGCGCCTCATCTCCCAGCTGAAAGGCTTGTTGCAAATATGACTCATGTGGTAGGTAATCCCATGAGTCAGCTGTTAGAAACAGTTAGAAAACAGTCCAATTAGTGAAAATCACAATAGTTAGAAACTGACCTAGGTGGAGCACAAACCATATACTAAGAAAGTGGAATGTGAAAGTCGGTCTCCCACCTAGGCAAGTGTAGTGTGTAGAGGGGAGCTGGGAGTACCAGAAAACCCTAAACGTAAGTGCTAGAACCCACCGCAGTGACCAGGAAAGCAGGAGTAAAACACAGTAACTTTCCTAGAACACACACAGAAATGAAAGGAAGAATTGTGTAAGAACCAGAATGGACTGCAAGACACCAACAGTGGATTCCTGGACCTTTGGAAGAAGGGGACCAAGTCCAAGAAGCACTGAAGAGTCCAGGGAGAACAGGAGCCCCTGCTAACCCGGATGAAGGTGCTCTGCCCAAGAAGACGGAGTCGGGTTCCTGGTTGGTGCAAGTAATGTCCCACGCCTGATAGAGGATTGCAGTCTGGTTTGCATCTCTGGAGTCTGCCAACAAGCTTTTTCACATGCAAAGCTTGCGGTTAGCCGAAAATGGCACTGTCTGGGACCAGGAAGGACCAGGCGGACTCTACCCAGGAGGGGTAGTCAGAGAGGGCTCTCAGCAACTCAGAGAGCCCACAGAAGACCAGGCAGCACGCACAAGAGTCCCACAGCATGGGGACAAAGAAGGTGCAAAAGAGGCCTGCGCAGCACTATGACAAAGGCTCCCACTTCGCTGGGGACCCACTCAGGAAGCTGTGCGTAACAGGACAGAGTGCTGGGGGCCAGATCTGCAAGATGCATGAAGAACTTTGTGGAAGGATGCCAACAAGCCTTTCCAACTGCAAAACACATGGTGCACGGGGTACTGTTTTGCGTGGAGAGGCAAGCTCTCACCTCCACCAAAGTTGGACAGTTGGACATGAGGACCGTTGGGACCACTTCAGTCCATCACCCATGATGCAGGATCCATGCAGCTCAGCAGGAGTGGGGATCCACGCAGCTAGTCATTGTTGAAGTTGGTTCCTGCAGAACACTTTGCATGGGCTTCCTATGGGTGGCAAAAGATATGCTGGAGCCGATAGGGATCTCCTAGAACCCCAATGCCCTGGGTACCTAGGTACCATATACTAGGGACTTATAAGGGGGAACCAGTATGCCAATTGTGCGTGAAATACTGTGTTAACAGTGACCAACAACCAAATGTAAGGGAGAGAGCATAAGTACTAGGGTCCTTGTTATCAGGATCCCAGTAGACACAGTCAAACACACTGACAAACAGGCCAAAAGTGGGGGTAACCAAGCTAGGAAGAGGCTACTTTCCTACAGATCCCAGGGGCTTGGGGAGTAAGAAAATACCAGAGGTAAGTAACTGTAATCCCACAGGTGCCCGAGTTCAGAGATGCTATCATGCCGGCAGTCCCATAGGCTAGCACAGGACAGTTGCAGTTGAATTTTGTATAGATTCAGGAACATTCCCAGTGGACCCAGAGGCACAAGGAAGGAGGGAGAGTGCCCCACAGTGCCCCACCCATGGATACCTACTCCAGGGTGCCCAGGTGCATAGGGGTGAAATGGCATCAGAAACCTCAATAGAAGCCTCGATTGTCCAGCTGCTGTCGCTACCCATGGGTGTAAGTAAATGCCTCCTTGGCATGGTTACCCCCTGACTTTTTGCCTTTGCTGATGCTAAGTTTTGATTTGAAAGTGTGCTGAGGCCTGCTAACCAGGCCCCAGCACCAGTGTTCTTTCCCTAACCTGTACTTTTGTTTCCACAATTGGCACACCCTGCCATCCAGGTAAGTCCCTTGTAACTAGTACCCCTGGTACCAAGGGCCCCGATGCCAGGGAAGGTCTCTAAGGGCTGCAGCATGTCTTATGCCACCCTGGGGACCTCTCACTCAGCACAGACACACTGCTTGCCAGCTTGTGTGTGCTAGTGGGGATAAAACGACTAAGTCGACATGGCACTCCCCTCAGAGTGCCATGCCAACCTCACACTGCCTACAGGTATAGATAAGTCACCCCTCTAGCAGGCCTTTCAGCCCAGCCCTAAGGCAGGGTACACTATACCATAGGTGAGGGCATAAGTGCATGAGCACTATGCCCCTACAGTGTCTAAGCAAAACCTTAGACATTGTAAGTGCAGGGTAGCCATAAGAGTATATGGTCAGGGAGTCTGTCATGCACGAACTCCACAGCACCATAATGGCTACACTGAAAACTGGGAAGTTTGGTATCAAACTTTTCAGCACAATAAATGCACACTGATGCCAGTGTACATTTTATTGTAACATACACCCCAGAGGGCACCTTAGAGGTGCCCCCTGAAACCTTAACCGACTATCCGTGTAGGCTGACTAGTTTTAGCAGCCTGCCACACTCGAGACATGTTGCTGGCCACATGGGGAGAGTGCCTTTGTCACTCTGTGGCTAGTAACAAAGCCTGTACTGGGTGGAGGGGCTTCACACCTCCCCCTGCAGGAACTGTAACACCTGGCGGTGAGCCTCAAAGGCTCACCCCCTTTGTTACAGCACCCCAGGGCACTCCAGCTAGTGGAGTTGCCCGCCCCTCCGGCCTCGGCCCCACTTTTGGCGGCAAGGCCGGAGGAGATAATGAGAAAAACAAGGAGTCACTGGCCAGTCAGGCCAGCCCTTAAGGTGTCCTGAGCTGAGGTGACACTAACTTTTAGAAATCCTCCATCTTGCAGATGGAGGATTCCCCCAATAGGATTAGGGATGTGCCCCCCTCCCCTCAGGGAAGAGGCACAAAGAGGGTGTAGCCACCCTCAGGGCTAGTAGCCATTGGCTACTGACCCCCCAGACCTAAACTGTAGGAAAGTACCATCTTGCCTGGCATGTTACCCCCATTTTTCACTGTATATATGTTGTTTTAGTTGTATGTGTCACTGGGACCCTGGTAACCCAGGGCCCCAGTGCTCATAAGTGTGCCTGAATGTGTTACCTGTGTAGTGACTAACTGTCTCACTGAGGCTCTGCTAATCAGAACCTCAGTGGTTATGCTCTCTCATTTCTTTCCAAATTGTCACTGACAGGCTAGTGACCATTTTTACCAATTTACATTGGCTTACTGGAACACCCTTATAATTCCCTAGTATATGGTACTGAGGTACCCAGGGTATTGGGGTTCCAGGAGATCCCTATGGGCTGCAGCATTTCTTTTGCCACCCATAGGGAGCTCTGACAATTCTTACACAGGCCTGCCACTGCAGCCTGAGTGAAATAACGTCCACGTTATTTCACAGCCATTTTACACTGCACTTAAGTAACTTATAAGTCACCTATATGTCTAACCTTTACCTGGTAAAGGTTAGGTGCAAAGTTACTTACTGTGAGGGCACCCTGGCACTAGCCAAGGTGCCCCCACATTGTTCAGAGCCAATTCCCTGAACTTTGTGAGTGCGGGGACACCATTACACGCGTGCACTACATATAGGTCACTACCTATATGTAGCTTCACAATGGTAACTTCGAATATGGCCATGTAACATGTCTAAGATCATGGAATTGCCCCCTCTATGCCATCCTGGCATTGTTGGCACAATTCCATGATCCCAGTGGCCTGTAGCACAGACACTGGTACTGCCCAACTGCCTTTCCTGGGGTTTCACTGCAGCTGCTGCCAACCCCTCAGACAGGTTTCTGCCCCCCTGGGGTCAAGCCAGGCTTGTCCCAGGATGGCAGAACAAAGGACTTCCTCTGAGAGAGGGTGTTACACCCTCTCCCTTTGGAAAATGGTGTGAAGGCAGGGGAGGAGTAGCCTCCCCCAGCCTCTGGAAATGCTTTCTTGGGCACAGATGTGCCCAATTCTACATAAGCCAGTCTACACCGGTTCAGGGACCCCTTAGCCCTGCTCTGGCGCGAAACTGGACAAAGGAAAGGGGAGTGACCACTCCCCTGCACCTCCCCTGGGAGGTGTCCAGAGCTCCTCCAGTGTGCTCCAGACCTCTGCCATCTTGGAAACAGAGGTGCTGCTGGCACACTGGACTGCTCTGAGTGGCCAGTGCCACCAGGTGACGTCAGAGACTCCTTCTGATAGGCTCCTTCAGGTGTTGCTAGCCTATCCTCTCTCCTAGGTAGCCAAACCCTCTTTTCTGGCTATTTAGGGTCTCTGTCTCTGGGGAAACTTTAGATAACTAATGCAAGAGCTCATCAGAGTTCCTCTGCATCTCTCTCTTCACCTTCTGCCAAGGAATCGACTGCTGACCGCGCTGGAAGCCTGCAAAACTGCAACATAGTAGCAAAGACGACTACTGCAACTCTGTAATGGTGATCCTGCCGCCTTCTCAACTGTTTTCCTGGTGGTGCATGCTGCGGGGGTAGTCTGCCTCCTCTCTGCACTAGAAGCTCCGAAGAAATCTCCTGTGGGTCGACGGAATCTTCCCCCTGCAACCGCAGGCACCAAAAAGCTGCATTACCGGTCCCTTGGGTCTCCTCTCAGCACGACGAGCGAGGTCCCTTGAATCCAGCAACTCTGTCCAAGTGACTCCCACAGTCCAGTGACTCTTCAGTCCAAGTTTGGTGGAGGTAAGTCCTTGCCTCCCCACGCCAGACTGCATTGTTGGTAACCGCGACTTTTGCAACTTCTCCGGCCCCTGTGCACTTCCGGCGGAAATCCTTTGTGCACAGCCAAGCCTGGGTCCACGGCACTCGAACCTGCATTGCACGACTTTCTAAGTTGGTCTCCGGCGACGTGGGACTCCTTTGTGTAACTTCGGGTGAGCACTGTTTCACGCATCCTCGTAGTGCCTGTTTCTGGCACTTCTCCGGGTGCTACCTGCTGCTGAGAGGGCTCCTTGTCTTGCTCGACGTCCTGGTCCCTCCTGGGCCAAAGCAGCGTCCAAAAACGCTAACCGCACGATTTGCAGCTAGCAAGGCTTGCTGGCGTTCTTTCGGCGGGAAAACACTTCTGCATGACTCTCCACGGCGAGAGTGATCCGTCCACCAAAGGGGAAGTCTCTATCCCTTTTTGTTCCTGCAGAAACCTCAGCTTCTTCTGTCCAGTAGAAGCTTCTTTGCACCCACAGCTGGCATTTCCTGGGCATATGCCCATCTCCGACCTGCTTGTGACTTTTGGACTTGGTCCCCTTGTTCCACAGGTACCCTAGATTGGAAATCCATTGTTGTTGCATTGTTGGTTTGTGTCTTTCCTGCATTATTCCTCTATCACAACTTCTTTGTCTTAAGGGGAACTTTAGTGCACTTTGCACTCACTTTTCAGGGTCTTGGGGAGGGCTAATTTTCTAACTCTCAATATTTTCTAATAGTCCCAGCGACCCTCTACAAGGTCACATAGGTTTGGGGTCCATTCGTGGTTCGCATTCCACTTTTGGAGTATATGGTTTGTGTTGCCCCTATCCCTATGTGTCTCCATTGCATCCTATTGTAATTATACATTGTTTGCACTGTTTTCTAAGACTATACTGCATATTTTTAGTACTGTGTACATATAACTTGTGTATATTTGCTATCCTCATTCTGAGGGTACACTCTGAGATACTTTGGCATATTGTCATAAAAATAAAGTACCTTTATTTTTAGTATAACTGTGTATTGTGTTTTCTTATGGTATTGTGCAAGTGACACTTGTGGTACTGTAGTAGCTTCACACGTCTCCTAGTTCAGCCTAAGCTGCTCTGCTAAGCTACCATTATCTATCAGCCTAAGCTGCTAGACACCCTATACACTAATAAGGGATACCTGGGCCTGGTGCAAGGTGTAAGTACCCCTTGGTACTCACTACAAGCCAGTCCAGCCTCCTACATTGGTTGTGCAGCGGTGGGATAAGTGCTTTGAGACTACTTACCACTCTTGTCATTGTACTTTTCATAAGAGAAAAATATACAAAACAAGTTCAGTGTGTGTACACATAGTAAAAAGTTTTGCATTTCCTCTTTTCACTCTTTTCTAAAGTGCTGAAAAGTACTTCTAAACTTTCAAAAAGTTCTTAAAAGTTTAAAAAGTTTTTTTTTCTATCTTTCTAAAAAGTTCTGAAAACTTTTTTCTCTTTTTCTATCACTTTAACCCTCTCTTAAAATGTCTGGCACAGGCCAAAATGTTGATCTGTCCAAACTTGCTTATGATCACCTTAGCTGGAAAGGAGCAAGGAGTCTCTGCATAGAGAGAGGTTTGAGTGTAGGGAAGAATCCTTCCTTGGAATTGTTAATTAACATGCTTAGAGAACAAGATAAGGCAAAAAGTGCCCCATCTGTTGAAAAAGTAGCTAATGGTTCCCAATCTGATCCAGGGACTCCCCCAGGGAAAGATTCAGGAAAGAAACTTCTTAGCCTGCCCATTACTAGACAGTCTAGCATAGCTGGTACTGAGGTGGAGTCACATCATACAGATGATGTGCTCTCACATTACACTGTCAGCCAAGCTGTTAGGGTGGCTTCTGTAAGGGACAGGTCTCCTTCTGTTCATTCCCATCATACCTCTGTATCTAGGAATGTCCGTCCCACCAACCCTGATGACAGAATGTTAGAAAGGGAACTCAATAAGTTGAGGGTGGAACAAACCAGACTGAAGCTTAAAAAGCAACAGCTGGATTTGGATAGACAGTCTTTTGAACTAGAGAAGGAAAGACAGAAGTTGGGTTTAGATACCCATGGTGGCAGCAGCAGTATTCCCCATAGTCATCCTGTAAAAGAGCATGATTCCAGGAATCTGCATAAGATAGTTCCCCCTTATAAGGAGGGGGATGACATTAACAAGTGGTTTGCTGCAATTGAGAGGGCCTGTGTAGTACAGGATGTCCCTCAAAGGCAGTGGGCTGCTATCCTATGGCTATCGTTTAGTGGAAAAGGTAGGGATATGCTCCTTACTGTGAAAGAAAGTGATGCCAATAATTTTACAGTTCTTAAGAATGCACTCCTGGATGGTTATGGCTTAACCACTGAATAATACAGGATAAAGTTCAGAGAAACCAAAAAGGAGTCTTCACAAGACTGGGTTGATTTCATTGACCATTCAGTGAAGGCCTTGGAGGGGTGGTTACAAGGCAGTAAAGTTAATGATTTTGAAAGCCTGCATAACTTGATCCTGAGAGAGCATATTCTTAATAATTGTGTGTCTGATTTGTTGCACCCGTACTTGGTGGACTCTGATCTCACCTCTCCCCAAGAATTGGGAAAGAAGGCAGACAAATGGGTCAGAACAAGGGTGAACAGAAAAGTTCATACAGGGGGTGACAAAGATGGCAACAAAAAGAAGGATGGTAAGTCTTCAGACAAGGTTGGGGACAAATCTAAAAATGAGTCTTCATCAGGCCCACAAAAACACTCTGGTGGGGGTGGTGGGCCCAAATCCTCTTTTAATCAAAACAAAGAAAAGAAACCATGGTGCTATTTATGTAAAGTAAAAGGCCATTGGACAACAGATGCCAGTTGTCCAAAGAAAAGCACCAAGCCTCCTACCACTACAACCCCTACTGCTACTCCTAGTGTCCCTACTAATAGCAGTGGTGGTAGGAACAAACCTACTAATAGCCTATCCAAGGGAGTAGCTGGGCTCACTATTGGTAACTTAGTTGGGGTTGGTCTTGTTAGGGAGACCACAGAGGCTGTGTTAGTCTCTGAGGTGAGTGACCTCCAGAGACTAAAATGGGGAGACTTTATTTCAATTACTAAAGTCCCCTTAAGTGTCAGATACATTCAGTTTGGTATCAAATCAGTAGGTATAATAAATCTGTCGCGGTTCTCAACGGTCTTACCCTCGCAGCGGAGAGGCGTAGGGGAACGGTCCTTGTTCCAACGGGTTCTGCTCTGGCCGAGGTAGGGGCGACCCCATCCGGTAGCCACGGTGCTGTTTGGTATGAGCGAACCACTACAGTCCGTGCCCTCCAGAAGGAGTCCCAGAGGAAAAACCCCAGTAGGGTAAAAAACCTCCACAGGAACTCCCTGAAACGAAAGGAGGACACCAGGGTATTAGGACCGCAGTTCAGGAAGGCAGGAAAACAAAGCAAATCAGGAACAGACAGGATTCGCAGAAGGATATCAAATAGGAGCGTGACTATCACCAAGGAGTGTTGCAACGCAATGAACAGGCAGTTTCGAATCCCCTTAAATACCCCTGGACAGGAAACAGGAAACAGGAAGTAGAACACCGCCATCTTGGATTGGGGAAAAGAAAACAGTAATGAATTAGGTATGTGTGTTAGACAATGCATGCTGGGTAGAGAGGAAGTGGTAAGCATGCTGGGAAGAGAAAAAAGGCAAGTATAAAGAACCCCCAGTGTAAGGGTTCGGTTTGTCCTAGGAACATCGGTAAGTGGTGGTGGGCAGGTGAATACATGCAAGAGAAATAAATGTTAAGCGCATAATGCGCTGTGTGCGGCCATGCCTGAAACCCCCTCGGGGTTTCAGGCTCTGCCGCGTCTGCCTTTAAGGTAGAACTTAAAAAAGGGGGAGCGGCGAGCGCCGTGACCCCCAGACCGGCTCCCTGGAGCCTTTATGGCCCTCGCCGGAGCCGCGGTGACCCCCGCGACCTGGGTGTCTGCCTCGGCGTCTACCGCGGCCCGGGCGTCGGCCGCGGCAAAATTAACGTGCCGCGCCGCGGCAACCTGAGCCCGCGGCCGCAGCGAGCGCTGCGGTGTAACAGTATGCCCCCTCCCCGAGGCCCCGGGTTTGTGAGGGAAGAGCCGAAAAAGGCGGCGGATTAAAAGAGGAGCATGGACTGAAGAGGCATCCTCCCAGGAACACTCACTCAAAGGGTACCCCTTCCAATGAATAAGGTATTGGAGGCGCCCATGGAAAAATCGAGAGTCACAGACCTCCTGCACTTCGTATTCAGGCACATTGTCAACCAACAAAGGAGGGGGACAGGGCAACTGCCTATGAAAGAGATCAGGACGGTAAGGTTTCAGTTGCGAGACATGGAATACTGGGTGGATCTTCCATGTCCGAGGTAGGCGAAGACGCATGGACACTGGGTTGATCTTCTTGAGAATGAGAAAGGGACCATAAAAGCGGGGCTTGAATTTTTTTGGGGTGAGTCGGAGAGGTAGGAATCTAGAGGAGAGCCAGACCTTATCATGGACTTGATATAGAGGAGCCGCACAGCGTCTCCTATCTGCTATTGTCTTCATGCGGGACTTGGTGGACACAAGGTTAGAATGGATAATTCGCTGTATACCCCGTAGCTGTCGAACGAAAGAGGAGATGGCGGGAAGGTTGGAGTTGTCTCTCAGGGGAGTTGGGAAGGCCCTGGGATGGAAACCATAGGAGCCATAGAAAGGAGAGACTTTAGAGGCACTGTGTAGAGAGTTATTATAGGAGAATTCGGCAAGCGGTAAGTAGGGAGCCCAATTACTTTGTGTAGCGTTACAGAAGCTACGTAAGTACTGCTCGAGACCCTGATTGAGTCGTTCTGTTTGTCCATTGGTTTGAGGGTGGAACCCGGATGACAAGGCCACCTGGATCCCCAAGATCTTGCAGAATTGGTTCCAGAAACGGGAGATATATTGGGGACCTCTGTCTGATATAATAACTTGGGGTAGCCCATGTAGCCTGAAAATTTCTTGAGTAAAGACCTGACTTAACTCCTTTGCCGTGGGTAACTTTCTCAAGGCCGTGAAGTGGGCCATCTTGGTGAAGGAGTCCACAGTTACCATTATGACGTGGTTTCCCATTGAGGAAGGTAAGGCGCACATAAAATCGGTGGATATGGTAAGCCATGGGCCTGGGGGAACAGGTAATGGGCGGAGTAAGCCCACAGGTCTGGTTCGGGGTGTCTTGGCTTGAGCACATGTAGGACAGGATAACACATATGCCTCAGTGTCAGCCTTGAGAGTTGGCCACCAGAAAGAGCGAAGCAAAAGATCTTGAGTCGCTTTCACTCCTCGATGACCCGCAATAGGAGAATCATGGCACATGTGTAAGGCTTCGATTTGCACTGTTTTAGTGGGTAAAAACAGGGCCTTATCATGATAATAGTAGTCATGATCTATGTGCAGCTGTGGACGTAACCTCTTTAGTTCTGTTTCGTGTAGACGGGCATATTCAGACTTAACTTGATCTAAAAAGGTCTGTGCTACCCCTATGATTTTATTGTTGTCGAATAAGTTTTGAACCGCGGAATCACCGCACCCAGGATAACGTCGGGACAGGGCATCCGCCAGGATGTTCTGAGAACCAGGGATGTAGGTGATATAGAAATCATACTGGCTGAAGAAGAAGGCCCATCGAGCTTGCCGGCTATTTTGGCACTGGAAATTTCTTAAACACTGTAGATTTCTATGATCGGTCCGGGCTTCGAAGGGCTCCTTTGATCCCATCAAAAAGTGTCTCCATTCAGTGCACGCGACCTTTAAGGCGAGTAATTCGCGTTCTAGCACGGAATAGTATCGCTCAGAATCAGATAGAATGTGGGATAGATAGAATACAGGGTGTTCTAGGTCATCATCGTCTTGTCTTTGTAACAAGGCAGCCCCAATGGCTCTTTCTGAGGCATCTGTGACAACAATGAATTGTTTGCTAGTGTCTGGGTGTCGAAGAATAGGGGCTTGACTAAAGGCTTTCTTTAAGTCCTGAAAAGCTGACTCAGCGCCTGGTGTCCAACAAAAACCTTTCTTTAGGTGTTCCTTTTTGAGGGTTTGAGTAATGAAGCTGGTTCTCTGGGCAAAGTCTGCTATGAACTGCCGGTAGAAGTTGGCTAGTCCCAGAAAACATTGAGTCTCCTTGATGGAAGAAGGAGATGGCCAGTTCAATATAGCCTGTACTTTGTCTGAGTCCATGGCAATTCCGGTTTGGTCTATACAGTATCCCAAATATTTCACTTCTATCTGATCAAATTCGCATTTTTCAGGCTTACAGAACAAATGATGTTGTCGGAGTCTTTCTAAGACTTGGCGGACGTGTTTGGAATGTTCCTCTGGATGAACCGAATAAATTAGGATATCGTCAAGATACACTACCACTGTTTGTTGCAAAAGATCAGAAAAGATAGAATCCATGAATCTTTGAAAGATGGACGGGGCATTAGTGAGTCCGAAGGGCATTACTCTATATTCGTAGTGACCAAAAGGTGTTCTAAAGGCGGTCTTCCACTCATCACCTTCTCTGACTCTTAGCAGATGATAGGCTCCTCGGAGATCCAGCTTAGTGAACCTCTTGGCTCCTCTGACTGCTTCTAAGATGTCTTTGATGAGGGGTAGCAGATACCGGTCTTTGATAGTGATCCTGTTTAACCCTCTGAAGTCGATACAGGGACGCAGGTCTTTGGTTTTCTTTGGTACAAAGAAAAGAGGAGCCCCGGCGGGTGAAGAGGAGGGAGTTATTAACCCACTTTGTAGATTCTCATCTAGGTACTCCTTCAGAATTTGTTTCTCTGGTTCGGTGAGGGAGTACATCCGCCCAAAAGGAACTACAGTGTCTGGCTCTAAAGAAATGGCACAGTCGTATTCTCTGTGGGGTGGCAATTCAGGTCTTTCTGGCTTCTGGAATACATCAATATAGTCCTGATACTGTCTGGGAACTCCCTGTAGAACATTAATGGATCCTCCCACCTGGGCAGGTGCTGTTGAGAGACTTTTTGGGGACCAATAATCCCCGGCCGGATAGCAATGGTGTTGACAAAAATGGGAGGATAACGAAATGGTTTTTGTTTCCCAGTTGATGTAAGGATTGTGCCGTGTAAGCCATGGAATTCCCAGGATCATGACATGGTGTGGTAATGAGATTAAGTCAAACGAGAGAATTTCCTGATGTTTACCGAACTGTAAACAGAAAGTAGGGGTGGTGTATTGTACCATTCCAGAGGCCAAGAGTGACCCATCAACAGTATGTACCTGTTCTGGTATTTCTTTGGGTATTTGTGTTATTTGTTGTTCTTTGGCCCAGGTTTCATCTAAATATAGGCCACTGGCTCCGCAATCCAATAAAGCCAAAGTTCTTGCTTCGCGGCCATCAGTTAAATGGAGGATAACTGGTAAGAGAAAAAGAGCAGTTCCTTCCTCCCTGGAAGAGCAAATAGAAGGTATATCACGATATCCCGTCCTCACCCTTCTTACTGGGGACGGGAGTTGGCGTTTCCCAAGGGCTTGGTTGGACGAATGGGGCAGGCGCGAATTAGGTGACCAGCTGCACCACAATATAGGCAAAGCCCCTTCCTTCGTCTATGTTCCCTTTCGCTGGCGGATAGAGGTCCGCGAGCTGTGTCAATCTGCATGGGCTCTTCCTCGGTATTCCCTTTGGATTCAGGGCGGGCTTCCTCGGAACGATGGGCGAAGGGACGAGATGGTACTGAGTGAAAAGGCAAACGACTCTTCTTTTTCTCCATTCGTCGTTCATTTAACCGATACTCTATAGTTAGTGCTTGGTCCATCAACCCTTTGAGGTTTTCTATCCTGGCAGAATGTACTAGTTCATCTTTGATGTCCTCTCTTAGACCTCTACGGAAGAGTGTCACCAAGGTACGTTCCACCCAGGTTGTTTCTGCAGCTAATTGTCTGAAACGGGTGATGTATTGTAATACATCCTGACTCCCTTGTTGGACTTCGCAAAGAGCCTCTTCTGCTGACGCCTCGAGTCCAGGGCGTTCAAACATCTGTTTAAAAGTAGTGATAAAGGTGGAATAATTAGATAGACAGGGATCGTTTCTGGTTACTAGAGGTGTGGCCCAGGTCAAGGCTGGTCCTGATAAGGCACTAATCAAATACCCCACCTTGGTCTTATCTTGTACAAATTGCGAGGGGCGAAAGGCAAAGTACACCGTTAAGGCATCCAGGAATTCTTTTAATGTGGTGGGATCCCCGGAAAATCGAGGTGTAGAGGCGGCTACTGCAGGGACATCTGTGGTCCTGGAGGCAAAGGTTTGTCGATAAACAGTATTCTCAGTACGTAATTGCTGGAGTTCTTGAGCCTGTTGTTGTATCGTCGCCAGCAGGTCCTGGTTAGTAGGTTCCGTGTTTACCACTGGGTTATCCATAGTTCCGGACTGCAACAGGAATTGTGGGCGTTGCAATCTGTCGCGGTTCTCAACGGTCTTACCCTCGCAGCGGAGAGGCGTAGGGGAACGGTCCTTGTTCCAACGGGTTCTGCTCTGGCCGAGGTAGGGGCGACCCCTTCCGGTAGCCACGGTGCTGTTTGGTATGAGCGAACCACTACAGTCCGTGCCCTCCAGAAGGAGTCCCAGAGGAAAAACCCCAGTAGGGTAAAAAACCTCCACAGGAACTCCCTGAAACGAAAGGAGGACCCCAGGGTATTAGGACCGCAGTTCAGGAAGGCAGGAAAACAAAGCAAATCAGGAACAGACAGGATTCGCAGAAGGATATCAAATAGGAGCGTGACTATCACCAAGGAGTGTTGCAAAGCAATGAACAGGCAGTTGGAATCCCCTTAAATACCCCTGGACAGGAAACAGGAAACAGGAAGTAGAACACCGCCATCTTGGATTGGGGAAAAGAAAACAGTAATGAATTAGGTATGTGTGTTAGACAATGCATGCTGGGTAGAGAGGAAGTGGTAAGCATGCTGGGAAGAAAAAAAAGGCAAGTATAAAGAACCCCCAGTGTAAGGGTTCGGTTTGTCCTAGGAACATCGGTAAGTGGTGGTGGGCAGGTGAATACATGCAAGAGAAATAAATGTTAAGCGCATAATGCGCTGTGTGCGGCCATGCCTGAAACCCCCTCGGGGTTTCAGGCTCTGCCGCGTCTGCCTTTAAGGCAGAACTTAAAAAAGGGGGAGCGGCGAGCGCCGTGACCCCCAGACCGGCTCCCTGGAGCCTTTATGGCCCTCGCCGGAGCCGCGGCGACCCCCGCGACCTGGGTGTCTGCCTCGGCGTCTACCGCGGCCCGGGCGTCGGCCGCGGCAAAATTAACGTGCCGCGCCGCGGCAACCTGAGCCCGCGGCCGCAGCGAGCGCTGCGGTGTAACAAAATCCCACATCTTAAAATTGTTGGATTTAATATAACTATTTCCGGTAAAGAGTTTTAAAGCTCTACCTGAAAGTTGCCAACTTCAGCTCTGTGGTGCCCTTCTGTGATTGCCCAGGCCAGGCTGCCTAGATGAGGTGTGAAGTGGCCCGGGCTGAACACAAAGGATGTGTCTTGGAGACGAGATCTGCCTCAGCAGATGGTGAATCAGGAAGGGGGAGGGCAGTAAAACTGGTCTTCAAAGCAGGGAAGGACATTTGGAGCAGCCCAGTACCTCCACCACATCCTGCAACCCCAGACAATTATGTGCCCTCTTGATTAGATTAGGAGAAGGTAGGAGAGGGGTATATTTAGGATTTTGTGCCACACCAGTGGGTGGGCTTGGTCAGATCTAACCTCTAAAAATCACCTTCAGCCATGTTGGATTTTTGAAGAATGTTGCTCCCTTGGACTGATTTTTGCCACACTTTCCAGGAAGTGGTCAACAAAGGGAGAAGGAGCCTGTCTGTGATTGGATACCCAGGATCCCCCTGTTGTTTATCCAGGAGCAAGAATAAATATGGCAGAGCTGCACCCACACCTCAGATCCCTACAAGGAAGAACACCAGAAGACAAAGGACCCCTGACCTTCACCTGGACACTGCACTCTGAAGGACAGCACAAACTGCACACTTGGGCTTCACCACAAGAAGGACTTTGCCTGGCTTCAACTGGTTCAAGAAGGGACTCCCTGTTTGCTATATGTGAAAAATAGCTAACCAGAGTTCACTGCATCAAATCCTGAAGAAACTGACGAGCTGACCACTGTCCAGTGGCCATTTTGAGGTTTCAGCCAGGTGCATTCTGGTTGTGGGAGTTAGCACCCTCAAGGAGCAACTCAGAGCTTCTGGAACTTTGGGGTGAGCTGTGGACTCCTAAAGGACCTTCAAAGACCTTCTGGAAGAAGATCCAGAAATTTGAAGAAGATTTGTGAACTTTCTGGAAAAAGCTCCATACAGGGATCGACCCGCCACGGTGAGTCTAGCCGGCTCGCCTCAACCGCGACCTGGCTTGACTTGCAGGTTTCTCCTGCTGAAAAAAGTCTCCAAAAAAGTGACTAAGTCCGAACTTAGAAAGTTGACCAGGACATCCTGCGCAGTGTATCCAAAGAGGCCTCCAGAAATATTGGATCAAGATTCAGCTTTGGTCCGGTCAAAGGATTTTCGTCTAGAAAAATCATCTAAGTCCGAAAGTATAAATCTTCACTGAGGTCTCCTACGACGCGTATCTGAGGAAATTCTCCAGGGAGGTAGAATCGGACTGGCGACTTTATCTGGCTGAAAATCTTCAAGAAAATGACTAAATCCCAAGGTAAACTTTCGACTGAGTCCTCCTGCTTGCTGTAGCCGAGCAGGGCTCCATCATAGTCGGCCTTAAACTTTGACTTTGCCCCAGTCGAGGTGAGACCAGATGACCAAATTGGCGCTATCCGTTTCTATGTGGTAAAAAACACGAAGGCCCTCATTACAACATTGGTGGTAAATCCCGCTTACCGCCGTGCAGAAGACCGCCAACACACCGCTGCGGCGGCAGAATTCCGCCACAACTATTACGACCCACAGTTCGGAATCCGCCAGAATCCAGACACCCACACAAGTCCGCCACACCAAAGGTCAGTGATAAATTGGCGATAACAAAACCGACACCGTCACGCCAACAGGAATACGCCCACACTATCACGACCCACGAATCCACGTGGCGGTCTCTCAACCGCGGTATTCCATTGGCGGTACACACCACCGCACTCAAAATACACACACATTTACAAAACACAACCACATTGGACAATACCAAATACACACACCTGATACACATACACACAACACTACCACACACCCAATGCAATATAAAACACACACCCACATCACCCACAAACCCTTACTATCAAAATTTCAAAAGAAGGCCAGAGAGAGACATCACCAGAAACAACACTAGCATTCACAGACACACAACATCCTCACTCACACAACATCCACGCACCTCAAACAACACACAACAACACTTCCCCTCACACATCACAACACACACCACCTCACTCATCACCCACACCACATCATGGCACCTCAACAACATCCCAGGTTTTCTGAGGAGGCGCTGTAGGAAAATACCATCTTGCCTGGCATGTTACCCCCATTTTTCACTGTATATATGTTGTTTTAGTTGTATGTGTCACTGGGACCCTGGTATCCAGGGCCCCAGTGCTCATAACTGTGCCTGAATGTGTTACCTGTGTAGTGACTAACTGTCTCACTGAGGCTCTGCTAATCAGAACCTCAGTGGTTATGCTCTCTCATTTCTTTCAAATTGTCACTAACAGGCTAGTAACCAATTTTACCAATTTACATTGGCTTACTGGAACACCCTTATAATTCCCTAGTATATGGTACTGAGGTACCCAGGGTATTGGGGTTCCAGGAGATCCCTACGGGCTGCAGCATTTCTTTTGCCACCCATAGGGAGCTCTGACAATTCTTACACAGGCCTGCCACTGCAGCCTGAGTGAAATAACGTCCACGTTATTTCACAGCCATTTTTCACTGCACTTAAGTAACTTATAAGTCACCTATATGTCTAACCTTTACCTGGTAAAGGTTAGGTGCAAAGTTACTTAGTGTGAGGGTACCCTGGCACTAGCCAAGGTGCCCCCACATTGTTCAGGGCCAATTCCCCGGACTTTGAGAGTGCGGGGACACCATTACACGCGTGCACTACATATAGGTCACTACCTATATGTAGCTTCACAATGGTAACTTCGAATATGGCCATGTAACATGTCTAAGATCATGGAATTGCCCCCTCTATGCCATCCTGGCATTGTTGGCACAATTCCATGATCCCAGTGGCCTGTAGCACAGACACTGGTACTGCCCAACTGCCTTTCCTGGGGTTTCACTGCAGCTGCTGCCAACCCCTCAGACAGGTTTCTGCCCCCCTGGGGTCAAGCCAGGCTTGTCCCAGGATGGCAGAACAAAGGACTTCCTCTGAGAGAGGGTGTTACACCCTCTCCCTTTGGAAAATGGTGTGAAGGCAGGGGAGGAGTAGCCTCCCCCAGCCTCTGGAAATGCTTTCTTGGGCACAGATGTGCCCAATTCTACATAAGCCAGTCTACACCGGTTCAGGGACCCCTTAGCCCTGCTCTGGCGCGAAACTGGACAAAGGAAAGGGGAGTGACCACTCCCCTGACCTGCACCTCCCCTGGGAGGTGTCCAGAGCTCCTCCAGTGTGCTCCAGACCTCTGCCATCTTGGAAACAGAGGTGCTGCTGGCACACTGGACTGCTCTGAGTGGCCAGTGCCACCAGGTGACGTCAGAGACTCCTTCTGATAGGCTCCTTCAGGTGTTGCTAGCCTATCCTCTCTCCTAGGTAGCCAAACCCTCTTTTCTGGCTATTTAGGGTCTCTGTCTCTGGGGAAACTTTAGATAACTAATGCAAGAGCTCATCAGAGTTCCTCTGCATCTCTCTCTTCACCTTCTGCCAAGGAATCGACTGCTGACCGCGCTGGAAGCCTGAAAAACTGCAACATAGTAGCAAAGACGACTACTGCAACTCTGTAATGGTGATCCTGCCGCCTTCTCAACTGTTTTCCTGGTGGTGCATGCTGCGGGGGTAGTCTGCCTCCTCTCTGCACTAGAAGCTCCGAAGAAATCTCCTGTGGGTCGACGGAATCTTCCCCCTGCAACCGCAGGCACCAAAAAGCTGCATTACCGGTCCCTTGGGTCTCCTCTCAGCACGACGAGCGAGGTCCCTTGAATCCAGCAACTCTGTCCAAGTGACTCCCACAGTCCAGTGACTCTTCAGTCCAAGTTTGGTGGAGGTAAGTCCTTGCCTCCCCACGCCAGACTGCATTGTTGGTAACCGCGACTTTTGCAACTTCTCCGGCCCCTGTGCACTTCCGGCGGAAATCCTTTGTGCACAGCCAAGCCTGGGTCCACGGCACTCGAACCTGCATTGCACGACTTTCTAAGTTGGTCTCCGGCGACGTGGGACTCCTTTGTGTAACTTCGGGTGAGCACTGTTTCACGCATCCTCGTAGTGCCTGTTTCTGGCACTTCTCCGGGTGCTACCTGCTGCTGAGAGGGCTCCTTGTCTTGCTCGACGTCCTGGTCCCTCCTGGGCCAAAGCAGCGTCCAAAAACGCTAACCGCACGATTTGCAGCTAGCAAGGCTTGCTGGCGTTCTTTCGGCGGGAAAACACTTCTGCACAACTCTCCACGGCGAGAGTGATCCGTCCACCAAAGGGGAAGTCTCTATCCCTTTTTGTTCCTGCAGAAACCTCAGCTTCTTCTGTCCAGTAGAAGCTTCTTTGCACCCACAGCTGGCATTTCCTGGGCATATGCCCATCTCCGACCTGCTTGTGACTTTTGGACTTGGTCCCCTTGTTCCACAGGTACCCTAGATTGGAAATCCATTGTTGTTGCATTGTTGGTTTGTGTCTTTCCTGCATTATTCCTCTATCACAACTTCTTTGTCTTAAGGGGAACTTTAGTGCACTTTGCACTCACTTTTCAGGGTCTTGGGGAGGGCTAATTTTCTAACTCTCAATATTTTCTAATAGTCCCAGCGACCCTCTACAAGGTCACATAGGTTTGGGGTCCATTCGTGGTTCGCATTCCACTTTTGGAGTATATGGTTTGTGTTGCCCGTATCCCTATGTGTCTCCATTGCATCCTATTGTAATTATACATTGTTTGCACTGTTTTCTAAGACTATACTGCATATTTTTAGTACTGTGTACATATAACTTGTGTATATTTGCTATCCTCATTCTGAGGGTACACTCTGAGATACTTTGGCATATTGTCATAAAAATAAAGTACCTTTATTTTTAGTATAACTGTGTATTGTGTTTTCTTATGGTATTGTGCAAGTGACACTTGTGGTACTGTAGTAGCTTCACACGTCTCCTAGTTCAGCCTAAGCTGCTCTGCTAAGCTACCATTATCTATCAGCCTAAGCTGCTAGACACCCTATACACTAATAAGGGATACCTGGGCCTGGTGCAAGGTGTAAGTACCCCTTGGTACTCACTACAAGCCAGTCCAGCCTCCTACATTGGTTGTGCAGCGGTGGGATAAGTGCTTTGAGACTACTTACCACTCTTGTCATTGTACTTTTCATAAGAGAAAAATATACAAAACAAGTTCAGTGTGTGTACACATAGTAAAAAGTTTTGCATTTCCTCTTTTCACTCTTTTCTAAAGTGCTGAAAAGTACTTCTAAACTTTCAAAAAGTTCTTAAAAGTTTAAAAAGTTTTTTTTTCTATCTTTCTAAAAAGTTCTGAAAACTTTTTTCTCTTTTTCTATCACTTTAACCCTCTCTAAAAATGTCTGGCACAGGCCAAAATGTTGATCTGTCCAAACTTGCTTATGATCACCTTAGCTGGAAAGGAGCAAGGAGTCTCTGCATAGAGAGAGGTTTGAGTGTAGGGAAGAATCCTTCCTTGGAATTGTTAATTAACATGCTTAGAGAACAAGATAAGGCAAAAAGTGCCCCATCTGTTGAAAAAGTAGCTAATGGTTCCCAATCTGATCCAGGGACTCCCCCAGGAAAAGATTCAGGAAAGAAACTTCTTAGCCTGCCCATTACTAGACAGTCTAGCATAGCTGGTACTGAGGTGGAGTCACATCATACAGATGATGTGCTCTCACATTACACTGTCAGCCAAGCTGTTAGGGTGGCTTCTGTAAGGGACAGGTCTCCTTCTGTTCATTCCCATCATACCTCTGTATCTAGGAATGTCCGTCCCACCAACCCTGATGACAGAATGTTAGAAAGGGAACTCAATAAATTGAGGGTGGAACAAACCAGACTGAAGCTTAAAAAGCAACAGCTGGATTTGGATAGACAGTCTTTTGAACTAGAGAAGGAAAGACAGAAGTTGGGTTTAGATACCCATGGTGGCAGCAGCAGTATTCCCCATAGTCATCCTGTAAAAGAGCATGATTCCAGGAATCTGCATAAGATAGTTCCCCCTTATAAGGAGGGGGATGACATTAACAAGTGGTTTGCTGCAATTGAGAGGGCCTGTGTAGTACAGGATGTCCCTCATAGGCAGTGGGCTGCTATCCTATGGCTATCGTTTAGTGGAAAAGGTAGGGATATGCTCCTTACTGTGAAAGAAAGTGATGCCAATAATTTTACAGTTCTTAAGAATGCACTCCTGGATGGTTATGGCTTAACCACTGAATAATACAGGATAAAGTTCAGAGAAACCAAAAAGGAGTCTTCACAAGACTGGGTTGATTTCATTGACCATTCAGTGAAGGCCTTGGAGGGGTGGTTACAAGGCAGTAAAGTTAATGATTTTGAAAGCCTGCATAACTTGATCCTGAGAGAGCATATTCTTAATAATTGTGTGTCTGATTTGTTGCACCCGTACTTGGTGGACTCTGATCTGACCTCTCCCCAAGAATTGGGAAAGAAGGCAGACAAATGGGTCAGAACAAGGGTGAACAGAAAAGTTCATACAGGGGGTGACAAAGATGGCAACAAAAAGAAGGATGGTAAGTCTTCAGACAAGGTTGGGGACAAATCTAAAAATGAGTCTTCATCAGGCCCACAAAAACACTCTGCTGGGGGTGGTGGGCCCAAATCCTCTTTTAATCAAAACAAAGAAAAGAAACCATGGTGCTATTTATGTAAAGTAAAAGGCCATTGGACAACAGATGCCAGTTGTCCAAAGAAAAGCACTAATCCTCCTACCACTACAACCCCTACTGCTACTCCTAGTGTCCCTACTAATAGCAGTGGTGGTAGGAACAAACCTACTAATAGCCAATCCAAGGGAGTAGCTGGGCTCACTATTGGTAACTTAGTTGGGGTTGGTCTTGTTAGGGAGACCACAGAGGCTGTGTTAGTCTCTGAGGGGGCTATTGATTTAGCCACCTTAGTTGCTTGTCCCCTTAATATGGATAAGTACAAGCAGCTACCCCTAATAAATGGTGTTGAGGTTCAGGCCTACAGGGACACTGGTGCCAGTGTGACTATTGTCATAGAGAAACTGGTCCACCCTGAACAACACCTACTTGGTCACCAGTACCAAGTAACCGATGCTCAAAACAACACACTTAGCCACCCCATGGCTGTTGTAAATCTCAACTGGGGGGGGGGGTTACTGGTCCAAAGAAAGTTGTGGTAGCCACAGATTTACCTGTAGACTGTCTACTAGGAAATGATTTGGAGACATCAGCTTGGGCAGATGTGGAGTTGGAAGCCCATGCAGCAATGCTGGGCATCCCAGGGCATATTTTTCCTTTACAAGGGCTCAGGCCAAGAAGCAAAAAGGACAGGGAAGCTTGGATCCTGGAACAATGGACCAAGTGCTCCCTAAAGCTAGGGCTAGTAGAAGCAAACCACTTCCTACTATCCATCCCTCTACAGTGGATTCTACTTCTGAGGAAGAAGAATTCCCTCCCTGTGCAGAACCTACACCAGAGGAGCTTGAAGCAGACACTGCTGAGCTTTTGGGTGAAGTGGTGTAGGAAAGTACCATCTTGCCTGGCATGTTACCCCCATTTTTCACTGTATATATGTTGTTTTAGTTGTATGTGTCACTGGGACCCTGTTCTCCAGGGCCCCAGTGCTCATAAGTGTGCCTGAATGTGTTACCTGGGTGGTGACTAACTGTCTCACTGAGGCCCTGCTAATCAGAACCTCAGTGGTTATGCTCTCTCATTTCTTTCAAATTGTCACTAACAGGCTAGTGACCAATTTTACCAATTTACATTGGATACTGGAACACCCTTATAATTCCCTAGTATATGGTACTGAGGTACCCAGGGTATTGGGGTTCCAGGAGATCCCTATGGGCTGCAGCATTTCTTTTGCCACCCATAGGGAGCTCTGACAATTCTTACACAGGCCTGCCACTGCAGCCTGAGTGAAATAATGTCCACGTTATTTCACAGCCATTTTTCATTGCACTTAAGTAACTTATAAGTCACCTATATGTCTACCCTTTACCTGGTAAAGGTTAGGTGCAAAGTTAATTAGTGTGAGGGCACCCTGGCACTAGCCAAGGTGCCCCCACATTGTTCAGGGCCAATTCCCTGAACTTTGTGAGTGCGGGGACACCATTACACGCGTGTACTACATATAGGTCACTACCTATATGTAGATTCACAATGGTAACTCTGAATATGGCCATGTAACATGTCTAAGATCATGGAATTGCCCCCTCTATGCCATCCTGGCATTGTTGGTACAATTCCATGATCCCAATGGTCTGTATCACAGACCCTGGTACTGCCAAACTGCCTTTCCTGGGGTTTCACTGCAGCTGCTGCTGCCAACCCCTCAGACAGGTTTCTGCCCCCCTGGGGTCAAGCCAGGCTTGTCCCAGGATGGCAGAACAAAGGACTTCCTCTGAGAGAGGGTGTTACACCCTCTCCCTTTGGAAAATGGTGTGAAGGCAGGGGAGGGGTAGCCTCCCCCAGCCTCTGGAAATGCTTTCTTGGGCACAGATGTGCCCAATTCTGCATAAGCCAGTCTACACCGGTTCAGGGACCCCTTAGCCCTGCTCTGGCGCGAAACTGGACAAAGGAAAGGGGAGTGACCACTCCCCTGACCTGCACCTCCCCTGGGAGGTGTCCAGAGCTCCTCCAGTGTGCTCCAGACCTCTGCCATCTTGGAAACAGAGGTGCTGCTGGCACACTGGACTGCTCTGAATGGCCAGTGCCACCAGGTGACGTCAGAGACTCCTTCTGATAGGCTCCTTCAGGTGTTAGTAGCCTATCCTCTCTCCTAGGTAGCCAAACCCTCTTTTCTGGCTATTTAGGGTCTCTGTCTCTGGGGAAACTTTAGATAACGAATGCAAGAGCTCATCAGAGTTCCTCTGCATCTCTCTCTTCACCTTCTGCCAAGGAATCGACTGCTGACCGCGCTGGAAGCCTGCAACACTGCAACAAAGTAGCAAAAACAACTACTGCAACTCTGTAACGCTGATCCTGCCGCCTTCTCGACTGTTTTCCTGGTGGTGCATGCTGTGGGGGTAGGCTGCCTCCTCTCTGCACTAGAAGCTCCGAAGAAATCTCCCGTGGGTCGACGGAATCTTCCCCCTGCAACCGCAGGCACCAAAAAGCTGCATTACCGGTCCCTTGGGTCTCCTCTCAGCACAACGAGCGAGGTCCCTCAAATCCAGCAACTCTGTCCAAGTGGCCCCCACAGTCCAGTGACTCTCCAGTCCAAGTTTGGTGGAGGTAAGTCCTTGCCTCCCCACGCCAGACTGCATTGTTGGTAACTGCGACTTTTGCAACTTCTCCGGTCCCTGTGCACTTCCGGCGGAAATCCTTTGTGCACAGCCAAGCCTGGGTCCACGGCACTCTAACCTGCATTGCACGACTTTCTAAGTTGGTCTCCGGCGACGTGGGACTCCTTTGTGTAACTTCAGGCAAGCACCGTTTCACGCATCCTCATAGTGCCTGTTTCTGGCACTTCTCCGGGTGCTACCTGCTGCTAAGAGGGCTCATTGTCTTGCTCGACGTCCCCTCTTCCTCCTGGTCCAATTTGCGACCTCCTGGTCCCTCCTGGCCCACAGCAGCATCCAAAAACGCTAACTGCACGATTTGCAACTAGCAAGGCTTGTTAGCGTTCTTTCGGCGGAAAAACTCTTCTGCACGACTCTCCAAGGCGAACGGGATCCGTCCACCAAAGGGGAAGTCTCTAGCCCTTTTCGTTCCTGCAGAAACCTCTGCTTCTTCTGTCCAGTATAAACTCCTTTGCTCCCACAGCTGGCATTTCCTGGGCATCTGCCCATCTCCGACTTGCTTGTGACTTTTGGACTTGGTCCCCTTGTTCCACAGGTATCCTAGATTGGAAATCCATTGTTGTAGCATTGTTGGTTTGTGTCTTTCCTGCATTATTCCTATATCACGACTTCTTTGTCTTTGGGGGAACTTTAGTGCACTTTGCACTCACTTTTCAGGGTCTTGGGGTGGGCTATTTTTCTAACCCTCACTATTTTCTAATAGTCCCAGCGACCCTCTACAAGGTCACATAGGTTTGGGGTCCATTCGTGGTTCGCATTCCACTTTTGGAGTATATGGTTTGTGTTGCCCCTATCCCTATGTGTCTCCATTGCATCCTATTGTAACTATACATTGTTTGCACTGTTTTCTAAGACTATACTGCATATTTTTAGTACTGTGTACATATAACTTGTGTATATTTGCTATCCTCACTCTGAGGGTATACTCTGAGATACTTTGGCATATTGTCATAAAAATAAAGTACCTTTATTTTTAGTATAACTGTGTATTGTGTTTTCTTATGATATTGTGCAAGTGACATTTGTGGTACTGTAGTAGCTTCACACGTCTCCTAGTTCAGCCTGAGCTGCTCCGCTAAGCTACTATTATCTATCAGCCTAAGCTGCTAGACAACCTATACACTAATAAGTGATACCTGGGCCTGGTGCAAGGTGTAAGTACCCCTTGGTACTCACTACAAGCCAGTCCAGCCTCCTACAAGGGGGGCCTGCCAGAGAGGAGCTGAGTGTGGCACAGCAAACCTGTCCCACATTAGAGGGTCTGAGACAGCAAGCTGTCAAATAGGCTAATGGGGATGTCAGTGACTCTCACAGAGTTTACTGGGAGGACAATCTCTTGTATACTGAGGCAAGGGATCCTAAACCTGGAGCTGCCAGGAGATTTGTGATTCCTCAGGAGTACAGAAAGTTCCTCCTAACCCTGGCACACGACATTCCCCTAGCTGGGCATCTAGGACAAATGAAAATTTGGGACAGGCTTGTTCCCCTGTTTCATTGGCCTAGAATGTCTGAGGACACAAAGGAATTTTGTAAGTCCTGTGAAACCTGTCAAGCCAGTGGCAAGACAGGTGGCATCCCAAAGGCACCCCTTATTCCACTGCCTGTGGTTGGGGTTCCCTTTGAAAGGGTAGGGGTTGACATAGTTGGCCCCCTTGACCCTCCTACTGCTTCAGGCAATAGATTCATCTTGGTGGTAGTGGACCATGCCACAAGATACCCTGAAGCTATTCCTTTAAGGACCACTACAGCTCCTGCAGTGGCAAAGGCCCTCCTGGGAATATTTTCCAGGGTGGGCTTCCCAAAGGAAGTAGTATCAGACAGGGGAAGCAATTTCATGTCTGCATACTTAAAGGCCATGTGGAAGGAGTGTGGTGTAACTTACAAGTTCACCACACTCTATCATCCACAAACAAATGGACTGGTGGAGAGATTTAACAAAACTCTCAAAGGCATGATTATGGGTCTCCCTGAAAAACTCCGCAGGAGATGGGATATCCTTCTACCATGCCTCCTTTTTGCCTACAGGGAGGTACCCCAAAAAGGAGTGGGCTTTAGCACCTTTGAACTTCTTTTTGGACACCCTGTTAGGGGTCCACTAACACTTGTAAAGGAGGGTTGGGAACAACATTTAAAAGCTCCTAAGCAAGATATTGTGGATTATGTACTTGGCCTCAGATCAAGAATGGCTGAGTATATGAAAAAGGCCAGTAAGAACCTTCAGGCCAGCCAAGAGCTCCAGAAGCAATGGCATGATCAGAAGGCAGTTTTGGTGCAGTACCAACCAGGACAGAAAGTGTGGGTCTTGGAGCCTGTGGCCCCAAGAGCACTCCAAGATAAATGGAGTGGACCCCACACAATTGTTGAGAAAAAGGGTGAAGTCACTTATTTAGTTGATTTAGGCACTGCCAGGAGTCCCCTTAGGGTGCTCCATGTCAACCGCCTGAAACCCTACTATGACAGGGCTGATCTCACCCTGCTCATGGCAACTGATGAGGGACAGGAAGAAGACAGTGATCCTCTACCTGATCTCTTCTCTTCCACAGAACAAGATGCTCTTGTGGAAGGAGTAGTTTTGGCTGATTGTCTTACTGCTGAGCAGAAAGACAATTGCATAAATCTCCTAGATCAATTCTCTGAACTCTTCTCTACTGTGCCAGGTACCACTTCTTGGTGTGAGCACACTATAGATACTGGAGACAGCTTGCCTGTCAAAAGTAAGATCTATAGGCAGCCTGACCATATCAGGGACTGCATAAAGCAAGAGGTCCAGATATGTTAGAACTAGGAGTGGTTGAGCACTCTGAAAGTCCATGGGCTTCTCCTGTGGTACTTGTACCAAAACACCATTCCAAAGATGGAAAGAAGGAAATGCGCTTTTGTGTAGACTATAGAGGTCTCAACTTGGTAACCAAAACTGATGCTCACCCTATACCCAGGGCAGATGAGCTCATAGATACACTGGCATCTGCCAAGTATCTAAGCACTTTTGATTTGACTGCAGGGTATTGGCAGATCAAATTATCAGAAGATGCTAAACCTAAAACAGCATTTTCAACCATTGGAGGACATTACCAGTTCACTGTAATGCCTTTTGGATTGAAAAATGCAACTGCCACTTTTCAGAGGTTGGTGAACACAGTCCTGCAAGGGCTGGAAGCTTTCAGTGCAGCATATTTGGACGATATAGCTGTCTTTAGCTCCAGCTGGGATGATCACCTGGTCCACCTATGGAAAGTTTTGGAGGCCCTGCAAAAGGCAGGCCTCACTATCAAGGCTTCAAAGTGCCAGATAGGGCAGGGTAAGGTGGTTTATCTGGGACACCTTGTTGGTGGGGAACAGATTGCACCACTACAGGGGAAAATCCAAACAATTATTGATTGGGTTCCCCCTACTACACAGACTCAAGTGAGAGCCTTCCTAGGCCTCACTGGGTATTACAGGAGGTTCATTAAGAACTATGGCTCCATTGCAGCCCCTCTTAATGACCTCACTTCCAAGAAGATGCCTAAAAAGGTATTATGGACAGCAAACTGTCAGAAAGCTTTTGAGGAGCTCAAGCAGGCCATGTGCTCTGCACCTGTCCTGAAAAGCCCTTGTTACTCTAAAAAATTCTATGTCCAAACTGATGCATCTGAATTAGGAGTAGGGGCAGTCCTATCACAACTTAATTCTGAGGGCCAGGATCAACCTGTTGCTTTTATTAGTAGGAGGTTGACCCCTAGAGAAAAGCGTTGGTCTGCCATTGAGAGGGAGGCCTTTGCTGTGGTCTGGGCACTGAAGAAGTTGAGGCCATACCTGTTTGGCACTCACTTCATTGTTCAGACAGACCACAAACCTCTACTTTGGCTAAAACAAATGAAAGGTGAAAATCCTAAATTGTTGAGGTGGTCCATATCCCTACAGGGAATGGACTATACAGTGGAACATAGACCTGGGAGTAGCCACTCCAATGCAGATGGACTCTCCAGATATTTCCACTTAGACAATGAAGACTCACCAGGTCATGGCTAGTCTTATTGTCCTTCGTTTGGGGGGGGGGTTGTGTAGGAAAGTACCATCTTGCCTGGCATGTTACCCCCATTTTTCACTGCATATATGTTGTTTTAGTTGTATGTGTCACTGGGACCCCGTTCTCCAGGGCCCCAGTGCTCATAAGTGTGCCTGAATGTGTTACCTGTGTAGTGACTAACTGTCTCACTGAGGCTCTGCTAATCAGAACCTCAGTGGTTATGCTCTCTCATTTCTTTTTAATTGTCACTAAAGGCTAGTGACCAATTTTACCAATTTACATTGGCTACTGGAACACCCTTATAATTCCCTAGTATATGGTACTGAGGTACCCAGGGTATTTGGGTTCCAGGAGATCCCTATGGGCTGCAGCATTTCTTTTGCCACCCATAGGGAGCTCTGACAATTCTTACACAGGCCTGCCACTGCAGCCTGAGTGAAATAACGTCCACGTTATTTCACAGCCATTTTTCACTGCACTTAAGTAACTTATAAGTCACCTATATGTTTAACCTTTACCTGGTAAAGGTTAGGTGCAAAGTTACTTAGTGTGAGGGCACCCTGGCACTAGCCAAGGTGCCCCCACATTGTTCAGGGCCAATTCCCTGAACTTTGTGAGTGCGGGGACACCATTACACGCTTGTACTACATATAGGTCACTACCTATATGTAGCTTCACAATGGTAACTCCGAATATGACCATGTAACATGTCTAGGATCATGGAATTGCACCCTCTATGCCATCCTGGCATTGTTGGTACAATTCCATGATCCCAGTGGTCTGTAGCACAGACCCTGGTACTGCCAAACTGCCTTTCCTGGGGTTTCACTGCAGCTGCTGCTGCTGCCAACCCCTCAGACAGGTTTCTGCCCCCCTGGGGTCAAGCCAGGCTTGTCCCAGGATGGCAGAACAAAGGACTTCCTCTGAGAGAGGGTGTTACACCCTCTCCCTTTGGAAAATGGTGTGAAGGCAGGAGAGGGGTAGCCTCCCCCAGCCTCTGGAAATGCTTTCTTGGGCACAGATGTGCCCAATTCTGCATAAGCCAGTCTACACCGGTTCAGGGACCCCTTAGCCCTGCTCTGGCGCGAAACTGGACAAAGGAAAGGGGAGTGACCACTCCCCTGACCTGCACCTCCCCTGGGAGGTGTCCAGAGCTCCTCCAGTGTGCTCCAGACCTCTGCCATCTTGGAAACAGAGGTGCTGCTGGCACACTGGACTGCTCTGAGTGGCCAGTGCCACCAGGTGACGTCAGAGACTCCTTCTGTTAGGCTCCTTCAGGTGTTAGTAGCCTATCCTCTCTCCTAGGTAGCCAAACCCTCTTTTCTGGCTATTTAGGGTCTCTGTCTCTGGGGAAACTTTAGATAACGAATGCAAGAGCTCATCAGAGTTCCTCTGCATCTCTCTCTTCACCTTCTGCCAAGGAATCGACTGCTGACCGCGCTGGAAGCCTGCAAAACTGCAACATAGTAGCAAAGACGACTACTGCAACTCTGTAACGCTGATCCTGCCGCCTTCTCGACTGTTTTCCTGGTGGTGCATGCTGTGGGGGTAGTCTGCCTCCTCTCTGCACTAGAAGCTCCGAAGAAATCTCCCGTGGGTCGACGGAATCTTCCCCCTGCAACTGCAGGCACCAAAAAGCTGCATTACCGGTCCCTTGGGTCTCCTCTCAGCACGACGAGCGAGGTCCCTCGAATCCAGCGACTCTGTCCAAGTGACCCCCACAGTCCAGTGACTCTTCAGTCCAAGTTTGGTGGAGGTAAGTCCTTGCCTCACCTCGCTGGGCTGCATTGCTGGGAACCGCGACTTTTGCAACTTCTCCGGCCCCTGTGCACTTCCGGCGGAAATCATTTGTGCACAGCCAAGCCTGTGTCCACGGCACTCTAACCTGCATTGCACGACTTTCTAAGTTGGTCTCCGGCGACGTGGGACTCCTTTGTGCAACTTCAGCGAGCACCGTTTCACGCATCCTCGTAGTGCCTGTTCCTGGCACTTCTCCGGGAGCTACCTGCTTCAGTGAGGGCTCTTTGTCTTGCTCGACGACCCCTCTCGCTTCAGGTCCAATTTGCGACCTCCTGGTCCCTCCTGGGCCCCAGCAGCGTCCAAAAACGCCAAATGCACGATTTGCGTCTAAAAAGGCTTGTTGGCGTCCTTTCGGTGGGAAAACACTTCTGCACGACTCTCCACGGGGAGAGGGATCGGTCCACCAAAGGGAAAGTCTCTAGCCCTTTTCGTTCCTGCAGAAACCTCAGCTTCTTCTGTCCAGTCGAAGCTTCTTTGCACCCGCAGCTGGCATTTCCTGGGCATCTGCCCATATCCGACTTGCTTGTGACTTTTGGACTTGGTCCCCTTGTTCCACAGGTACCCTAGATTGGAAATCTACAGTTGTTGCATTGCTGGTTTGTGTCTTTCCTGCATTATTCCTCTAACACGACTTCTTTGTCCTTAGGGGAACTTTGGTGCACTTTGCACTCACTTTTCAGGGTCTTGGGGAGGGTTATTTTTCTAACTCTCACTATTTTCTAATAGTCCCAGCGACCCTCTACAAGGTCACATAGGTTTGGGGTCCATTCGTGGTTCGCATTCCACTTTTGGAGTATATGGTTTGTGTTGCCCCTATCCCTATATTTCCCCATTGCATCCTATTGTAACTATACATTGTTTGCACTGTTTTCTAAGACTATACCACATATTTTTAGTACTGTGTACATATAACTTGTGTATATTTACTATCCTCACTCTGAGGGTACACTCTGAGATACTTTGGCATATTGTCATAAAAATAAAGTACCTTTATTTTTAGTATAACTGTGTATTGTGTTTTCTTATGATATTGAGCAAGTGACACTTGTGGTACTGTAGTAGCTTCACACGTCTCCTAGTTCAGCCTAAGCTGCTCTGCTAAGCTACCATTATCTATCAGCCTAAGCTGCAAGACACCCTATACACTAATAAGCGATACCTGGGCCTGGTGCAAGGTGTAAGTACCCCTTGGTACTCACTACAAGCCAGTCCAGCCTCCTACTTTGGTTGTGCAGTGGTGGGATAAGTGCTTGAGACTACTTACCACTCTTGTCATTGTACTTTTCATAAGAGAAAAATATACAAAACAAGGTCAGTGTATATACACATAGCCAAAAAGTTTTGCATTTCCTCTTTTCACTCTTTTCTAAGTGCTGAAAAGTACTCCTAAACTTTCAAAAAGTTCTTAAAAGTTTAAAAAGTTTTTTTCTGTCTTTCCAAAAAGTTCTGAAAACTTTTTTCTCTTTTTCTATCACTTTAACTCTCTCTAAAAAATGTCTGGCACAGGCCAAAGTGTTGATCTGTCCAAATTTGCATATGACAACCTTAGCTGGAAAAGAGCAAGGAGTCTCTGTATAGAGAGAGGTTTGAGTGTAGGGAAGAATCCGTCCTTGGAACTGTTACTTAACATGCTTAGAGAACAGGATAAGGCCATAGGTGCCCCATCTGTTGAAAAAGTACCTAATAGTTCCCAATCTGATTCAGGGACTCCCCCAGGAAAAGATTTAGGAAAGAAACTTCCTAGCCTGCCCATTACTAGACAGTCTAGCATAGATGGTAATGATGATGAGCCACACCATAGAAATAGTGTTGTCTCACATCATAGCAAAAGCATATATTCTCACCATACTGGTAGTAATGTTTCTGTAAACCAAGCTATTAGGGTGGCTCCTGTAAGGGACAGGTCTCCTTCTGTTCATTCCCATCATAGCTCTGTTTCTAGAAATGTCCCTCCCACCAACCCTGATGACAGAATGTTAGAGAGGGAACTCAATAAGTTGAGGGTGGAACAAACCAGACTGAAGCTTAAAAAGCAACATCTGGATTTGGATAGACAGTCTTTTGAATTAGAGAAGGAAAGACAGAAGTTGGGTTTAGAAACCCATGGTGGCAGCAGCAGTATTCCCCATAGTCATCCTGCAAAAGAGCATGATTCCAGGAATCTGCACAAGATAGTTCCCCCTTATAAGGAGGAGGATGACATTAACAAGTGGTTTGCTGCACTTGAGAGGGCCTGTGTTGTACAGGATGTCCCTCAAAGGCAGTGGGCTGCTATCCTATGGCTATCATTTAGTGGAAAAGGTAGGGATAGGCTCCTTACTGTGAAAGAAAATGATGCTAATAATTTCCAAGTTCTTAAGAATGCACTCCTGGATGGTTATGGCTTAACCACTGAACAGTACAGGATAAAGTTCAGAGAGACCAAAAAGGAGTCTTCACAAGACTGGGTTGATTTCATTGACCATTCAGTGAAGGCCTTGGAGGGGTGGTTACATGGCAGTAAAGTTACTGATTATGACAGCCTGTATAACTTAATCCTGAGAGAGCATATTCTTAATAATTGTGTGTCTGATTTGTTGCACCAGTACTTGGTGGACTCTGATCTGACCTCTCCCCAAGAATTGGGAAAGAAGGCAGACAAATGGGTCAGAACAAGAGTGAACAGAAAAGTTCATACAGGGGGTGACAAAGATGGCAACAAAAAGAAGGATGGTAAGTCTTCTGACAAGGGTGGGGACAAATCTAAAAATGAGTCTTCATCAGGCCCACAAAAACACTCTGGTGGGGGTGGTGGGTCCAAATCCTCCTTTAATCAGAACAAGGAAAAGAAACCATGGCGCTATTTATGTAAAATAAAAGGCCATTGGACAACAGATCCCAGTTGTCCAAAGAAAGGCACCACAGCTCCTACCACTACAACCCCTACTGCTACACCTAGTGTACCTACTAATAGCAGTGGTGGTGGGAGCAAACCTACTAATAGCCAATCCAAGGGAGTAGCTGGGCTCACTTTTGGTAATTTAGTTGGGGTTGGTGTGATTAGGGAGACCACAGAGGCTACTTTAGTCTCTGAAGGGGCTATTGATTTAGCCACTTTGGTTGCTTGCCCCCATAACTTGGAGAAGTACAAGCAACTAACCCTAATAAATGGTGTTGAGGTCCAGGCCTACAGGGACACAGGTGCCAGTGTCACAATGGTGATTGAGAAACTGGTGCACCCTGAACAACACATACTTGGACACCAGTACCAAGTAACCGATGCTCACAACATAACACAAAGCCACCCCATGGCTGTTGTAAATCTCAACTGGGGGGGGGTAACTGGTCCAAAGAAAGTTGTGGTAGCTTCAGATTTACCTGTAGACTGTCTATTAGGGAATGATTTGGAGACATCAGCTTGGTCAGATGTGGAGTTGGAGGCCCATGCAGCAATGCTGGGCATCCCAGGGCATATTTTTGCTTTGACAAGGGCTCAGGCCAAAAAGCAAAAAGGACAGGGAAGCTTGGATCCTGGAACAATGGGCCAAGTGCTCCCTAAAGCTAGGGCTAGTAGAAGCAAACCACTTCCTACTATCCCTCCCTCTACAGTGGATTCAACTTCTGAGGAAGAAGAATTCCCTCCCTGTGCAGAACCTACACCAGAGGAGCTGGAAGCAGACACTGCTGAGCTTTTGGGTGAAGGGGGGCCTGCCAGAGAGGAGCTGAGTGTGGCACAGCAAACCTGTCCCACATTAGAGGGTCTCAGACAGCAAGCTGTCAAACAGGCTAATGGGGATGTCAATGACTCTCACAGAGTTTACTGGGAGGACAACCTCTTGTACACTGAGCATAGGGATCCTAAACCTGGAGCTGCCAGGAGATTAGTGATTCCTCAGGAGTACAGAAAGTTCCTCCTAACACTGGCACATGACATTCCCTTAGCTGGGCATCTAGGACAAATGAAAACTTGGGACAGGCTTGTTCCCCTGTTTCATTGGCCTAGGATGTCTGAGGACACAAAGGAATTTTGTAAGTCCTGTGAAACCTGTCAAGCCAGTGGCAAGACAGGTGGCACCCCAAAGGCACCCCTTATCCCACTGCCTGTGGTTGGGGTTCCCTTTGAAAGGGTAGGGGTTGACATAGTTGGCCCCCTTGACCCTCCTACTGCTTCAGGCAATAGGTTTATCTTGGTGGTAGTGGACCATGCAACAAGATATCCTGAAGCTATTCCTTTAAGGACCACTACAGCTCCTGCAGTGGCAAAGGCCCTCCTGGGAATATTTTCCAGGGTGGGCTTCCCAAAGGAAGTAGTATCAGACAGAGGAAGCAATTTCATGTCTGCATACTTAAAGGCCATGTGGAAGGAGTGTGGTGTAACATACAAGTTCACAACACCCTATCATCCACAAACAATTGGACTGGTGGAGAGATTTAATAAAACTCTCAAAGGCATGATTATGGGTCTCCCTGAAAAACTCCGCAGGAGATGGGATATCCTTCTACCATGCCTCCTTTTTGCCTACAGGGAGGTACCCCAGAAAGGAGTGGGCTTCAGCCCCTTTGAACTTCTTTTTGGACACCCTGTTAGGGGTCCACTCACACTTGTAAAGGAGGGTTGGGAACAACCTTTAAAAGCTCCTAAGCAGGATATTGTGGATTATGTACTTGGCCTCAGATCAAGGATGGCTGAGTACATGAAAAAGGCCAGTAAAAACCTTCAGGCCAGCCAAGAGCTCCAGAAGCAATGGCATGATCAGAAGGCTGTTTTGGTTCAGTACCAACCAGGGCAGAAAGTGTGGGTCTTGGAGCCTGTGGCCCCAAGAGCACTCCAAGATAAATGGAGTGGACCCCACACAATTGTTGAAAAGAAGGGTGAAGTCACCTATTTAGTTGACTTAGGCACTGCCAGGAGTCCCCTTAGGGTGCTCCATGTCAACCGCCTGAAACCCTACTATGACAGGGCTGATCTCACCCTGCTCATGGCAACTGATGAGGGACAGGAAGAAGACAGTGATCCTCTACCTGATCTCTTCTCTTCCACAGAACAAGATGCTCTTGTGGAAGGTGTAGTTTTGGCTGATTGTCTTACTGCTGAGCAGAAAGATAATTGCATAAATCTCCTAGGACAATTTTCAGAACTCTTCTCTACTGTGCCAGGCACCACTTCTTGGTGTGAGCACACTATAGATACTGGAGACAGTTTACCTGTCAAAAGTAAGATCTATAGGCAGCCTGACCATGTCAGGGACTACATAAAGCAAGAAGTTCAGAAAATGTTGGAACTAGGAGTGGTTGAGCACTCTGACAGTCCATGGGCTTCTCCTGTGGTACTGGTACCAAAACCCAATTCTAAAGATGGAAAGAAGGAAATGCGGTTTTGTGTAGACTATAGAGGTCTCAACTTGGTAACCAAAACTGATGCTCACCCTATACCCAGGGCAGATGAGCTCATAGATACACTGGCATCTGCCAAGTATCTAAGCACTTTTGATTTGACTGCAGGGTATTGGCAGATCAAATTGTCAGAAGATGCTAAACCTAAAACTGCATTTTCAACCATTGGAGGACATTACCAATTCACAGAAATGCCTTTTGGATTGAAAAATGCACCTGCCACTTTTCAGAGGTTGGTGAACACAGTCCTGCAAGGGCTGGAAGCTTTCAGTGCAGCATATCTGGACGATATAGATGTCTTTAGCTCCAGCTGGGATGATCACCTGGTCCACCTATGGAAAGTTTTGGAGGCCCTGCAAAAGGCAGGCCTCACTATCAAGGCTTCAAAGTGCCAGATAGGGCAGGGTAAGGTGGTTTATCTGGGACACCTTGTTGGTAGGGAACAGATTGCACCACTACAGGGGAAAATCCAAACAATTATTGATTGGGTTCCCCCTACAACACAGACTCAGGTGAGAGCCTTCCTAGGCCTCACTGGGTATTACAGAAGGTTCATTAAGAACTATGGCTCCATTGCAGCCCCTCTTAATGACCTCACTTCCAAGAAGATGCCTAAAAAGGTATTATGGATAGCAAACTGTCAGAAAGCTTTTGAGGAGCTGAAGCAGACCATGTGCTCTGCACCTGTCCTGAAAAGCCCTTGTTACTCTAAAAAAATTTATGTCCAAACTGATGCATCTGAATTAGGAGTAGGGGCAGTCCTATCACAACTTAATTCTGAGGGCCAGGATCAACCTGTTGCTTTTATTAGTAGGAGGTTGACCCCTAGAGAAAAGCGTTGGTCTGCCATAGAGAGGGAGGCCTTTGCTGTGGTCTGGGCTCTGAAGAAGTTGAGGCCATACCTGTTTGGCACTCACTTCATTGTTCAGACAGACCACAAACCTCTACTTTGGCTAAAACAAATGAAAGGTGAAAATCCTAAATTGTTGAGGTGCTCCATATCCCTACAGGGAATGGACTATACAGTGGAACATAGACCTGGGAGTAGCCACTCCAATGCAGATGGACTCTCCAGATATTTCCACTTAGACAATTAAGACTCATCAGGTCATGGCTAGTCTTATTGTTCTTCGTTTGGGGGGGGGGGGGGGTTGTGTAGGAAAGTACCATCTTGCCTGGCATGTTACCCCCATTTTTCAATGTATATATGTTGTTTTAGTTATATGTGTCACAGGGACCCTGTTCTCCAGGACCCCAGTGCTCATAAGTGTGCCTGAATGTGTTACCTGTGTAGTGACTAACTGTCTCACTGAGGCTCTGCTAATCAGAACCTCAGTGGTTATGCTCTCTCATTTCTTTCAAATTGTCACTAACAGGCTAGTGACCAATTTTACCAATTTACATTGGCTTTCTGGAACACCCTTATAATTCCCTAGTATATGGTACTGAGGTACCCAGGGTATTGGGGTTCCAGGAGATCCCTATGGGCTGCAGCATTTCTTTTGCCACCCATAGGGAGCTCTGACAATTCTTACACAGGCCTGCCACTGCAGCCTGAGTGAAATAACGTCCACGTTATTTCACAGCCATTTTACACTGCACTTAAGTAACTTATAAGACACCTATATGTCTAACCTTTACCTGGTAAAGGTTAGGTGACAAGTTACTTAGTGTGAGGGCACCCTGGCACTAGCCAAGGTGCCCCCACATTGTTCAGGGCCAATTCCCTGAACTTTGTGAGTGCGGGGACACCATTACACGCATGTACTACATATAGGTCACTACCTATATGTAGCTTCACAATGGTAACTCCGAATATGGCCATGTAACATGTCTAAGATCATGGAATTGCCCCCTCTATGCCATCCTGGCATTATTGGGACAATTCCATGATCCCAGTGGTTTGTAGCACAGACCCTCGTACTGCCAAACTGCCTTTCCTGGGGTTTCACTGCAGCTGCTGCTGCTGCCAACCCCTCAGACAGGTTTCTGCCCCCCTGGGGTCAAGCCAGGCTTGTCCCCGGATGGCAGAGCAAAGGACTTCCTCTGAGAGAGGGTGTTACACCCTCTCCCTTTGGAAAATGGTGTGAAGGCAGGGAAGGAGTAGCCTCCCCCAGCCTCTGGAAATGCTTTCTTGGGCACAGATGTGCCCACTTCTGCATAAGCTAGTCTACACCGGTTCAGGGACCCCTTAGCCCCTGGTCTGGCGCGAAACTGGACAAAGGAAAGGGGAGTGACCACTCCCCTGACCTGCACCTCCCCTGGGAGGTGTCCAGAGCTCCTCCAGTGTGCTCCAGACCTCTGCCATCTTGGAAACAGAGGTGCTGCCAGCACACTGGACTGCTCTGAGTGGCCAGTGCCACCAGGTGACGTCAGAGACTCCTTCTGATAGGCTCCTTCAGGTGTTAGTAGCCTATCCTCTCTCCTAGGTGGCCAAACCCTCTTTTCTGGCTATTTAGGGTCTCTGTCTCTGGGGAAACTTTAGATAACGAATGCAAGAGCTCATCAGAGTTCCTCTGCATCTCTCTCTTCACCTTCTGCCAAGGAATCGACTGCTGACCGCGCTGGAAGCCTGCAAACCTGCAACATAGTAGCAAAGACGACTACTGCAACTCTGTAACGCTGATCCTGCCGCCTTCTCGACTGTTTTCCTGGTGGTGCATGCTGTGGGGGTAGTCTGCCTCCTCTCTGCACTAGAAGCTCCGAAGAAATCTCCCGTGGGTCGACGGAATCTTCCCCCTGCAACCGCAGGCACCAAAAAGCTGCATTACCGGTCCCTTGGGTCTCCTCTCAGCACGACGAGCGAGGTCCCTTGAATCCAGCAACTCTGTCCAAGTGACTCCCACAGTCCAGTGACTCTTCAGTCCAAGTTTGGTGGAGGTAAGTCCTTGCCTCCCCACGCCAGACTGCATTGTTGGTAACCGCGACTTTTGCAACTTCTCCGGCCCCTGTGCACTTCCGGCCGAAATCCTTCGTGCACATCCAAGCCTGGGTCCACGGCACTCTAACCTGCATTGCACGACTTTCTAAGTTGGTCTCCGGCGACGTGGGACTCCTTTGTGTAACTTCGGGTGAGCACCGTTTCACGCATCCTCGTAGTGCCTGTTTCTGGCACTTCTACGGGTGCTACCTGCTGCTGAGAGGGCTCCTTGTCTTGCTCGACGTCCCCTCCTCCTCCTGGTCCAATTTGCGACCTCCTGGTCCCTCCTGGGCCACAGCAGCGTCCAAAAACGCTAACAGCACGATTTGCAGCTAGCAAGGCTTGTTGGCGTTCTTTCGGCGGGAAAACACTTCTGCACGACTCTCCACGGCGAGCGGAATCCGTCCACCAAAGGGGAAGTCTCTAGCCCTTTTCGTTCCTGCAGAAACCTCTGCTTGTTCTGTCCAGTAGAAGCTGCTTTGCACCCACAGCTGGCATTTCCTGGGCATTTGCCCATCTCCGACTTGCTTGTGACTTTTGGACTTGGTCCCCTTGTTCCACAGGTACCCTAGATTGGAAATCCATCGTTGTTGCATTGTTGGTTTGTGTCTTTCCTGCATTATTCCTCTACCACGACTTCTTTGTCTTTTGGGGAACTTTAGTGCACTTTGCACTCACTTTTCAGGGTCTTGGGGAGGGCTAATTTTCTAACTCTCACTATTTTCTAATAGTCCCAGCGACCCTCTACAAGGTCACATAGGTTTGGGGTCCATTCGTGGTTCGCATTCCACTTTTGGAGTATATGGTTTGTGTTGCCCCTATCCCTATGTGTCCCCATTGCATCCTATTGTAACTATACATTGTTTGCACTGTTTTCTAAGACTATACTGCATATTTTTAGTACTGTGTACATATAACTTGTGTATATTTGCTATCCTCACTCTGAGGGTACACTCTGAGATACTTTGGCATATTGTCATAAAAATAAAGTACCTTTATTTTTAGTATAACTGTGTATTGTGTTTTCTTATGATATTGTGCAAGTGACACTTGTGGTACTGTAGTAGCTTCACACGTCTCCTAGTTCAGCCTAAGCTGCTCTGCTAAGCTACCATTATCTATCAGCCTAAGCTGCTAGACACCCTATACACTAATAAGGGATACCTGGGCCTGGTGAAAGGTGTAAGTACCCCTTGGTACTCACTGTGAGAAAGTAGCCTCTTTCTAGCCTTGTTACCCCCACTTTTGGCCTGTTTGTGAGTGTATGTCAGGGTGTTTGTCACTGTTTTCACTGTCTCACTGGGATCCTGATAGCCAGGCCCCAGTGCTCATAGTGAAAACACTATGTTTTCAGTATGGTTGTTATGTGTCACTGGGATCCTGCTGGTCAGGACCCCAGTGCTCATAGGTTTGTGGCCTATATGTATGTGTCACTGGGACCCTGTCACACAGGGCCCCAGTGCTCATAGGTGTGCATGTATATGTTCCCTGTGTGGTGCCTAACTGTCTCACTGAGGCTCTGCTAACCAGAACCTCAGTGGTTATGCTCTCTCATTACTTCCAAATTGTCACTAACAGGCTAGTGACCAATTTTACCAATTCACATTGGCTTACTGGAACACCCTTATAAATCCCTAGTATATGGTACTGAGGTACCCAGGGTATTGGGGTTCCAGGAGATCCCTATGGGCTGCAGCATTTCTTTTGCCACCCATAGGGAGCTCTGACAATTCTTACACAGGCCTGCCACTGCAGCCTGAGTGAAATAACGTCCACGTTATTTCACAGCCATTTTACACTGCACTTAAGTAACTTATAAGTCACCTATATGTCTAACCTTTCCCTGGTGAAGGTTAGGTGCAAAGTTACTTAGTGTGAGGGCACCCTGGCACTAGCCAAGGTGCCCCCACATTGTTCAGAGCCAATTCCCTGAACTTTGTGAGTGCGGGGACACCATTACACGCGTGCACTACATATAGGTCACTACCTATATGTAGCTTCACCATGGTAACTCCGAATATGGCCATGTAACATGTCTATGATCATGGAATTGCCCCCTCTATGCCATCCTGGCATAGTTGGCACAATCCCATGATCCCAGTGGTCTGTAGCACAGACCCTGGTAATGCCAAACTGCCCTTCCTGGGGTTTCACTGCAGCTGCTGCTGCTGCCAACCCCTCAGACAGGCATCTGCCCTCCTGGGGTCCAGCCAGGCCTGGCCCAGGATGGCAGAACAAAGAACTTCCTCTGAGAGAGGGTGTGACACCCTCTCCCTTTGGAAAATGGTGTGAAGGCAGGGGAGGAGTAGCCTCCCCCAGCCTCTGGAAATGCTTTCTTGGGCACAGATGTGCCCATTTCTGCATAAGCCAGTCTACACCGGTTCAGGGACCCCTTGGCCCCTGCTCTGGCGCGAAACTGGACAAAGGAAAGGGGAGTGACCACTCCCCTGACCTGCACCTCCCCTGGGAGGTGTCCAGAGCTCCTCCAGTGTGCTCCAGACCTCTGCCATCTTGGAAACAGAGGTGCTGCTGGCACACTGGACTGCTCTGAGTGGCCAGTGCCACCAGGTGACGTCAGAGACTCCTGCTGATAGGCTCCTTCAGGTGTTAGTAGCCTATCCTCTCTCCTAGGTAGCCAAACCCTCTTTTCTGGCTATTTAGGGTCTCTGTCTCTGTGGAAACTTTAGATAACGAATGCAAGAGCTCATCCGAGTTCCTCTGCATCTCCCTCTTCACCTTCTGATAAGGAAACGACCGCTGACCGTGCTGGAAGCCTGCAAACCTGCAACATAGTAGCAAAGACAACTACTGCAACACTGTAACGCTGATCCTGCCGCCTTCTCGACTGTTTTCCTGCTTGTGCATGCTGTGGGGGTAGCCTGCCTCCTCTCTGCACCAGAAGCTCCGAAGAAATCTCCCGTGGGTCGACGGAATCTTCCCCCTGCAACCGCAGGCACCAAAAAGCTGCATTACCGGTCCCTTGGGTCTCCTCTCAGCACGACGAGCGAGGTCCCTCGAATCCAGCGACTCTGTCCAAGTGACCCCCACAGTCCAGTGACTCTTCAGTCCAAGTTTGGTGGAGGTAAGTCCTTGCCTCACCTCGCTGGTCTGCATTGCTGGGAACCGCGACTTTGCAGCTACTCCGGCCCCTGTGCACTTCCGGCGGAAATCCTTTGTGCACAGCCAATCCTGGGTCCACAGCACTCTAACCTGCATTGCACGACTTTCTAAGTTGGTCTCCGGCGACGTGGGACTCCTTTGTGCAACTTCGGCGAGAACTGTTTCACGCATCCTTGTAGTGCCTGTTTCTGGCACTTCTCCGGGTGCTACCTGCTTCAATCAGGACTCTTTGTCTTGCACGACGTCCCCTCTCTCTTCAGGTCCAATTTTCGACCTCCTGGTCCCTCCTGGGCCCCAGCAGCGTCCAAAAACGCCAAACGAACGATTTGCGCCTAGCAAGGCTTGTTGGCGTCCTTTTGGTGGGAAAACACTTCTGCACGACTCTCCACGGCGAGAGGGATCCGTCCAATAAAGGGTAAGTCTCTAGCCCTTTTCGTTCCTGCAGAAACCTCAGCTTCTTCTGTCCAGTAGAAGCTTCTTTGCACCCACAGCTGGCATTTCCTGGGCATCTGCCCATCTCCGACTTGCTTGTGACTTTTGGACTTGGTCCCCTTGTTCCACAGGTACCCTAGATTGGAAATCCACAGTTGTTGCATTGCTGGTGTGTGTCTTTCCTGCATTATTCCTCTAACACGACTACTTTGTCCTTAGGGGAACTTTAGTGCACTTTGCACTCACTTTTCAGGGTCTTGGGGAGGGTTATTTTTTTAACTCTCACTATTTTCTAATAGTCCCAGCGACCCTCTACAAGCTCACATAGGTTTGGGGTCCATTCGTGGTTCGCATTCCACTTTTGGAGTATATGGTTTGTGTTGCCCCTATCCCTATGTTTCCCCATTGCATCCTATTGTAACTATACATTGTTTGCACTGTTTTCTAAGACTATACTGCATATTTTTGCTATTGTGTATATATATCTTGTGTATATTTCCTATCCTCTCACTGAGGGTACACTCTAAGATACTTTGGCATATTGTCATAAAAATAAAGTACCTTTATTTTTAGCATAACTGTGTATTGTGTTTTCTTATGATATTGTGCACATGACACTAAGTGGTACTGTGGTAGCTTCACACGTCTCCTAGTTCAGCCTAAGCTGCTCTGCTAAGCTACCATTATCTATCAGCCTAAGCTGCTAGACACCCTATACACTAATAAGGGATAACTGGGCCTGGTGCAAGGTGCAAGTACCCCTTGGTACTCACTACAAACCAGTCCAGCCTCCTACATTGGTGGCAGCGGTGGGATAAGTGCTTGAGACTACTTACCACTCTTGTCATTGTACTTTTCATAAGAGAAAAATATACAAAACAAGGTCAGTGTATATACACATAGCCAAAAAGTTTTGCATTTCCTCTTTTCACTCTTTTCTAAGTGCTGAAAAGTACTTCTAAACTTTCAAAAAGTTCTTAAAAGTTTAAAAAGTTTTTTCTGTCTTTCCAAAAAAGTTCTGGAAACTTTTTTCTCTTTTTCTATCACTTTAACTCTCTCTAAAAAATGTCTGGCACAGGCCAAAATGTTGATCTGTCCAAACTTGCATATGACAACCTTAGCTGGAAAAGAGAAAGGAGTCTCTGTATAGAGAGAGGTTTGAGTGTAGGGAAGAATCCTTCCTTGGAACTGTTACTTAACATGCTTAAAGAACAGGATAAGGCCATAGGTGCCTCATCTGTTGAAAAAGTACCTAATAGTTCTCAATCTGATTCAGGGACTCCCCCAGGAAAAGATTCAGGAAAGAAACTTCCTAGCCTGCCCATTACTAGACAGTCTAGCATAGTTGGGAATGATGATGAGCCACACCATACAAATAGTGTTGTCTCACATCATAGCAAAAGCATTTATTCTCACCATACTGGTAGTAATGTTTCTGTTAACCAAGCTGTTAGGGTGGCTTCTGTAAGGGACAGGTCTCCTTCTGTTCATTCCCACCATAGCTCTGTTTCTAGGAATGTCCCTCCCACCAACCCGGATGACAGAATGTTAGAGAGGGAACTCAATAAGTTGAGGGTGGAACAAACCAGACTGAAGCTTAAAAAGCAACAGCTGGATTTGGATAGACAGTCTTTTGAATTAGACAAGGAAAGACAGAAGTTGGGTTTAGATACCCATGGTGGCAGCAGCAGTATTCCCCATAGTCATCCTGCAAAAGAGCATGATTCCAGGAATCTGCACAAGATAGTTCCCCCTTATAAGGAGGGGGATGACATTAACAAGTGGTTTGCTGCACTTGAGAGGGCCTGTGTTGTACAGGATGTCCCTCAAAGGCAGTGGGCTGCTATCCTATGGCTATCATTTAGTGGAAAAGGTAGGGATAGGCTCCTTACTGTGAAAGAAAATGATGCTAATAATTTCCAAGTTCTTAAGAATGCACTCCTGGATGGTTATGGCTTAACCACTGAACAGTACAGGATAAAGTTCAGAGAGACCAAAAAGGAGTCTTCACAAGACTGGGTTGATTTCATTGACTATTCAGTGAAGGCCTTGGAGGGGTGGTTACATGGCAGTAAAGTTACTGATTATGACAGCCTGTATAACTTAATCCTGAGAGAGCATATTCTTAAGAATTGTGTGTCTGATTTGTTGCACCAGTACCTGGTAGACTCTGATCTGACCTCTCCCCAAGAATTGGGAAAGAAGGCAGACAAATGGGTCAGAACAAGGGTGAACAGAAAAGTTCATACAGGGGGTGACAAAGATGGCAATAAGAAGAAAGATGGTGAAAAATCTCAAGATAAGCATGGGGATAAGGGTAAAACCAAAGATCCCACTTCAAATCTTAAACACTCTTCAGAGGGTGGGGATAATACAAATTATTCCTCTTCTTCCCAACCTGCACACATTAAAAAGCCTTGGTGCTTTGTGTGTAAAAACAGAGGCCATAGGCCAGGGGATAAGTCCTGTCCAGGTAAACCCCCTGAGCCTACCACCACTAATACATCAAGCTCTAGTGCCCCTAGCAGTAGTGGTACTAGTGGTGGGACTGCTGGCAACAGTCAAGCAAAGGGTGTAGTTGGGTTCACTTATGGGTCCATAGTGGAAACTGATGTAATCAGTCCCAAAACAGTTTCTGTCACACCTAGTGGCATTGGCCTTGCCACACTGGCTGCTTGTCCCCTTACAATGGATAAGTACAGGCAGACAGTTTCAATAAATGGTGTTGAGGCCTTGGCCTACAGGGACACAGGTGCCAGTTTCACTTTGGTGACTGAAAACCTTGTGGCTCCTGAACAACACATCATTGGACAACAGTATAAGATTATTGATGTCCATAACTCCACTAAGTTTCTTCCCTTAGCTATAATTCAGTTTAGTTGGGGTGGAGTTACTGGCCCTAAGCAGGTGGTGGTATCACCTAGCTTACCTGTAGACTGTCTCTTAGGTAATGACCTAGAGGCCTCAGGTTGGGCTGAGGTAGAGTTTTATGCCCATGCAGCCATGCTGGGCATCCCAGAGGAATTGTTCCCTCTCATTTCTACTGAAATGAAAAAGCAAAGGAGAGAAGGCCTGAAAACTCAGGATCCCTCTCCATCAACAGGTAAAAAGGGTATCACAGTATCCCCTAACCACCCTGCCATTCAGGATACCATTCCTGTGGTGGGAGAAACCTCTCCTGGGGTGGCACCTGTTCCAAGGGAATCATCAGTTGGCAAAACTGTACTCCCTGAGGTGGAAGTACCTCTCTGTGGGATAACTAACATTGGTGAGAAAAAGAGCACCATTTTAGTTAACATGGAGCATCCCTCCAACCCTCCCAGAGAAACTTTAGTGCAGAAACCCTGCACTGCCTCACAACACTTAGGACAGCATCCCTGCCCTAGTGTGGAGCTGATAGGACAGCATCCCTGCCCTGCTCCAACCCAAGAGAAACAGCATCCCTGTTCTCTCTTCCAGCCATATGGACAAAGTTTTTGCCCAGCTATGGCTTTACTGAGACAGCATCCCTGTCTGGCATTTCCATCACTACAAATAGGTTCAGTGGACAATTCCCACTGCTCTAAACTAAAACTTACTGATAGAAACTCTGAAAATACATCTTCACATTGTTGCCTAGCTAAAAAACTTCAAACAGGGTGGTTTACATCCCCACAGGGAAGTAACCATATAGTGGATGATAAAGGGAGTAACCAGTCTATTGCAGAGCTACTCTCTACTTATCACCACTTAGACAATAAAGTCTCAACTGGCCAAGGTTAGCCTTATTGTCCTTCGTTTGGGGGGGGGGTTGTGTGAGAAAGTAGCCTCTTTCTAGCCTTGTTACCCCCACTTTTGGCCTGTTTGTGAGTGTATGTCAGGGTGTTTGTCACTGTTTTCACTGTCTCACTGGGATCCTGATAGCCAGGCCCCAGTGCTCATAGTGAAAACACTATGTTTTCAGTATGGTTGTTATGTGTCACTGGGATCCTGCTGGTCAGGACCCCAGTGCTCATAGGTTTGTGGCCTATATGTATGTGTCACTGGGACCCTGTCACACAGGGCCCCAGTGCTCATAGGTGTGCATGTATATGTTCCCTGTGTGGTGCCTAACTGTCTCACTGAGGCTCTGCTAACCAGAACCTCAGTGGTTATGCTCTCTCATTACTTCCAAATTGTCACTAACAGGCTAGTGACCAATTTTACCAATTCACATTGGCTTACTGGAACACCCTTATAAATCCCTAGTATATGGTACTGAGGTACCCAGGGTATTGGGGTTCCAGGAGATCCCTATGGGCTGCAGCATTTCTTTTGCCACCCATAGGGAGCTCTGACAATTCTTACACAGGCCTGCCACTGCAGCCTGAGTGAAATAACGTCCACGTTATTTCACAGCCATTTTACACTGCACTTAAGTAACTTATAAGTCACCTATATGTCTAACCTTTACCTGGTGAAGGTTAGGTGCAAAGTTACTTAGTGTGAGGGCACCCTGGCACTAGCCAAGGTACCCCCACATTGTTCAGAGCCAATTCCCTGAACTTTGTGAGTGCGGGGACACCATTACACGCGTGCACTACATTTAGGTCACTACCTATATGTAGCTTCACCATGGTAACTCCGAATATGGCCATGTAACATGTCTATGATCATGGAATTGCCCCCTCTATGCCATCCTAGCATAGTTGGCACAATCCCATGATCCCAGTGGTCTGTAGCACAGACCCTGGTACTGCCAAACTGCCCTCCCTGGGGTTTCACTGCAGCTGCTGCTGCTGCCAACCCCTCAGACAGGCATCTGCCCTCCTGGGGTCCAGCCAGGCCTGGCCCAGGATGGCAGAACAAAGAACTTCCTCTGAGAGAGGGTGTGACACCCTCTCCCTTTGGAAAATGGTGTGAAGGCAGAGGAGGAGTAGCCTCCCCCAGCCTCTGGAAATGCTTTCTTGGGCATAGATGTGCCCAATTCTGCATAAGCCAGTCTACACCGGTTCAGGGACCCCTTAGCCCCTGCTCTGGCGCGAAACTGGACAAAGGAAAGGGGAGTGACCACTCCCCTGACCTGCACCTCCCCTGGGAGGTGTCCAGAGCTCCTCCAGTGTGCTCCAGACCTCTGCCATCTTGGAAACAGAGGTGCTGCTGGCACACTGGACTGCTCTGAGTGGCCAGTGCCGCCAGGTGACGTCAGAGACTCCTGCTGATAGGCTCCTTCAGGTGTTAGTAGCCTATCCTCTCTCCTAGGTAGCCAAACCCTCTTTTCTGGCTATTTAGGGTCTCTGTCTCTGGGGAAACTTTAGATAACGAATGCAAGAGCTCATCCGAGTTCCTCTGCATCTCCCTCTTCACCTTCTGATAAGGAAACGACCGCTGACCGCGCTGGAAGCCTGCAAACCTGCAACATAGTAGCAAAGACGACTACTGCAACTCTGTAACGCTGATCCTGCCGCCTTCTCGACTGTTTTCCTGCTTGTGCATGCTGTGGGGGTAGCCTGCCTCCTCTCTGCACCAGAAGCTCCGAAGAAATCTCCCGTGGGTCGACGGAATCTTCCCCCTGCAACCGCAGGCACCAAAAAGCTGCATTAACGGTCCCTTGGGTCTCCTCTCAGCACAACGAGCGAGGTCCCTCGAATCCAGCGACTCTGTCCCAGTGACCCCCACAGTCCAGTGACTCTTCAGTCCAAGTTTGGTGGAGGTAAGTCCTTGCCTCACCTCTCTGGGCTGCATTGCTGGGAACCGCGACTTTGCAGCTACTCCGGCCCCTGTGCACTTCCGGCGGAAATCCTTTGTGCACAGCCAAGCCTGGGTCCACGGCACTCTAACCTGCATTGCACGACTTTCTAAGTTGGTCTCCGGCGACGTGGGACTCCTTTGTGCAACTTCGGCGAGCACCATTTCATGCATCCTTGTAGTGCCTGTTTCTGGCACTTCTCCGGGAGCTACCTGCTTCAATGAGGACTCTTTGTCTTGCTCCACGTCCCCTCTCTCTTCAGGTCCAATTTGCGACCTCCTGGTCCCTCCTGGGCCACAGCAGCGTCCAAAAACGCCATACACACGATTTGCGCCTAGCAAGGTTTGTTGGCGTCCTTTCGGTGGGAAAACACTTCTGCACGACTCGCCACGGCAAGTGCAATCCGTCCAGTAAAGGGAAAGTCTCTAGCCCTTTTCGTTCCTGCAGAAACCTCAGCTTCTTCTGTCCAGTAGAAGCTTCTTTGCACCCGCAGCTGGCATTTCCTGGGCATCTGCCCATCTCCGACTTGCTTGTGACTTTTGGACTTGGTCCCCTTGTTCCACAGGTACCCTAGATTGGAAATCCATAGTTGTTGCATTGCTGGTGTGTGTCTTTCCTGCATTATTCCTCTAACACGACTACTTTGTCCTTAGGGGAACTTTAGTGCACTTTGCACTCACTTTTCAGGGTCTTGGGGAGGGTTATTTTTCTAACTCTCACTATTTTCTAATAGTCCCAGCGACCCTCTACAAGGTCACATAGGTTTGGGGTCCATTCGTGGTTCGCATTCCACTTTTGGAGTATATGGTTTGTGTTGCCCCTATCCCTATGTTTCCCCATTGCATCCTATTGTAACTATACATTGTTTGCACTGTTTTCTAAGACTATACTGCATATTTTTGCTATTGTGTATATATATCTTGTGTATATTTCCTATCCTCTCACTGAGGGTACACTCTAAGATACTTTGGCATATTGTCATAAAAATAAAGTACCTTTATTTTTAGTATAACTGTGTATTGTGTTTTCTTATGATATTGTGCATATGACACTAAGTGGTACTGTGGTAGCTTCACACGTCTCCTAGTTCAGCCTAAGCTGCTCTGCTAAGCTACCATTATCTATCAGCCTAAGCTGCTAGACACCCTATACACTAATAAGGGATAACTGGGCCTGGTGCAAGGTGCAAGTACCCCCTTGGTACTCACTACAAACCAGTCCAGCCTCCTACACTCACTACAAGCCAGTCCAGCCTCCTACAGGAGGAAGCTGAGAAAGCTGAGGAAGAAGACAACGAAAACAGGGAGTCAGTCATACAGCAATATTTCCAGTGACACACAGGTGAGAACATTTTCATTTTTACCATTACATTCACTGTCACACGTCTTACTCTATCCTGTGTGTAATTTAATGGGATTATTTGGTAACTGAGTTGTTCCTTTCCATTACGGTTTCACAGGTGTGGTTACCAACGTGTGTCATCTGCATGCATCCTTCAAGGACTTGTGATGTGTGACATTGGTATGTTGCCTTTACAACTAAAAACGCATTTTGACACTGTCATTGATACTACATTTTACCAAATCATAGACTGACTCCAGATTGTTTTGTGGTTCAAGGGTGTTTATTTAAGTGCTCAAAAATGGAGGGGGATTGTAAAATGATGATGGGTGATGGTGGAGGAATGTCCATGGCGGAGTCCAGTCTATTAGTCGCACAGGTGCACTGCCCATATGGGCATAGGAAGTGGAGCTGGGGCAGTTTAAGTATGGACAGGGTAACAAAGTGGGACAGTGGGGGGACAATCAGGGTGGTGTCATTTCCTGGCGGGGGTCTTGCCATCTTGCTCTGTCCTGTTCCTGGATCTCAGGGACCGCTTGGGTGGTAGTTGTCCGTCTGCAGCGGGTGGGGTGCTGGTGTGGTGGTCCTCTGGCGGGGCGTCCTGTCTGTAGGAGGCTGGACTGGCTTGTAGTGAGTACCAAGGGGTACTTGCACCTTGCACCAGGCCCAGTTATCCCTTATTAGTGTATAGGGTGTCTAGCAGCTTAGGCTTATAGAAAATGGTAGCTTAGCAGAGCAGCTTAGGCTGAACTAGGAGACGTGTGAAGCTACTACAGTACCACTTAGTGTCATATGCACAATATCATAAGAAAACACAATACACAGTTATACTAAAAATAAAGGTACTTTATTTTTATGACAATATGCCAAAGTATCTTAGAGTGTACCCTCAGTGAGAGGATAGGAAATATACACAAGATATATATACACAATAGCAAAAATATGCAGTATAGTCTTAGAAAACAGTGCAAACAATGTATAGTTACAATAGGATGCAATGGGGAAACATAGGGATAGGGGCAACACAAACCATATACTCTAGAAGTGGAATGCGAACCACGAATGGACCCCAAACCTATGTGACCTTGTAGAGGGTCGCTGGGACTATTAGAAAATAGTGAGAGTTAGCAAAATAACCCTCCCCAAGACCCTGAAAAGTGAGTGCAAAGTGCACCAAAGTTCCCCTAAGGACAAAATAGTCGTGTTAGAGGGAAAATGCAAGGAAAACACAAATCAGCAATGCAACAACGATGGATTCCTGACTGAGGGTACCTGTGGAACAAGGGGACCAAGTCCAAAAGTCACAAGCCGCTCGGAGATGGGCAGATGCCCAAGAAATGCCAGCGGTTGGTGCAAAGAAGCTCTTACTAGGCTGAAGAACTGTGAATACTGCAGGAACGACAAGGGCTAGAGACTCCCCCTTTGGAGGATGGATCCCCCACGCCTTGGAGAGTCGTGCAGAAGTGTTTTCCCGCCGGATGGACGCCAACAAGCCTTGCTACACGCAAATCGTGCGTTTGGCGTTTTTGGACGCTGCTGGGGCCCAGGAGGGACCAGGAAGTCGCAAATTGGACCTGCAGAGAGAGGGGACGTCGAGCAAGACAAAGAGCCCTCACTGAAGCAGGTAGCACCCGGAGAAGTGCCAGAAACAGGCACTACGAGGATGCGTGAAACGGTGCTCGCCGAAGTTGCACAAAGGAGTCCCACGTCGCCGGAGACCAACTTAGAAAGTCGTGCAATGCAGGTTAGAGTGCCGTGGACCCAGGCTTGGCTGTGCACGAAGGATTTCCGCCGGAAGTGCACAGGGGCCGGAGAAGCTTGCAAAGTCGCGGTTCCCAGCAATGCAGCCCAGCGAGGTGAGGCAAGGACTTACCTCCACCAAACTTGGGCTGAAGAGTCACTGGACTGTGGGGGTCACTTGGACGGTGTCGCTGGATTCGAGGGACCTCGCTCGTCGTGCTGAGAGGAGACCCAAGGGACCGGAGATGCAGCTTTTTGGTGCCTGCGGTTGCAGGGGGAAGATTCCGTCGACCCACGGGAGATTTCTTCGGAGCTTCTGGTGCAGAGAGGAGGCAGACTACCCCCACAGCATGCACAAGCAGGAAAACAGTCGAGAAGGCGGCAGGATCAGCGTTACAGAGTTGCAGTAGTCGTCTTTGCTACTATGTTGCAGGTTTGCAGGCTTCCAGCGCGGTCAGCGGTCGATTCCTTATCAGAAGGTGAAGAGGGAGATGCAGAGGAACTCGGCTGAGCTCATGCATTCGTTATCTGAAGTTTCCCCAGAGACAGAGACCCTAAATAGCCAGAAAAGAGGGTTTGGCTACCTAGGAGAGAGGAAAGGCTACTAACACCTGAAGGAGCCTATCAGCAGGAGTCTCTGACGTCACCTGGTGGCACTGGCCACTCAGAGCAGTCCAGTGTGCCAGCAGCACCTCTGTTTCCAAGATGGCAGAGGTCTGGAGCACACTGGAGGAGCTCTGGACACCTCCCAGGGGAGGTGCAGGTCAGGGGAGTGGTCACTCCCCTTTCCTTTGTCCAGTTTCGCGCCAGAGCAGGGGCTAAGGGGTCCCTGAACCGGTGTAGACTGGCTTATGCAGAATTGGGCACATCTGTGCCCAACAAAGCATTTCCAGAGGCTGGGGGAGGCTACTCCTCCCCTGCCTTCACACCATTTTCCAAAGGGAGAGGGTGTCACACCCTCTCTCAGAGGAAGTTCTTTGTTCTGCCATCCTGGGCCAGGCCTGGCTGGACCCCAGGAGGGCAGCTGCCTGTCTGAGGGGTTGGCAGCAGCAGCAGCTGCAGAGAAACCCCAGGAAGGGCAGTCTGGCAGTACCAGGGTCTGTGCTACAGACCACTGGGATCATGGAATTGTACCAATAATGCCAGGATGGCATAGAGGGGGCAATTCCATGATCATAGACATGTTACATGGCCATATTCGGAGTTACCATGGTGAAGCTACATATAGGTAGTGACCTATATGTAGTGCACGCGTGTAATGGTGTCCCCGCACTCACAAAGTTCAGTGAATTGGCTCTGAACAATGTGGGGGCACCTTGGCTAGTGCCAGGGTGCCCTCACACTAAGTAACTTTGCACCTAACCTTTACCAGGTAAAGGTTAGACATAGGTGACTTATAAGTTACTTAAGTGCAGTGTAAAATGGCTGTGAAATAACGTGGACGTTATTTCACTCAGGCTGCAGTGGCAGGCCTGTGTAAGAATTGTCAGAGCTCCCTGTGGGTGGCAAAAGAAATGCTGCAGCCCATAGGGATCTCCTGGAACCCCAATACCCTGGGTACCTCAGTACCATATACTAGGGAATTATAAGGGTGTTCCAGTAAGCCAATGTAAATTGGTAAAAATGGTCACTAGCCTGTCAGTGACAATTTGGAAAGAAATGAGAGAGCATAACCACTGACGTTCTGATTAGCAGAGCCTCAGTGAGACAGTTAGTCACTACACAGGTAACACATTCAGGCACACTTATGAGCACTGGGGCCCTGGGTTACCAGGGTCCCAGTGACACATACAACTAAAACAACATATATACAGTGAAAAATGGGGGTAACATGCCAGGCAAGATGGTACTTTCCTAATCAACCCCCCCCCCAAACGAAGGACAATAAGACTAGCCATTACCTGATGAGTCTTCATTGTCTAAGTGGAAATATCTGGAGAGTCCATCTGCATTGGAGTGGCTACTCCCAGGTCTATGTTCCACTGTATAGTCCATTCCCTGTAGGGATATGGACCACCTCAACAATTTAGGATTTTCACCTTTCATTTGTTTTAGCCAAAGTAGAGGTTTGTGGTCTGTCTGAACAATGAAGTGAGTGCCAAACAGGTATGGCCTCAACTTCTTCAGAGCCCAGACCACAGCAAAGGCCTCCCTCTCAATGGCAGACCAACGCTTTTCTCTAGGGGTCAACCTTCTACTAATAAAAGCAACAGGTTGATCCTGGCCCTCAGAATTAAGTTGTGATAGGACTGCCCCTACTCCTAATTCAGATGCATCAGTTTGGACATAGAATTTTTTAGAGTAACAAGGGCTTTTCAGGACAGGTGCAGAGCACATGGCCTGCTTCAGCTCCTCAAAAGCTTTCTGACAGTTTGCTGTCCATAATACCTTTTTAGGCATTTTCTTGGATGTGAGGTCATTAAGAGGGGCTGCAATGGAGCCATAGTTCTTAATGAACCTCCTGTAATACCCAGTGAGGCCTAGGAAGGCTCTCACCTGAGTCTGAGTGGTAGGGGGAACCCAATCAATAATAGTTTGGATTTTCCCCTGAAGTGGTGCAATCTGTTCCCCACCAACAAGGTGTCCCAGATAAACCACCTTACCCTGCCCTATCTGGCACTTTGAAGCCTTGATAGTGAGGCCTGCCTTTTGCAGGGCCTCCAAAACTTTCCATAGGTGGACCAGGTGATCATCCCAGCTGGAGCTAAAGACAGCTATATCATCCAAATATGCTGCACTGAAAGCTTCCAGCCCTTGCAGGACTGTGTTCACCAACCTCTGAAAAGTGGCAGGTGCATTTTTCAGACCAAAAGGCATTACAGTAAACTGGTAATGTCCTCCAATGGTAGAAAATGCAGTCTTAGATTTAGCATCTTCTGACAATTTGATCTGCCAATACCCTGCAGTCAAATCAAAAGTGCTTAGATACTTGGCAGATGCCAGTGTATCTATGAGCTCATCTGCCCTGGGTATAGGGTGAGCATCAGTTTTGGTTACCAAGTTGAGACCTCTATAGTCGACACAAAACCTCATTTCCTTCTTTCCATCTTTAGAATTGGGTTTTGGTACCAGTACCACAGGAGAAGCCCATGGACTGTCAGAGTGCTCAACCACTCCTAGTTCCAACATCTTCTGAACTTCTTGCTTTATGCAGTCCCTGACATGGTCAGGCTGCCTATAGATCTTACTTTTGACAGGTAAACTGTCTCCAGTATCTATAGTGTGCTCACACCAAGAAGTGGTGCCTGGCACAATGGAGAAGAGTTCTGAAAATTGTCCTAGGAGATTTATGCAATTATCTTTCTGCTCAGCAGTAAGACAATCAGCCAAAACTACACCTTCCACAAGAGCATCTTGTTCTGTGGAAGAGAAGAGATCAGGTAGAGGATCACTGTCTTCTTCCTGTCCCTCATCTGTTGCCATGAGCAGGGTGAGATCAGCCCTGTCATAGTAGGGTTTCAGGCGGTTGACATGGAGCACCCTAAGGGGACTCCTGGCAGTGCCTAAGTCAACCAAGTAGGTGACTTCACCCTTCTTTTCAACAATTGTGTGGGGTCCACTCCATTTATCTTGGAGTGCTCTTGGGGCCACAGGCTCCAAGACCCACACTTTCTGCCCTGGTTGGTACTGAACCAAAACAGCCTTCTGATCATGCCATTGCTTCTGGAGCTCTTGGCTGGCCTGAAGGTTTTTACTGGCCTTTTTCATGTACTCAGCCATCCTTGATCTGAGGCCAAGTACATAATCCACAATATCCTGCTTAGGAGCTTTTAAAGGTTGTTCCCAACCCTCCTTTACAAGTGTGAGTGGACCCCTAACAGGGTGTCCAAAAAGAAGTTCAAAGGGGCTGAAGCCCACTCCTTTCTGGGGTACCTCCCTGTAGGCAAAAAGGAGGCATGGTAGAAGGATATCCCATCTCCTGCGGAGTTTTTCAGGGAGTCCCATAATCATGCCTTTGAGAGTTTTATTAAATCTCTCCACCAGTCCATTTGTTTGTGGATGATAGGGTGTTGTGAACTTGTAAGTTACACCACACTCCTTCCACATGGCCTTTAAGTATGCAGACATGAAATTGCTTCCCCTGTCTGATACTACTTCCTTTGGGAAGCCCACCCTGGAAAATATTCCCAGGAGGGCCTTTGCCACTGCAGGAGCTGTAGTGGTCCTTAAAGGAATAGCTTCAGGATATCTTGTGGCATGGTCCACTACCACCAAGATAAACCTATTGCCTGAAGCAGTAGGAGGGTCAAGGGGGCCAACTATGTCAACCCCTACCCTTTCAAAGGGAACCCCAACCACAGGCAGTGGGATAAGGGGTGCCTTTGGAGTGCCACCTGTCTTGCCACTGGCTTGACAGGTTTCACAGGACTTACAAAATTCTTTTGTGTCCTCAGACATCCTAGGCCAATGAAACAGTGGTACCAATCTGTCCCAAGTTTTCATTTGACCCAGGTGCCCAGCTAAGGGAATGTCATGTGCCAGTGTTAGGAGGAACTTTCTGTACTCCTGAGGGATCACTAATCTCCTGGCAGCTCCAGGTTTAGGATCCCTATGCTCAGTGTACAAGAGGTTGTCCTCCCAGTAAACTCTGTGTGAGTCACTGACATCCCCATTAGCCTGTTTGACAGCTTGCTGTCTGAGACCCTCTAATGTGGGACAGGTTTGCTGTGCCACACTCAGCTCCTCTCTGGCAGGCCCCCCTTCACCCAAAAGCTCAGCAGTGTCTGCTTCCAGCTCCTCTGGTGTAGGTTCTGCACAGGGAGGGAATTCTTCTTCCTCAGAAGTAGAATCCACTGTAGAGGGAGGGATAGTAGGAAGTGGTTTGCTTCTACTAGCCCTAGCTTTAGGGAGCACTTGGTCCATTGTTCCAGGATCCAAGCTTCCCTGTCCTTTTTGCTTTTTGGCCTGAGCCCTTGTCAAAGCAAAAATATGCCCTGGGATGCCCAGCATTGCTGCATGGGCCTCCAACTCCACATCTGACCAAGCTGATGTCTCCAAATCGTTCCCTAATAGACAGTCTACAGGTAAATCTGAAGCTACCACAACTTTCTTTGGACCAGATACCCCCCCCCAGTTGAGATTTACAACAGCCATGGGGTGGCTTTGTGTTATGTTGTGAGCATCGGTTACTTGGTACTGGTGTCCAAGTATGTGTTGTTCAGGGTGCACCAGTTTCTCAATCACCATTGTGACACTGGCACCTGTGTCCCTGTAGGCCTGGACCTCAACACCATTTATTAGGGTTAGTTGCTTGTACTTCTCCAAGTTATGGGGGCAAGCAACCAAAGTGGCTAAGTCAATAGCCCCTTCAGAGACTAAAGTAGCCTCTGTGGTCTCCCTAATCAGACCAACCCCAACTAAATTACCAAAAGTGAGCCCAGCTACTCCCTTGGATTGGCTATTAGTAGGTTTGCTCCCACCACCACTGCTATTAGTAGGGACACTAGGTGTAGCAGTAGGGGTTGTAGTGGTAGGAGCTGTGGTGCCTTTCTTTGGACAACTGGGATCTGTTGTCCAATGGCCTTTTATCTTACATAAATAGCACCATGGTTTCTTTTCCTTGTTCTGATTAAAGGAGGATTTGGGCCCACCACCCCCACCAGAGTGTTTTTGTGGGCCTGATGAAGACTCATTTTTAGATTTGTCCCCACCCTTGTCAGAAGACTTACCATCCTTCTTTTTGTTGCCATCTTTGTCACCCCCTGTATGAACTTTTCTGTTCACTCTTGTTCTGACCCATTTGTCTGCCTTCTTTCCCAATTCTTGGGGAGAGGTCAGATCAGAGTCCACCAAGTACTGGTGCAACAAATCAGACACACAATTATTAAGAATATGCTCTCTCAGGATCAAGTTATACAGGCTGTCATAATCAGTAACTTTACTGCCATGTAACCACCCCTCCAAGGCCTTCACTGCCTGGTCAATGAAATCAACCCAGTCTTGTGAAGACTCCTTTTTGGTATCTCTGAACTTTATCCTGTACTGTTCAGTGGTTAAGCCATAACCATCCAGGAGTGCATTCTTAAGAACTTGGAAATTGTTAGCATCATTTTCTTTTACAGTAAGGAGCCTATCCC